>NW_028274810.1:148954896-149280521 GCF_037043125.1 Eumetopias jubatus | reverse complement strand
TAAAAGTAAAAAGGAAAACACTAACATACAGAAAAATGTATTTATGAGTTTAGGGTAGGAAATAATTTTTTAACCAAAATACAAGAAGTAAAACATAAGGGAAGTCTAAATTTAAAAACCTTTGTGGGGCACCTGGGTGGCTCAGACGGTTAAGCGTCTGCCTTCGGCTTGGGTCATGATCCCAGGGTCCTGGGATTGAGTCCCGCATTGGGCTCCCTGCTCGGCGGGGAGTCTGCTTCTCCCTCTCCCTCTGCCTCTCCCCCTGTTTGTGCTCTCTCTGTCTCTCTCGCAAATGAATAAATAAAATCTTTAACAAATATATATTAAAAATAAATAAATAAATAAATAATAAAAATAATAAAAACCTCTGTACATCAAAAGATACTAGTAACAAAGTGAAAATACAAGTCACATGAAAGAAGATATTTGCCATTACAAAAGATTAGTATTCAGAATAAGTAAAGAATTCAGACCAAAAAAATTTTTAAAGGAGAAAGTCCAATCCAATTTTAAGTTTAAAATTTAAGTGGATTTGAAGTTTAAAGTGGATAATTCTCTGAGGAAAAAGTCTGAACAGTCAATAAAAATATAACACACTCAGTTCCACTTGTAGTTAAAGGAATACAAAATTAAATAACAATAAGAACAATTTCGCTCCCATATAGATTGACAAAAACCTCTCTGGAGAGTCATTTAACCATAAAAATGGACATATCTTATGGCTGAGTGATTCCACTTTGAGAGAAAGTCTTGTTAATGTGTACAAGGAGACATGGACAAAAATAAACTTGGGAGCATTGTTTATAATAGCAAGAAAAAAAAATTGGAAACCTAAATGTTCATCAGTAGGAGAAATAATGAATTGCGGTATATTCACACAATTGAATACTACTCAGCAATTAAAATGAAAAACCAGTGCTACTTGTGTCAGCATGTATAACTTTTTTTTAATATGTAGAGTAGAAAGATTAGGTTGATATAAAGTTATATAAAGTTTTATTATAAAACAACACTATAAAAACTTCATGGACAAATACATGTATGGTCAAAATACAAAAATATGTATGGGGATGGTCAGCACCAAATTCAGGATATTAATTCTTTCTGGGAAGAGGAATGAGGTCAGAAGAGGGTTTACCATATTTGTTAGGTTTTATTTCTTAATGAAAAGAGATTTAAACAAACACAGCAAGATGTTATGTCTGTGTAAAGTTGTATGAGATGTACAGACGTAGTTATTACAATGTTGTATTATATAATTTTTTGTATGTTTTAAAGTATTTCACAATTTTATAAAGAAAAAATTGTATACACAGATGCTGAATACTAGAAATAGTATTACATTTAAATCCCATTCTTTGTATTCATGGGAGAGGTCTCTCCAGTCCTAGTACCATCAAAGGTCTTTACACAGGAATCATTCACCAGCTCTGTGAGCTTGGAACCCAAATAAAAAGTCTCTGTTGACCAAGATTTTTGCTCATGGCCACAGGGCATGGCAGTGCTTCTCAAAATGGGGTTGATGGCACAGAACTCTAAAATTTCCAACCTCAGTCAGTGGTGAAGGAACACAATGTGGCAATGCTACAAGAAGGAGAAAATTGGATGCTGTTCTGGCTCCAGTGGAATTCATTCCAAGGGAGACACCAAAATCCTCTCTGAGAGGGAACGCAGCTGAGCCAATCTGATTATCAGAGCACTGAGAGTTCCCAGTAGAAACAAGTGAAGCTGAGTCCCAGCAGAAGAGCTCATCTCCAGCAGAGAACCACCACCCCCCAAATTTGAATTTGGTATTTTTCTAGAAACATCTTGCCAGAACTTGTTTGTTTCCATGTTTCCATGGATTTTATCCACATTATAAAGTACACTCTAAACATCAATTAAAATTGCATTTTTTTATTCACGGGAGGGAGAAGATACTGACACTAACCTGTACAGAAACTCCTAGAACACAAAATGACCCCATCAGCACTTTAAGCAAAGTAGAAGTTTTAAGCTTTTCTCTGGCATTTTATGGTGTGTCCAGCTAGCGGGATTACTAACAGTCAACGAGACAACAGAATTACAGCATCTTAGGGTATGGAAAAACTTACCTTCCTGCCCAGAGGAAATGAGTAAATGTTCATCCTAGATGTTAGGTATCTCAGAACCACTGACATTGTTTCACTCAAGATTTGAGACTTAGGCTAAAAAACACTAGGTGGAAAGATTACGTCATATGTCAACTCAAAAGAATAAAACATCACAACATGGTTTCAACTACTAAGATCTGGAGATGAAGATCAATGTGAGCTATTTTTAGAAAATCTGTATTTAAATAGCTGTAAACTTGGATTATAATTTATAACATGGTGGAGCTGAGCTGTTAGAAGATGTTCAAAGATTGAAGCAGAAAGATGTTCAAAGACTGACTGAAGCAGAAAGAAGGAGCAGGGAGAAGAAACTGTCTCAGCCAAGAAGAGATAACCAGACTTATTATTAAAAAATTAAGATTTAGTATAGAAAACAGAATCCAAGAAAATATACAACCATATAGTGGTTTTCTGGGGTGATAAAATATTCTTTTCAAATTTTTCTTAATACAGTGGTATCACTATTAAAATGGACTAAAGAGAGAATGAGTGACCAAAGAACAATGTCAATATCTCTATAAAGCTTTACAAGCTGAAACTAAAATTCTGAAACTAAAAGAGCAAAATATCAAGAACAAGTCAGTACAAATTTTAAGCCTAACGGGTGAAGTTTTCCCTTCCTATGTCAAGACTTATTACAAACTTACACTAATTAAGAGAATGTAATATTTCTTCAGGGTTAGGCTAACAAACTAATATAAAAGAATACAAAATGCAGAACTTATGCATGCAACTGTGGAAACTTGAACTGTGTGTGGTATTACATTCCAGTTGGAAGGGATGAATTTGTTCATAATTATTGGGACAATTAATTATGCAAGCAGAAAAAATACATACGGATTCCCATTCACATCACTTGCAAAAATAAATTCCAGATGAATTAAAGACTTAAGTAGTGAAACATAAAACTTAAAACTTTTAGAAGAAATTGTAAAACCTCTTTATGACTTCGGGGCAAGAAAGAATTTCTTCAATAAATGAGCAAATAAGCAAACAAAAAAAAATCACATACTCAAAAAGAAAATACACATTTGGCTACATTAAAATTTAAGAATTCTATATATAAAGAAATACAAATTGCTGGAAGAAGATACATTTGTAACTCATACAGCTGACAAAGGATTACTAACCATCTAAAATATTAAATATTATTAAATAAATATTAATTAAATCAGTATCAATAAAAATTAAATTTAATTGTTAATTAAAATAATTAATATTATTTATTAAAACAATTAAATCAATATTAATCAATAATAAATCAGTAAATATTTAAAGTCTTATCTATCAGTAACAGAAAAAAAACCAAGGAAATGGACAACATGACTGAACAGGCAATTTACAGAAGAGGAAATCCAAACATCCTACTTAACACAAGAAAATATACCTATCCTGCCTACACTGTTGGTGGGAATGCAAGCTGGTGCAGCCACTCTGGAAAACAGTATGGAGGTTCCTCAAAAAGTTGAAAATTGAGCTACCCTATGACCCAGCAATTCCATTACTGGGTATTTACCCCAAAGATACCAATGTAGTGACCTGAAGGGGCACGTGCACCCCAGTGTTTATAGCAGCAATGTCCACAGTAGCCAAACTATGGACAAAGCCAAGATGTCCATCAACAGATGAATGGATAAAGAAGATGTGATACACACACACACACACACACACACACACACACACACACACACACACACACACTGGAATATTATACAGCCATCAAAAAAAAAAAAAACACCACACAAAATCTTGCCATTTGCAACGACTGGATGGAACAAGAGGGTATTATGCTAAGCGAAATAAATCAATCAGAGAAAGAAAATAATCATATGATCTCACTGATATGAGGAATTTGAGAAACAAGACAGGATCATAGGAGAAGGGAGGGAAAAATGAAATAAGATGAAACCAGAGAGGGAGACAAACCATAAGAGACTCTTCATCTCAGGAAACAAACTGAGGGTTGCTGGAGTGGAGGTGGGTGGGAGGGATGGGGTGGCTGGGTGATGGACAATGGGGAGGATATGTGCTATGGTGAGTGCTGTGAATTGTGTAAGACTGATGAATCACAGACTTATATCCCTGAAACAAATAATACATTATATGTTAATTAAAAAAAAAAGAAAAAGAAAATATACCTATCCTGATTGGTAATCAGGAAAATTCAAAAATAAGAAAAAGATTTCAGTTAAAACCCATTACACTGGAAACTTCAAAGTCTATGCTATTAACTGAATGTTCATACCCCCAAAATTCATATGTTGAAATCCTAACCCCCATGTTAGGAGGTGGAGCCTTTGAGAGGTGATTAGATCATGAGGGTGGAGCCCTCGTAAATGGGATTAGTGCCCTTATCAAAGAGACCCCAGAGAGTTTTCTGCTCTCCACCCTGTGAGGATACAATGAGAAGTCAGTAGTCCACAACCCCAAAGAGGACATTCAACAGAAACTGACCATGCTGCACCCTGATCTCAGACTTCCAGCCTCCAGAACAGTGAGAAATAAATTTGTTGTTTAGGAGCCATCCAATCTATGGTACCTTGCTATGGCAGCCTGAACAGACTAAGATAGTCTCTCAGCACTAAGTGTTGGCCAGGATGTGGAACAAGAAAAGTTCTCAGACCTTGATGGGGTACACCTACTCCACAGAGCAATTTGGCAACACCTAATAAGATAAAGATACACAGCCAATCCACTTCCAACATATGCTAGTATTTTCAGTGCAGCAATGTATGTAATTGCAGAAGAATTGGCAACAATTCTAAAAGTTCGCCAATAGGAGAACAGATAAACAAATTGTGTTTTATGAACCCAATATTAATATGAAAGAACTAGAGATACATATGTCAGCCTGGGTAAATCCCTAGAACCTAATGCTGAGTGAAAAAAGACAATTTGTAAGCATATATATGCAGACATAGTCACACACATATATACATTTACTGATATTCTTACATACACATTCTCCACGAAATTAAAAAACAAGAGCAAACACACCTGAAACTAATGTAACCATAGTTAGTGTAACTACATTAGTGTGTCAACTATACTTCAATAGAAAATAATAAAGCAAGAGCAAACATTTCTATATAGTGTCGATATTACATAAATATGAAGCAAAAGCACATGAACATTTATTTAAAAAAAAAAACTTTGAATTTTGACTCAAAGAGAGAAGAGGAAGAATAGGATTGGGGATAAATACAAAGCAGCCTTCAACTCTATCTATGTTGTTTTATTTCTTTAAAAACAAATCTGTAACAAATATGGCAAAATGCTAAAATTGGAAAGGGATGGGTGGTGGATACAATTCAGCCAACAAACATTCACACTAGAATGTGTCAGGCAGTGTTGGGAGCTGAAGATACAACAGTGAATAGGACATCCAGTCTCCTCCCACACAAAGCTTACATTCTACCAGGGGAGAAAGATCCTATACAATGTAAAACAAATATTTATGTCAGACAGTAAGTGCTATCAAGAAAAACAAAGAAAAATAAAGAGGTATGGGGAGGGAGGGGGACATGCTACTTAAATAGCAAGGTTAGGAAGGCCTCTCTAAGGAGTGAGGACTGAGGAGAGATATGAACTGCTAAGGGAGCCAACATGTTCAGAGTTTTCTTCCACATAAAGAAAACAACACACTTCCTAAGAACAAAAAAGAAGACATGAATATCTAGAGAGACAGCCCATATTCCTGAACTGTAATACTGTAAGGATATCATTTTCCCCCAAAATCAATTGGCAAAATAATTTTAGCTCATCCAAAAAAATAATTGATATAGAATAATCAATGAAATATTGAGAAAGAAGAGTACTATAGGGAAAGTTGATCTTCTAAATACCAATAAACTTTGTAAATACATAGTAATTAAAAAGAAAATATAAGAAGTCCAGAAATAAACCTACAGGATATGGGTGACATAGCAAATCAATGGAGAAAGAATGGATTATTTAAGTGTTGTCACAACTGGCCAACTATTTGCTAAAACTTAGATTCCACACTCATTCCTCACACCAAAATTACATATGGCAGAACCTACAAAAATAAAAATAAGCATCTCTGAATCTAGGTGTTCAACCAAAAAACCTAGACTATCATAAGTTTTCAAACACTGTATGGAAAATGAATGAATAAATGAATGAAATAAGACATAGAGCACCTTGCTGAAGAAATGAAAGGAGTTCTCTTGTATTATATTATTTGCCTTATTCATTCATTTCTTCACTTCATTCACACATGTTGAGCACTTGCCTGGTGCCATAAACATCTTAGGGTATTGGAATGATTGAAGGCTCAACATGAAATGCCAGGTCGATCACATTTTTCCTGTCAAATGGCTCATTCCAGATCCAATTCATGCAGATCCTTTTTGCCTACAAGGTACTCACATCCTCTAAGCCTCAGTGTGTGTTTCTCCCATCAAAGGAGCCTAGATGTGGTCTACTGACTCAGTACTAATAAAAAGGTGGCTCTTCTAGGACTTCTTCCTCAGCAGCACTAGAATCAGAAACCAGGCTCTGAGATAGGTAAGTTTACAGGACAAAGTCACTCAGAGAGGAAGCAACACCCAGGTGAAAGCTTCGCCATCTGATCATGTGAACCTGGGCATCTGAGGATATTGAAGGGAGACAGCTCCTGCCCTGACCTGAGGCTGGCCTTCATTAAGGCTTAGAAACTTCAAATTTTTCCATTTCTCTTTGTGAGCACTTCTTCAGGCATCAATAGAAAAACCAAAACATTCATTTATCTTCTAGTACTTATGGAACAAACATTAATGTTTCCATGTTTTCAAAGCCATCTGAAAGTTGAAGAATTCCTAAATAATGTTTATGGAGGAAAACTGAAAAATCATTCTTGGAGGTCTCTCAACACACTCTCAACAAAACAACAAGGCTTTCATCCTGTGCGAAAGTCAGTTTATGAAACCTATCTTCATCTTACAACAAATCGTAAGTTAATAACTAAGGTGGTGTTACTGATTTCAATGGTCTATTCCATCAGTTTTTAAAAGGCTTGCTCATTTCTCATTTAATTAATAATTGAATACCACCCCTTCTTACCTCTTCTGCCCGCCCCCTTCTAACCCCTTGGGGGGGGGAATGAATGTAAAACTCTGGTAATACAAAATGTTCTGGAAAATAATCCTGTCAGTCATATTGATAGCTAGAATGATTTGCCAATTTTTATAGCTATCATAACAGCAGCCTGTGATTTGAAATCTTACAAAAAACAGGAAGCTCTGCGCTCTAAAGACGTGCCTGGAATTCCGAACGCAGTAAGGGACAATTGCTGTGATCTGTTGCTGCCACCAGCAGGTCATGCTCACAGAATGATATTTTCCCCTTTGTTTCATTCTCAACTCATCTATAGATATTTCTTGACCACCAAATGCTTTAAGAAGGACAAATAATTAGATAAAATAACAAATCTCGTCATGGATATCCTCAGTAACAATACTTTTTAAAAATCTATGATACATAGCCTTTTTTTTCTTTAGAAATAGCCCTAATCTTTTTCCTTGTCTTCAATTCCTACCTGTATTTTTCTATATAATTCTCGCTTTTTGAGATCATTTTTCTGGTAAATGTATCTTAATCTGAGAATAAGTGATCCTGCATGAAAGGTAGAGGCCCACAGTCCATCACACTGATTACTACAAGATATTCCTTAGATTTTCATTTAGCTTACAAGTTGAAGGCTGGCACATACAAGTGAGTTCTAAGGCCACACTGACCCAGGATGAGATCCAGCTTCTACCACTAACCAGCACCGTGCTCTTGGAAAGTATTTAACTTTTGTAGGACTATGTCCCCCCCCCATAAAATGGGGATAATATATATTCATCTTAGGATTGTCAAGAGGAATAAATAATGTATATAGAGCATTTAGCAAAATTTCTGGCCATAGTAAGCAATCAATAAATGATTTGTTATTATTATTATGAGAGAGTGCAAAAATTAAGTGACGTCCATACCACCAGAAGCCAAATCAATAGGGAACATCTGACTAGAATCTCTAGATTGCTGATTCCCAAGCCAGAGCTCTGACAGTACACTACAATAATACTGACTTAATATTAAGGTTCTAATCCCCTTGGGATAGGCACAAATGTACTGCAAGCATCATTTTTAAAAAGTGAAATCCTTCATAAGCCCAGAATTATACTAGGCGCTAGGTTCACTGGATGTCCCCCTAACACCTGACAACAGCTTTCTTCCCGATGGATGACAGAAGTGGTGTTTCCATGGTAATAGTTCTCATAAGAAGCAATTACACGTGATTTCTCTCTAAGCCCTGAAATTTCCTTCCTTTGTGGAGCTTCAGAGAAAAAAAAGCAGCTGTCCACTATTTGTTTCTCTCAGATGACACTATTAAATATATCTACGGTGGAGTGTAACCATGAGGGTTGTTCCCCAATGCAATTACTGGAAATGGTGTCTAGTCTAGGCCAAGACAGTAACCAAAGCCATTGAGTCTCCTTGCTTAACACTGATTGGAACCGATTCCTTGGATGTCTCGCTGAGGAGCTTCTGTGCAGCACAAGGCAGGACAATATGAATTCTCATCAAGCCTTGCTGCTAAAGATTTGTGAATTCAGGAGCTGGGGAAGGCCAGAAATGCCAAAGAAGGTTTACTCTGCTACGGAGAGAACCAGTGGAGGGTTTGCGCCTCAATGATAAGTCTCATGTAGGTATCTTTAAAACGTTTTCCTATAATTAGATTCTCATTATTTCTCCCTATTTGAAGAGTAACATTCTGGATTCGTTGTCTCATCAAATGTTAAGTTATTCCTATATCTGCAAATACGTTCTTTTTTTAAGATTTTACTTACTTGAGAGAGAGAGAGAGTTAGTGAGCAAGTGGGGGAGGGGCAGAGGAAGAAGGAAAGAGGGACGATCAAGCAGACTCCCTGCTGAGCACACAGCCCAACGCAGGACTCCCATCTCACGACCCATGAGATCATGATCTTGAAATCAAGAGTCGACGCTTAACCAAATGAGCCACCCAGGAGCCCCTGCAAATACTTTCTAACTGCAGATCTCCAAAGGATTTTCCACACTTTGGAGATTAGCTTACTGCATGGAAACTAAATATGGAGGTGAGTGAGTTCAAGGAATAGGGAGCGAATTAACAGGGTTTGCTTCTCAAACTAAGTTCATTAGACTAGAGAGTTTTATAAAGGGTCATGCATCCTTAGCAAGTGGTAGAAAACTCTGGCTATTGACCTCAATCCCGTCTCAGCACACAGGCAACAGAGCCTTCTTGGTTGCTCAGTATGTTTTTTTAAGGTTCTCATTCTCCACAGTTAATAGTAGGTCCTAGAGTATGGGAACAGATGAACATCAATGCTCTTTGGCATCTGGTCAACCCTCAATCATACAGCACTTTCTTAATTACCTTTTAAGAGTATAACCACACCTATGAATTTTATCTCCAGTAACAATGGCAATCTGTGTAAATGACCACAAAAGCCATTTTTCCAGCACCTTCACTACAGAAAGTCTTAGAACTCATCAAATGGCTTTTTCCTGTCCCACATGTCCCCTTGTTTCCATAGAAAATGTTAGTTACCATTGGCCACTCCTTCCTTCAAGCTCCCAACCAGTTGCTGAAAATCTATAGGCCAGACCCCAGGGCACCAGGACAGAAGCATGCTTAGCATTCAAGGAACAGCAAGGGGGACGGTGGGAAGGAAGTGTAGTTGGTGAGTGAGAGATGAGGTCCTAAAGGTAATGGGGCCAGAGTATGTCGGACTATAGGCCACTGTTAGGACTTTGACTTCTATTTTCAGAGAAGAATGATAAGGTTTAGAGAGAAAAGGTATAATTTTTTTTTCCTTTGGTGATAATGATTGAAAATGGATGCTCCAGTATTAACTCCCCATGTCTCCATCACCCTGGGTATTGTCACAGGGACTTCCACAGACACCACCTAGGACCACAGGATTAAGTCAAAGGTTCAGAGAGGCCCAGAGACTGTGCTTATAAATTAGCCTGTAAACTGGAATCTGAACAGGAGCTTTGGCATCAGACATGCTTCACACACCACCTCCTTCTTGCTTTCTTAGACTTGCCCATTCTCCTTCATTCCTTAATCTCATTTCCATGGACTTCTCATCAACTATGACAGGGAGCACAATAGGGGCTGCTCTGCGGGATGAGCAAAATTCCTTAGTCTAGCTGAAATGCCAGAGCCCCAGGCCCCTTCTCACAGCCTATGGACCCTGGTGTCCCTGTGAGCTGTCTTAACCTAACTCTGAGTAGAAGAGAGCATAAAGGTCAGGAAGAAAGAAAAACATGGCACCCACAGCAGCCTTAGCGCTACCTTTCTTGCTAGCGCCTGAATTAGAGACTGATTTCCAAAGTCAATCCAGGAGGAAAGGGTGGATACATCTCCCTCCTGACCATGTTTAATGAGGCTTTATGAAGAAAACACGAAGCTTCTCCTTAATGGTTTCCCCCTATGGTAGAGGATCTGAATGAATAAAGGGAGAAAGATGAAAGCAACTGGTTTCATATAATAAAGCTAGCATATAATAAAGCTAGCAATGTCTGCTTGGGCAGTGATTGAATTTTAAAATATGAACAGGATCCAGAAGATAAAGGTTAATGTGACACCCTATTGTGATGGTTATTGCTAACAGTGGAAAACAGTCGTTACTGTGTTAACATTTCCAAGTGCTGGTACAAGCCACAGGCTATTAGTATTACTGCTGCTCTCGTTATGACAGATTAAATAGCAATCATATAAATAATCACACTCTGTCCAAAACTTGAAAATAAATTCAACAATGCCTAAAAAAAAAAAAAAATCTTAGCTTATATGTACATCAAGATTTTTTTACAAAGTCCTCTTATAAGCTACTTTTCCACACTTTATTGGATACCCCATTTCCCATCCTCCCCAGTTACTTACTGAATGGCTCTACATCTGTTGATGTTCATTAAGATTGTGCAGACTGCCCATGATTAAGGGGCTGTGCTTCTTCCCCATCATTCCAGTGAAGAGAGCCCTATTAATGTATCCCACAGCCTCCCCTTGCCCCTTCACTCACCAGAGCCCTTGGGAGAAGGAGTGACTTATCTGATTGGTACATTTGTCAGGAACAACTCCACCTTGGCACGTGACTAGTTCTAGCCAATGCGACAGAAGTGAAAGTGGGTGTGCAGTTAAGGACAGGCCCTTAAGCAAAGGCTTGCCTATCTCCTTCTTGTCTGCTGAAATGCAGAGAGGATTGCTAGAGCCAGTCTGGACCGCAAGATGGAAGCTGCACAGTAAGAGCAGAGGAGCAGCAAAAAAGCTGGGAGTTTAGGTTGCTGACGACTACAGTTACCACACCAGCTTGGACTGCCAACCCAGACTTTTACTTAAGAAATAAAGCTATGCCAGGGCACTTGGGTGGTTTAGTCAGTTAAGTGTCAGGTGTCAGACTTCTTGTTTCGGCTCGGGTCATGATCTCAGGGTTGTTGAGATCGTGCCCCACACTGGGCTCCATGCTCTTAGCAGAGTCTGCTTGAGATTCTCTCTCTCCCTCTACTTCTGCCCCTCCCCCTGGCTTGGGCTCGATAGATCGATCAATCAATCAATCAATCAGAAAGCAAGCAAGCAAGCTATACCTCATTTCAGCCCCTGCTATTTTGGACTCTCTGACAATCACAACCACAGAATGGCAACGGAGAGTCCAGGAGTGCAGGGACAGAGGGAGGAACAGCCAAAAAAAAGGACACTCTGGACAGATAAGTCCAAATGAAAGACTGAAGTAATTAAAGGTGAACAGAAAGTAGATTAATTAGGGGGGGAACAATCTTACAAGTCTTGATCTATAGTCATACACTAAGATTTGTATTCATGTACTCATATAATGCATCCTCATTAGTAAGCATAAATATATTAAATGAGTTAATATTTGTGAAGCACTTAGAAAAGTCCCTGGCACAGTAAATGTTCTGGAATAAGATAGTGCTGGTGGCAAGCAACACTGTCAATATACTAAATGTCACCGAATTGTTCATTTTAAAGTGATTAATTTTATGTTATGTGAGTTTCACCTCAATAAATTATGTTTTAATAGGAAATGTTATGTGAATTTTGCTTCAATAAAAGAAATGCAAACAAAAAGGGAAATACCTTCACCTTCTTCCTTCTCAGAAGGAGCTTTAAGCCTGCTTATAGAAAGCACAAGCTCTATTCTGTGCCTCCACATCATAAAACTTATCCAGGGAAAGCATTTCCTCATGGGCTAGACAGAGCTCTCAGTATTAAGCCCACTTGGGTAACAGACCTCAAGCCAGTCCCTCAATTATCATCAACAGTGAAAGGGATTTTTGGCCTCCATATCTACTCTTTATTTCCCAACCTTAGCAAGGTATAAAGACTGAAGGACCCCAAAGCTGATGGCTCCCAGTAACTGAGGTTGCCCACACCCCCTTGGTTCCTGTCTCACAAGACCACAGGTATCCCAGGGGCACAGTGACATTTGGAAGCCTTGCCTAAGTCATGAAGTTTCTGCTCTGCTCTTCCAATACATGCTTTCTTGGTACCTGTGCTGTATGGTTTCCCAAAGAGAAATAAACCTAAAAATGGATGCAGCCTTTTACGTCTTACAAATTTGATTGACGGGGCGCCTGTGAAGTTCAGTTGGTTAAACGTCTGCCTTCGGCTCAGGTCACGATCCCAGAGTCCTGGGATGGAGTGGGCTCCTTGCTCAGCAAGGAGCCTGCTTCTCCCTCTGCCTGCAGCTTCCCCTGCTTGTGCTCTCTCTCTCTGTCTCTCTGACAAATAAATAAAATCTTTATAAAGAAATGTGGTTGTTAATCTAAGCAGAATGGGTGGCACAATCAAATCAACTGAAACAATTATATCATTTCTATTGTTCTGAGGCAGTATAAACACCAATATGTACCAAATATTTCTAACCAGATAAAAATGAAGATAACAAACATGAGGGATAACATGCTGAAAAGGGCTTCTACTACCACCCCCTGCTATGTCCCTACTTGTAACATTTTACATATTTAAAACTACTCAGGGGGCGCCTGGGTGACTCACTTGATTTAAGTATCTGACTCTTGATTTTGGTTCAGGTTATGATCTCAGGGTCAGGGAATAGAGCCCTGCATCAGGCTCTGTGCTCAGTGCGGAGCTGGCTCGTCCCTCTCCCTCTGCTCCTCTCCCCACTCTCTCTCTCTCCCCCTCTCTCAAATAAATAAATAAATAAATTAATTAAATAAATAAAATCTTAAAAGAAAACTACTCAGATAATGTCTTCGGTATTTTGCTGACATTTTCTCAAAATAAATAAATAAATAAATAAAAGAATTGTTTGTTTTTGTCTTTGTTGGATTTTCATTTCTTTGTACTCAAAAGGGGATTTACAGGTTTTTTTAGTAATCTAAAAAAAATTTGTTATAAAGATTAAATTACACCTAACACTTCAGGTTTTCAAGTAAGTGTAACAAACTCCAATGAACCATTCTATGTCAGTAAGGATTCTTCTTTCACAGTTTTTTCTTTTTTAACCATGAAAGCTATATTCTGAATTGGTATTGATTTTGTAGACAACAAAGGATCTCAGGGATGGAAGTTTGTAATGGCTTGAAGCAACAGGCCAGCTATAGAAGAATGCCACAGGAAACTAGTCTAAACCAAAAAAACCTGTACCGTACAAGGTAAAAAGAAAATAATATCCCTTTGTTGAGTCCTTCAACAAGAGTAGCCATGTCTACAAACCCCTCTAGGACACAGTATCTTAATTTGGGACCAACTCAGAGAAACAGTGCCATCTGCTGATTATACATACTATTTTCTACAAGTCACAGAATTTCAATCTTGCCAATATATTACAATATTAATTGCCCAGGCAATGTGACGTACCCAGGACTGCCCCATTCAGAGAACGACGGCAGGGTTTTTTGACTTGCTCTATTATCACACACCCTGTTAAATGGACAAACAGGCTGTTGGGAAGTTGAATTCTGCTGATGCGGAGCTGTTTGTATTTTAATTCATCGGCGGTGATTTGATCCTAATGAGAGTGTGATTAAAATGTATTCATATTGTCATTTAAAGCAAGAACATTTTCACATGAAGATGTGTCAAAGGTGTGCCTGTGTAATTAGAAATGACTTAAATATGACTCAAACCATACCCATTGCACAGAGAGCTTTTGTCAGCTCATGCAGCGGTTAGAAATCATGGAAGCAAAAAAAAAAAAAAAAATCATGGAAGCAAAAACAGAAGTCTATTGCTGCCAGAGGGCAAGAAGAACTGCTGGCTCTGCTTTCATCAGGATCCAGCATGGCTCCATGCTCAGCTTAATAAATACCTTGAAACTGAGATCTAAGAGCAAGGAACCTGATCATGGCAGTTAAGGAAGAAAAAGAAGTAAAATATCTCATTCATTCATTCTATTTAAAAGTAGCTGTTTTAGGGGCGTCTGGGTGGCTCAGTCTGTTAAGCATCCTGGGATCAAGTCCTGCATCAGGCTCCCTGCTCAGTGGGGAATCTGCTTCTCTCTCTCCCTCAGTCCCTCCCCCTGCTTGTGTTCTCTCTCAAATAAATAAATAAAATCTTAAAAATAATAATAAAAATAAAAGTAGCTGTTTTGTAAAAAAAAAATACACAAAACAGTAATTTTATGACAGTTCAAAAAATTAGTAAAGTCAGGGATAAGGGAGGTAAGTGTTCCTTTTATAAATAAATAGCAGGGCTTTAAGTTTATATTGCTTTTATTTGTAAATCAATTTGAGTTTGAATATGCAAATTGAAAATACAGGTAGCCCAGAGAGATTACATCCTTGAGTTTTTATCACATAATAAATCACTTCTAAATTCTCCCTAAAAAAAAAAAAAAAAAAGTAGCTGTTTTGTGCCAGAGACCATACAAGGTAATGTGATCCTAGGATGAGTAAAATAAATCCCAAAGAATTCGGCCTAGTGGAAGGAGGAGCCAGGTAAATAATTAACAGACCCTATGTTAAGTGCTCTATCACAGAGCTATGGGCAGGGAGCACAGAGAAGAGGAAAAGAAGGAAATTCTTATAAATTAAGCATCTGCCACAGAAAAGGTACTTTATATATGAAACCCAGATGTTAACTGGGTGCCCCTTAACATCTAAATTAAGTAAGTTGGAACCCCCCACAAACTCTGGCCTGTCAAAGTCCAAAGCCCTCCTCAATTCCCAAGGGCTTACCACCATCCGTGCTTCTCAGGGTCTGGGCTCCCATGTCACACTTGCTGCCTTTGTCCCTAGTCACAAGGATTCACTCACAAAACTGCCTCCTCCCATTTCAGCAAGATTACATGGTGGGAAAGAGATGAAGGGAGGGCTGCTTCCAGCACTCTGTAGCAAACAACTACACGGAAAACAATTGTTATTCAAATATCCTCCAGTTCTGTCCCTGGGAGCTTTTCTTATCTAACCCAGTCCCAGCTTCCCTCTGTATTCTTATTTTCTTTCTCGTCACCCTTCCTCAGATTGCCTTTAAAATTCCACATTTTTCTCCCTCATTACACTTTGATAGCAACCAATTCCCAAGGCTCACTCTCTTTTTTAATAAGTTTTAAGAAGGTGTCTTTCCAAAAAAAGACTAAGAGGAATTCTGACATAAGCAGTCAAGTAATATTTCTCTACCTCTCTAACCATACAGTATTTCACTTAGGTCTAAACAACTACCCTTGGACATACCATTGAACAGATGAGAAAACTCAGCTCATCTAAGATAATACTAACCCTGTCTCATAGGTTGCTAATGCACGCAAAGCTCTTCGCATTTAGAACACAGCAATAAGCACGTAATAAATGCTAGCCATCATTATATTTATCCTTACAATATTTAGTTGCTTTATCTCTTTTCTATCTACACTTACTACCTAAGTAATATCACCCAGTCTCATGACTTTGTTAAATACCATCTATATACTGACAAAAATTCCAAATTTATCATTAGCTTTGACCAATGCTTCTGAACCCAATTCATCTATGAAACTGCTTATTTGGCATCTCCCCTGGCCTATCAAATGTGACATAATCAAAAGGGAACTTCAGATCTTCCCCTATAAATCTCTTAATCTTCCCATCTCAGTAATTGGCAATACCATCCCTCCTTTGGCTCAGGCCAAAAATATTGGGAGTCATTCTTGATTTCTTTTTCTTATACCTTGGATTCAATCCATTCAGAAATCTTGTTGGCTCTGCCTTCAAAAATAGCAAGAACCCAACCATTCCTTCACACTTCACTGCTGCCACCAGGTCTAAATCACCATCTGTCTCTTAACAAGATTATTGCAATAATCTCATAACTCATATCCTTGCTCCCACTCCATGTTCTACCATTTTGTTTCATCACAGCAATTCAGATCATGTCTTTCATCAGCTTAAATCCCAGTGGTTTTCCATCTCCCTCAGAGTCAAAGCTAGAGCTCTCAAGTCCATCTTCTGTGCCCTCTAACATCTGCATTGCCCCACCACTATCACCTCTTTGATCTCATTTCTTACTACTCTTCTCCACAACAGCCTCTGGCTGCTTCTCAAACATGTCACAACACTCCTTCATCTATCTCAAGGCCTATGCCCCTGAGGTTCCTTCTGTCTGGAACATTTTTCCAAGAGAATGTCACGGTTCTCAACCCCTCACTTTTTTCAGGTCTCTGCATAAATCGACCCCATATAAATAGCAATCCACAGACCCACTTTGTTTAATATCTCTCCCTTATTCTACTTACTTTTCTTCACAGCACTTCTCATCATGTGCTGTATTACATGTGTATTGTTCTCTGTGTGTAGGATGAAAGCGCCCGGGCAGAGACTGCCTGTTTTATTCATTGCTGTATGCACAACCTGTAGGACAATGTCCTAGATGTGATAGCTACTCAATAAATATTTGTGGAATGACAAATGAATATAATCCATTTAATCAAAATTAAAGAAGGCAAGAGTTTCAATAAGGAAGTGTTCACCCAGTATCTAATGTGAAAAAAAGCCGAGATACAGACTGAAGAGTTCACTGCATTTATCAATTTGGAAGTCACTGCGATAGAGGCCTTGAGTGCTGGGGGAGGGGGGTCAACAGCTTTGGGTTGACAATGACTGAGAAGAAGGAAAGGAAGACATCAAGAAGAGAACTCTCTTCTGGAAATGGATAGTAGTGATGATTGCACAACACTGTGAATGTACAAGTGGTAATTCTTTCCGCCATGTCTTATTTTTTAAATGTGGCATAAAGCAAAACTTACACTATTTTTTTTTAAGATTTTATTTATTTATTTGACAGAGAGACACAGTGAGAGAGGGAACACAAGGAGGGGGAGTGGGAGAGGGAGAAGCAGGCTTCCTGCCAAGCAGGGAGCAGACGCGGGGCTCGATCCCAGGACCCTGGGATCATGACTTGAGCCGAAGGCACACGCTTAATGACTGAGCCACCCAGGCACCCCAACTTACACTATTTTTTAAACTTTCATATTATCAGCTCATCCAATTAAATGATTATTCAGCCCGCAAGTATTTACAATTGAACGCCACCAACTATTATTATTAAAATGCTTTTCTTCAGTGATACTCCAGGGATACAATCTTAGGTCAGCTTCCCTGGAAAATACTCAGAAGCAGACCTTCTTGCAGGGAATTTGTTGGGAAGTGCTATTTGGAACAACATCTTTGAGAGAATGAGGGAAGCACGACTTAACAGAGAGAACAGCTGCCCCCCAAATAAAGCTGCAGCAAAGGCCTCAGTTGAAGAGCCCTGGAGTTGGGCCTTTCCATCCTGCATCAACAAAGCTCTGGATTCAGCTACTCCGGGGAGGGTGCGAACCTTGGGTGAGGCAGCTCTTTTCAGCTCAGGGCTATACTTAGGTAGGGATTTGGCTAGGAGTGGTGGCAGATAGCCAGGGAAATGAATAATTTGGAAATCCAGACAGCCCGCTCTAGCATCCTCTACAATTTTAGATAAACAATAAAGTTACTAGTCCCTATTATTGTATTTTTTTAAGGATTTCACACCTGAGAATAATACCACAGATACTGAAACAAGTTTTATATGTAAAGCCTCATAGATGAGGCCTATACATAGGGCCAAGAAACACCATTTTTGCTTATTATTAGCTGAGTACTTCCTCACTGACAAATTTGGTCCCAGACTGCGTGTTCATGAGTCCTAGATGTATAACTGCCCAGGTATGGCACTAGAAATCTGAAGAGCTCAGATGTTTTGATATATAATTGAGTCTTTATTCAAGACCTCAAGATAATATTCAGTCTAGAAGAAATTGTCCCAAATGGAAGCAGAAGCTGATTATAGAAGCCCCAACTGGAGACTGAGTAACTTCTTTCTCTTTGTAGGCTTCAGCTTTCTAAAGCTTACTTTGTACATTAAAACTTTCCTTTTATGTCAGAAATTATTACAGACAACCCTTGACATGATGGTAGCCAAAACTTTCCTTATTCAGAGTGCAAACAATGTCTGGTGGACATAGATTTATAGACTCCTTGTCAGTCCCCATGAGTCTGAGGTCCCAGATTACAAACTGGTGTCCCATGTCCCACTGTCCTTCCTCTCCTGCCCCAATCTGCTGATCATTCTCTTACACTGCCCTGCAGCAACCATTACACTCAGCATCTTCAGCCTCTGCAGTCCCAGTCTGATTCCCTTTCTCCCTTGCGCTCTAGTTGAAACTGATCTCACACATCTAGGTCTAATATTCCTCCGTAGATTAGATTTCCCAAAGACAGGGACTAGGTATTTTACCTTTTTATATTCCTTATGAAAATTCCTTAATGGGTATTTAATAAAAGTGCATTAATTATGGAATACTAATAAATAATTATATGATGATAGAATTACGTCTTTAATGTTTCAACATTGAAGAACACATACAAAAAATGAAACTCAAGTTTTGACTGTATCAAAACTATGATACATTTTGCAACAAAACATTATAATTTAAATAATTCTATTAATTTTCAAAAATTACATTTAATTACTATGTTAACTTTTTTAAAGGGGGGCAAGGGAATGTCATGAAGTAATCTTTCCTTATATAGCGGTACTTTGATTGGTTATATTCTGAAAAAAGAATGAGACATTTTCTCTGATTCTTTCAAGAAAAGGATCTGTAAGATTTAAATGATCTCCAGAAAAATGTTTCCATTGCTTCAGCTGTGACATGGAGAGAGGTTTCAGAGAGTTAGACTTCTGGTGATGTGGACCAAGCTGACAATTTCTAGAGTTAGGGAATTTTTCCAGTGAACCACCTGTAATAAGTAAAACAATGAGAAAATCCTTAGGCCAATCAATACCTTACTATAAACAATACTTTTTTTATTTTATCACATAATGAGGTTATATAATTTATTACATTTTGGTCTCTGACTTCAAGGAACTTGTGGTCTAGTGAGAGATACATTAAACAAATAATCATCCACACAGATATATTATGGGTCCACAATCCCTTATCTAAAACCTTTTGGGATGGATATGTTCCCCAATTCAGAATATAATTGGAACAATCTGGGACAGCACTCCATAATCAAACTTATTAATATTCTGCAGCAAATCATATGAATAGTCATGAAATGGGTTTTTTTTTCATGAATACCGATAAATTCACAACGATTTAGGTAAGGTTTTTGTCACCAAATAAATCTGTTGCAAATTTATGAAGAAAAAAACAACTTTCGGTCTTTCAATCTTTCTAGATTTCAAAATTGAAGACAAGGGACTATGAGTTGTATTACAAATATTGGTAAGGGCACAGAATTAAGATACACGGAACTCAGCACATATAACAAGAAAAGCTGACTTGTTTTATTAAGATCTGAAGGATGAGAAGGCAAGAACCAGATGGGGAAAGGAGGTAAAGCATTTCAAGAGAAGGACCTACAAAGGCTATGAAAGTGAAGGGACTCTGGTACGGTCAAGGAACTGACAGGAGCCCAACGCAACTAGAGCTTAGAGAGCAAAGATGAAATTCAGTAATGCAGGCTGAAGTGTGCATTCAAAGGCTGGCTAATGCAAAACACCGTGAGCAAATCACGAATGGCAGAGGCTAGCAGTTATTCACTAAATCCCTATCTCTTTCCTCCAGGGCACTTAACCACATTTCCCAGCCTCCCTTACAGTTAGATGCAACCACTGAGTCTGGTCTATGGAATGTGGATAGACAAGCTCTGTGTCACTTCTGGGTCTGGCCTAGAAAAATCTCCCACACCACATGGTTTTCTACCTTTTCTCTTCTCTCACCTGCTGGCTGGGAGATGCAGGGATCCCAGCAGGGAACTCTAAGGCCTGAGGGGATGGTAGAACCCAAAGTGGAAGAACTCTGGATGACCAAATCACTTTAGAGAAGGCTGTGCACTATGTGACTGTTATGTGCCCTACTACATGAGAAATATACTTCTACTGTGGTAGGCCACTGTGCTTTTTGAGTTTCCTGTTACAGCACTTAACCCTACCTTAACTAACCACTTTAAAGATTTTAGTCTCTATCCTTAAGAGCAATGGAAGCTCTTGAAAGGGTTTTTTGGAACATTTTACTTATGGGAAATTTCAAATATATAAAAGTTAACAAGATAGAAATGAAGAACCTACAGGTTATTATATGCCCCACCTTCAGGAACTATCAACTAATAGCCAATTTTGTTTTATTTAGACTCTGCTTTCTCTACTTCCATATTATTATGAAATAAATATGCAGTACATATCAACTGTACATATTTCACTTTGCATTTCTATAAGATAGACTTCTTTTGAAATTTTATCACACTTAAAAAAACTGTCTTTCCTTAATATCTAAATCATGTCAATGTGCAAAATCATTGATCTTAAGAGATGATATTACTTTAAGAATCTAGAAGATAGTAGGATAATACCTTCAAAGTACTGACAAAACAAAAAATACCCTATTGACTAGAATTGTACGCCTAGCAAAGCCAGCATTTGAGAGAGAGAAAAAGCAAATACACTTTGAAAAATCAAAGATTGAGAGTGAATGACTAGTAGGCCTTTGTTGGAAAAAAACATGAAAAGACAGAAGTGAATCAAAGTATGTCATTAATTACAATAAACGTAAACAGAATAAATGCTCTGGTTAAAACATAAGACTGGAAAAAAGAAAGCCCATCTTTATGCTATTAACAAGAGAAATAACTAAAACATAAGGACACAGACATACTTAAGGCAAAAGAAGGGGAAAAGATACACCAGACAAATACCATAAAGAAAGCCAGTGTAATATATAAAGTTAAGATAAATGAAAGCAAAAGGTATTAAGGATAAAGAAATAACTACCTATTAATAAAATAAACCATAATAAAAAAATTCACAAAGAAAATACAAAATATACAGAGCAAATATTTAGAGATTAACAAGAAACTGATAAATCCACCGTCATATTTTAAGATTTTAACATAAAGGGTTAAAGAAGGGTTTTTACCATATACATTTTATGAATAGTTGAACCACATAAATATATTAGCAATTTATAAGTTAAAATAGTAAATTTTTAAATTTATAAAATAAGAGGGGCGCCAGAGTGGCTCAGTCGTTAAGCATCTGCCTTCGGCTCAGGTCACGATCCCAGGGTCCTGGGATGGTGCCCCGCATCGGGCTCCCTGCTCAGTGGAAGGCCTACTTCTCCTATTTCTCCCTCTCCCACTCCCTCTGCTTGCGTTCCTGCTCTCTCTTTCTTTCTTGCAAATAAATAAATAAAATCTTTTAAAAAATTTATAAAATAAGAAAAAAATGATTTGGTATCAGAAAATTTGACTAATATGGCATAACCTTAAGTAATTGAGAGAATACACATGGTTTTCATGCACAACAGAAACACTTATGGGGTGCCTAGGTGGCTCAGTCAGTTAAACATTTGACTCTTGATTTCAGCTTAGGTCATGATCTCACAGTCGTGAGAGGGCTCCTCTCTCAGCATGGAGTCTCCTTGAGAATCTCTCCCTGTCCCCCTGCCCTTTCTCGCCCCTGCACTCGCTCTCTCTCTCTAAAATAAATAAAATCTTAAAAAAAAAAAAAACATTTACAAGTGACCACATACCATGTCTCTATAGTTACCATATTTCTGACTACTCTGAAGTAGCTAGAACACAATAACAAAAACTAAAATACATTTAAAACATACTTTTAAGTAATGCATGAGTCAAAGAAGAAATCATAATGGAAAATACAAAATATTTAGAACTGCATATCAAAGTTATGAGATTCAACTTAGAGGAAAATGTACAGCCTTAAATACCCACTGTAGAAAAGAAGACTGAAAATCACCAAGCTAAGCATTCAAGTTGAAAAATAAGAAAAAGTACTTTAGAATAAATACAAGGAAAAGTGAAAAGAAAATAAGAGCAATAATTATTAAAATAGAAAAAGCATATGAGAATCAAATGTTGACTTATATAAAATATAAATTCTTCCACATCAGTCTTGTCCAGTCTACCTTCTTAAACCTTTTAAGATTTTATTTATTTATCTGAGAGAGACAGAGAGAGAGCGCATGAGCAGAGAGGAAGAAGCAGACCCCTTGCTGAGCAGGAAGCCTGACACAGAGCTCAATCCCAGAACCCTGGGACCATGACCTGAGCTGAAGGTAGATGCTTAACCCACTGAGTCACCCAGGCACCCCCTTCTTAAACCTTTTCAACGCAATTTACCAAGTGACTTCCAACTACTGGTCACTACTTGCTCAAATCCTCCTCCTGATCCACTTCCTATCTGAACATTATCCACTCTGGAGGGTTGATGTTCTCAGCCTCACTTGACACCAGGAGTTTGTCAAGTACTGAGAAGTTCCATGCTAACTGCCTCAGAAAAGATGATCCCATTATGGATGAGTTCTACACAGAAAAAACACACAGTAGGATTATTCGGTGAAGTGAAATAGAAATAAAGATTAAAAACAATTTTGTAATTCCAAAGTCAATATACCAGGTTTTGAAAGATTTTTTTTTAAGATTTTATTTGTTTATTTGACAGAAAGAGACAACAGCGAGAGAGGTAACACAAGTGGAGGGGCGGGGGAGGGAGAAGCAGGCTTCCCGCTGAGCAGGAAGCCCAATGTGGGGCTCAATCCCAGGATCCTAGGATCATGACCTGAGCCGAAGGCAGACACTTAATGACTGAGCCACCCAGGCGCCCCCTATTGAAAGATTTTCCTAAACAAGTAAAATTGTTCACAACTAATTCAGAAGAAGCTAAATTAAGAGAACTAATAAGGTTCTACTTAATATTTTCTCAAATACCCACCTGGCAGGTGCCCTATGACCTGAGGAAAAAAAATGAACAAATGCAAATGGTAAATTTGTAGTTACTCTGTATTTAAATGTTTCCAATCGCTAAAGAGAAACAAATTAACTTTACCATCATAACAATTATAATTCAACTAACCTTTGTCTCTCGTACATTCACAGTCAAGCAGGTCATGAGTAACACAATGTGAACTTTCATGTAACGTGAACAAATTTTTTAGCTCCTCTACTGAAAACTGGATATGTTCAGATGTCTTGGTTAGGTCTACGACTGCCTCAGAAAGATCTTGCTTACTGATCTGTCTTTGATAAATCTTTTCTTCTATTGTACCTAAAGAGAAAACATTGACTCCATTTCCTTCAGATCTTTAAGTCTGTTATTTTTTTAGGGTAAAACATGTTTATTAGCATACTAGTTAACAAAATAATAATACTCCTGATATCAAAGCACAGAATAAGCAAAAAAAATTTTTTTGATTATTCACAGAGACTAAATTTTTTTTCACACTGAAGGGTTATTATTACCTGTGGTTAGGAGCCTGTAAATATGTACAGGATGTTTCTGACCATCTCTCCATACTCTAGACATTGCCTATAGGAAATAAATGAGAATTCAGAGAATACAGTAGGAACCAATAACCCTGTCCACATAAGCAATATGCATTAATGTGCTTAAGATCAGGAATTCCAGATTTTACTTATAGCTTCAGAAAACAAAGCCCAGGCATACCCAAGCATTCCCCACCTCCTATTTTTTTCCTGGGATAAAGAAAGGGATGGATGAACACTCACTGTCATACTGTAAAATAGTTACAGGGGTGTCACACGACAGTGAGAGGGTCTATCTGCAGCAAAGAATAGGACAGCAAGTTTGGACAGCAAGAATGCAAAGAACCAAGCATAGCGTGGGCATGGAGGGTTTCCTCCCAGGCCAAGGAGCTGATGACTTAATCCTAAGGAATCCTTAGGATACCTAATCAGTTCAAGCTATAGGTAAATTCCTGTGGTTTCACAATTTAATCAGTGATAGTGTAGAGAGCTGGTGTTTAAACCCCACACATTCTAATGAAAAGTCTTACTTTCAACCAGCTCCTGGGAGATAAACTCTAAGCCCCTGTAATATTCTGCCTGATAACAGCATCTTAGTTTACCTGAGGCCTTGGACCACAGAAGATAGTTTTTGCTAACAATGTGATTGAGGTGGGGGGCTTGGGACAGTTTGACCTGTGGAGGGGTTGGAGACTGAGCAACTTAGGTCAGTCACACTGGACTCTGACCTCCAACAAAATCTCCAGACACCAAGACTTGGGCGAACTTCTCCGGATGGTAATACTTCAATAGGTGTTGTCACTCATCAATGCTGGCAGAATTAAGTATTGTCCGTACAACTTCAGTGGATGAGGGCAACTGGAAGCTTGTGCCTTGTCTCTCCTGAACTCTCCATGTGCCTTTTACCTTTAGTGATTTTAGTCAGTATCCTTTCACTGCAATAAACCATAACTATGAGGATAGCTGTTTTTCTTAGTTCTGTGAGTCTTTCTAGTAATCACTGAACCTGAGGGTTGTCTTCGGGTCCCCCAACAGAGACATCAAATGAGGAGCAAATCTGTAGGAAGAAATCTGAAAGTACATGACGACGATGGACTGTATTCTGAAGAAAACGAAAAGCTGTTTCTGAAATATTTTCCTACATCAGCTAACTTAACATCTTTACTATACCCTGCATAAACACTGATAATAGCATCTCCAACACTTTATTGTCTTTCCCTGGTAGTCATGAGCATCCCAAAGGCCCAACTGTGCAGTAAAGTACACACTAGAGATACACAGGTTTGGGTCTAAATCCTGGCTCTGCCTCTTATAAAACTATGTGGCCCACAACAAGCTTCCATCTCCTCATCTGTAAAATAGGGCTAATAAGATCCACACTTTTAGGACTCTGGTAAAGATTAAATAGATGTAAAGCACTTAGCAGAGTGCATAAAAGAAAGTAAGGCCTTACTATGCAGCAGTTATTAGACATCACTTCATCCTCATACCCCCAGCAGGCATAGGATCCCCAGTGTGCATTCTATACTGTTTATTTAATGTATAAATAGTCATACCTGGATATCAGTGGCTGGATTCCAATCAATGTCATAGAGAATTAAGTGAGATCCTCCAATAAGGTTAAGTCCCACACCACCAGCTTTTGAACTTAACAAAAAAATAAAATCAGAAGAGTATTTACTATTGAAGCAATCAACAATTTGCTGTCTTTGAGAGATCGGTGTTTGTCCATCAAGTCTTGTATAAGTATATCCATGACGCTTGCATACTTCTTGTAGAATATTCAAGGTTTGTGTGTAGTTGGATACTAACACCACCCTGGCAATCAAAAAGAAAGTCTTTATATACAATTTTGAAGCAATATTAGATTTTTTTAACTGAAAGAAAATACTACAGTGATACTATCAGTGATGTTTATAGAACATGCAGTGGTGACCTTGTACAATTAAAACACAGGTTCTCCTTCAAATTCAATTTTTAAATCACCATCTAAGAGATTTCCAGCTTTAAGACAGTGGAAGGAATAAGGACCTTTCTGCTTTCTTCACCTCTCTGAAACCACCCTAAAAACAGCAGAACTGAGAAAGAGACATAACTCTGCCTTTGATAAAACAAAGAGATAATTATATGTGAAAACAGAGAGTAATGGAATGGTGACCTGCTTAGGGAGTATAGAAAGTGTAAAACCCAAGGGCCCAAAGAGGAAGACTCTAATAAAAAAACAAGTACAAGTTTATTCAAGTCAGAGAATCATAAGACACATCAGAAGGAAGGAGTTTAGGCTGCCCCTATTATAAGAGCACTGATAAACAGAACCCATACTCTACTCCCATGTAACCAGCTGACTGTTCTTTCTCAACTAGGGTGTTTATAATCTGGAGAAAGTAAACCAAAGAAAACTGAGACCAGGGGACTCTCAAATGAACATCCACATACTGGAGGGTAAGAGCCCAGTTCCCTTTTACTACAAACTCCGAAAACACCCATAGCCTGCCATCCCTCTCACATCCCAACCCCAAAAAGATAGTATTGGAAGATTCATCTCTGGGATGATTTAAATGACCCCAGAGAAAAGGTCCAGCCAGCTCCCTGCCTAATTACCCACTGAGGGCCACCAGTCAACTAGACCTGCCCTGATACACGGAGTGTTCAATTAATGTTTTACTGCATCACTCTTAAATATGAATGGACACCAAGGATCACCACCTGTTTGAGGTAAGGCTCCAAGATGAAAAATAGAAACCAAAACAAATAAACAAAAAAGAAGAAACCTGTATAAAGCAGAGCAATGGAGGAAAGAGGAAACAACTTTAAGAAAATAATTAATATCCTCAAGTAAGAAATGGCATTCACAAGAAGAGGAGGCAATAAAAAAGAACAATCAAGAATAAGAAAATATCTCAGAAATTTTAAATGACAACCAAAATAAAAAAAAAATTAAGATTTTATTTGTTTATTTGACAGAGAGAGACACAGCGAGAGAGGGAACACAAGCAGGGGGAGTGGGAGAGTGAGAAGTAGGCTTCCCGCGGAGTAAGGAGCCTGATGCAGGGCTCGATCCCAGGACCCTGGGACCACAACCAAAGCTGAAGGCAGATGCTTAATGAGTGAGCCACCCAGGCACCTCCCCCACAAAAAAATAAAAATTTAACAGGAGAGCTGGAACATAATAACAAGAGAGTATACCAGGAAATAGATGAAGAAAAGAAAAAGTGATGGGGCACATGGTTGGCTCAGTCAATTACATGTCTGTCTTTGGCTCAGGTCATGATCTCAGAGTCCTGAGACTGAGCACCCTGCTGGACTCCCTGCTCAGCAGAGAGTCTGCTTCTCCCTCCCCTTCTGCTCGTGCTCTCCCTCTCTCTCTCAAATAAATAAATAAAATCTTTAAAAAAAAAAAAGTGATGACCATTAGGAGAGAAAAGATAAAAGAATTAGAGAATCAGTCAATGAGGTTCAATATCTGACTGATAAAAATTCCAAAGAAAACAAAAGAAATTATTTTGAGAGAAAGAGAGAATATTTCCCAGACATGAAGTCTTCAGACTGAAAGGACCTACTAAAGTTCCCAGCTCAATAAATGAAAAATGATCCATATTAAGGCACATCCCCCCCCCCCAACGCCTTTAAAAACTTTCTGCTAATTAAGCTCAGCAGAGCTCTCCTCTACTTTCTTTCTAGATGGGATGCTGCCTGATTCATGAATAAAGCCAATTAGATCTTCAAACTTACTTGTTTGAATTTTGTTTTTTAACAGTAGGTTGGCGTGGGTGCCTGGGAGGCTCAGTCAGTTGAGCATCCAGCTCCTGATCTCAGTTCAAGTCTCGATCTCAGGGTCACGAGTTCAAGTCTCACATTGGGCTCCACATTGAGCAAGGAGCCTACTTTAAAAAAATAAATAATAACAGTAGGTTGGCAATTTAGGCTGGGCTCAGCTAGAAGGTTCCTCTGCTAGTTGTGGCTAGGCTGACTCAGGTATCTGCAGTGAGCTGCCTGGTCAACTGGCGACTGGCTGACCTTCTCACCAGGCTAGCCAAGGCTTATTCACATGGTGACTGAAAGGTTCCAGGAAACCAAGGGAGGACAAGCCCCAATGTACAAAGGAACTTTGCAAGTTCCTTTTTGTGCTACATTTGCCAACACTGCATGGTCCAATGCAAGTCATATGGCTGAGCTCAGAGTCACAGCGGGAAATCACTCAAAATTATCTAGCAAAGGAACATGGATACATGGAGGAAAAGAACTTAGACCATTTTTGCAATCTACCACAACTCCTATACCATTATTTCAATCATTTTTCCTTCCCTTTCTCTTCTATTACTGTTACAGAAGGCAGTTAGTTAGGCTTTAACAGGATGCCTGGAGGCCAGCAAAGGGGTGGGGTGGGGGGATCCATCAAGACCTGTTACCAGGAAAGCCAGTAACCTGGAAGCATTCCACAAAAAAAGCCACAAGAAGCCAGATCAAATTAGACAGGCCCAAGACAAAGAAGGTCCAAGACCCTGACCAGGTAAGGGAGAAAAGGTACAAAACACAATATTCCCAAAGAAATCCCCTCTCCAAATGATAAATGTTCCACCTCTCAGATAACAACTGTCAATAAAAGGTAGAAATCCAAACTTCTCCCTTGAGCTCTCCCACTTTCACATCTCCAGAGTGGACTCTCACTTTAAAAAACTCTTCACCTGAGATAACAGGAGAGGAAGAAAAGGGGAGTATGTCAGAGGGGGAGACGAACCATGAGAGATGATGGACTCTGAAAAACAAACTGAGGGTTCTAGAGGGGAGGGGGGTGGGGGGATGGGTTAGCCTGGTGATGGGTATTGAGGAGGGCACGTTCTGCATGGAGCACTGGGTGTTGTGAACAAACAATGAATCATGGAACACTGCACCAAAAACTTATGATGTAATATATGGTGATTAACATAACAATAAAAAAAACCTCTTCACCTGCACTGTTCAACCACTGTGTCTAGTCTGTCCTTGAATTCTTTTCTTATGACAAGACTGAGAGAGCCTCCAGTCCCAGGGTGGGCAAGATGGAGGTCTCAGGGCCTGGAGGTCTCCCCAGTTCACCTGGCAACAATAGGGATAAATAACACTATCTAAACACAGTTTTTCTGATACATCTTCACTAGGAATCTCAGACAATTCTCTTTTGGAGATCTAGAGCACCCCCCCCCCACATTAGTACATACCACTTTGAAACAAGGCTATTATTTTTATGTTCATTAGACTCTCCCCTAAAGCAACTGAAATCTGTAGTCAAGGCAGTCAGGTAGAGTGCAAGGTGCACCCAGCACGAGTTTCCATCCAAGTGATGCATGGGGGCTGGAATGCAGCATAAACTCTGGTTCGCCAAGCCATGAAGCCTACTGCATGAATGCAACAACCAGAAGGGAAAATAAATGGTTTCAAATTTGAAGTTTCCTTTTTAAAAATTCCATAAAAGGGTAACCTGGTAGACAAGTCAAGAGTTCTCAGATATGCCTCCACCTAGTTCTAAGACATCTTAACCTGCACAAAAACACTGTATGTGCTAGAAAAGTTCTTCCTGAAGACTTAACTGTCTGGTGCAAGTTAATGGTAACACAGCAATTTCAGTAAAGGCTTAATACTATCCCTGAAACCAAACACTGTCACTTTTAGCTACATATCTTTAAAGGCTTAGAATGCTTGTGCATAGGCAACCCAGCCCTGGAAAGCCTGGCCTCTACACCCAATTGGCCATACGAAAAAAGGGCCACAACTCAACACCTAAAAAGCAGCCCAATTAGAAAATGGCAAAGGACTTGAATAAACATTTCTCCAGTGAAAATATACAAATGGCCAGCAAGTAGATGAAAAGATGACCAACATCACTCATCATCAGGGAAATGAAAATTTAAACCATAATAAGATACCATCTCACACCCATTAGGAACATGATAATGTTGGTGAGAATGTGGAGAAATTAGAAACCTTGTGCACCGTTGATGGGAATGTAAAGTGGTGTGGCTGCTATGAAAAGCAGTATGGTGGTTCCTCAAGAAATTTTACAAAGATTGCCAAATAAGCCAACCATTCCACTTCTGGGTATATATCCAAAAGAACTGAAAGCAGGGTCTTTTTTTTTTTTTAAGTAGGCTCTACACCCAGTATGGAGCCCAGCGCAGGGCTCGAACTCATGACCCTGAGATCAAGACCTGAGCTGAGATCAAGAGTCGGATGCTTAACCAACTGAGCCACCCATGAGCCCCTGAAAGCAGGGTCTTGAAGAGATATTTGTACACCCATGTTCATAGCAGCATTATTCACAATAGCCAAAAGGTGGAAGCAACCCAAGTGCCCATCAACAGATGAATGGATAAATAAAATGTGGAAAAGATATACAATGGAAAATTATTCAGCCTTAAAAAGGAAAGAAATTCTGATACATGCTACAACATGGATGAAGCTTGAGGACATTAAGCTAAGTGAAATAAGCCAGTCACAAAAAGACAATATACTGTATGATTCCACTTTTATGAGGTACCTGGAACAGTCAAATTCACAGAGACAGAAAGTAGAAGGGTGGTTGTCAGGAGCTGAGGGGGAGGCAGGAATGGGGGGTTGTTATATACTGGGTACAGTTTGTTTTGCAAGATGAAAAGAGTTCTGGAGATTGGATGCACAACAATGTGAATGAACATACCACTACTGAACAATAGGCTTAGAAATAGTTAAGATGGTAAATTTATGTTCTGTGCATTTTACAATTGTAAAAAGGGTGTTGGGGAGGCAGGGGTGTAGATCTCTTCAAATAATGTAAAGCAACAGAACAAACACCCATCCTATGGCACTGATGGAAGTGCCGCTGCTTCTCTCACCGAACAAGGCAGGATACAGTTTTCCTAGGGACCCACAAGCAGTCAAAATGACCCTATCCCAACTCTAAATTATGCTTTTCCTCATCATTCCTTTCTCCCCACCACAAGAGGGAAACCTTTCCCTACAGCATTTCAAGGATAAATTTTCACACGTTTATATCTTTTCTCATTTCCTCTAAAACTGTTCACTCATAATTCCTTGTCCAATAACCATCACCTATCTCCTTCTCCTCAGAGAAGAGGACCCTGAAGTCATGACCCAAGCCGAAATCAAGAGCCTGCCGCTTAATCAACTGAGCCACCCAGGCGCCCCCACAATCTGCATATACATATTACACATATGAAATATTATCTAATAAAACATTTTAATCAAACTGTATTAAACACTTCATAGAAAGTTTCCTTATTTTAATTCCTTCACTGTTATGAAAAATAATCCTAAAAATATGCACAAGTCAAATGATATTATAAATGCTCCAAAGAGGTTATGCAAGATCCCTTGACAGTTAAATGTAATTACTATTTTGCAATCTTTACTATGTATTTTTGCCTTAATTCACAAACACCGTTTGATACAGAGATAATTAAGACACAGTCCCTGTACTATAAGCATGGATATATAAGAGAACTAATGACCATAATATAATGTGAGAAGAGCTCCATGAGAGGCAGTTACAGGATACAAAGGGGGTACAAAAAGGGGCACCTAACTCAATCTGAGGCCAGGGTCTTCCAAAAGAAGAAAGCATCTGGGCTGTCTTAATGAACAGAAAAAGCTGGCCAGATGAATGAGAAGCGAAGGTCGTGGAGGCATAGGCACCTGCAACATGTAAAAGCAAACAGTGAGAAGCAGAGTGAGCGACGGTCCTGCAGGTAGTTTGGTATGACTGGACCACATGGTAAGTGTGAAGGAGTGGTGGGAGATGAGCCCAGAAAATGAGGCATTAGCCAGATCGTGAAAAGTCTTGCCAAATGTGCTAAAGATTTTAGAAATTCCTGGAAGACAATTAGGAGTCTTTGAAGGATTTTTAAGGAGAGTGGTATGTTCACATTTGTATTTTAGAAATTTAGGGCAATGTTGATATGTAATAAGGTTGAAAATAAGAGGGAAGTAGTTTATAAGAGACCATCATAACCCGAATCATTAATTACAAGAGTCAAAACAAAAGCCTTGGTACCAGAAAGGAGGTGGATTTCAAGATTAAGAAATAACTATCAATAGAATTTAGTGACTGACAATGTTGGGTAAGTGAAGGAGAAAAGTGAGTCTAGTATAACTAGATTTTTGCTTGGATTTGTTGCCACTTATCAAGACGAGGAATGATGAAAAAGGGTCAGGTTTGCAATGGCAAATGAAGTTGTTAAGGATATCTGCAGCTTAAAGTCTGACATGACATCAAGAGAGATTTAGATGTCCAATAAACAGTAAGAAATGAGGACGTGGGAATGCGAAGGCAGGGTTGGACCAGAGATACAGACTTGGAATCAATACTGTATGTGTGAGAGTTGAAATGATGAGGAGTAAAGGTAACCAAGGAAGGGTGTTTGGAGCAAGAAGGCTACAGAGAACCCTAAAGAAGGGTCAACATTTGAGGGACTGGAAAAAAAAAAGAGGATTCTGAAAGAGATTAAGGAACAAATTAGGTGTTAAATATCAAAAGACATCTCTGGAGTTTTGTGAATATTATGTATTTACTTTAGATTTAGTTTTTCTTAAATAAAGATCATGACCCCAAAGAAGGAGGGAAGAGAGGAAGGAAGGCCATAGTCTAAGCCAAAATTCCATGAGCACTGACAAGCAAGTTTATTAAATTGACCTCTTACTTTTCAGTAGGACGAAGTTCATGAATAACTGCTAAGAGCTTCAACAGCACCTGTAGTTTTCCAGACTCTTCCTCAGTAAACATGAGAGGGTTGTAATCAGCAGGGAACACATCTACCAAGCCTTCATATAGACTCCTTTCTTCATTTCCATCCCAAGTTGAGCTGTATTCTTTTTCCTATTCAAAAGGATGACTGTTAACACTGGTTCGTGTCTGTTAATTAGGAGGGGGGGAAATGCTAAAATTATGGGCAGGGGGAGTGAAGATTAATAGCTACCTGAAAAGAAGACCAAGCTATTATGTAAATCTTTATAAGTTACTGATTTGGTCATTTTTGAAAAAGGTCACGTGCATCCTACTGAGTTAATTACAGAGCAGTTCTGCTGTACCCTAGTGCAGGCAATCTTCACCCTGCAAGGGCAGCACTGCTGCCCATGTGTTCCTTGGGAAGAGGAAGGGGGATAGCAGAGAAATAAAAGAGGAAACTAGGGTGCAAATAGTGATACAACATTTGTTCTCTCCAAAACCTGAGATTTCTCATCCGTAAGGCCTCTTTTTCTCTCTTTTCTCCTTCCCTCTATTACTTTTCTTTCCTGATTTGTGGGCTTCTCATAGCACCTCCTAAGTCATACTCAGAATCAAGCCTAAGAGTTTACTCAATCTTGGGCGCCTGGGTGGCTCAGTTGGTTAAGCAACTGCCTTCGGCTCAGGTCATGATCCTGGAGTCCCAGGATCGAGTCCCGCATCAGGCTCCCTGCTCAGCAGGGAGTCTGCTTCTCCCTCTGACCCTCCCCCCTCTCATGTGCTCTCTCTCTCTCATTCTCGCTCTCTCAAATAAATAAATAAAATCTTTAAAAAAAAAAAAGAGTTTACTCAATCTTAACAATTTCTTCTGCCTTAGGAACAATTCTGCCTAAGTTAACAGAGAAATATATTCTTATACTATTTTTGTTTATATTACCAACAGTTTTTTAGAATAATTTTATTCCAAAGTGATTATCAGCACCTCTGAAGTTTCTCCTCCAAAAGTGCCTAGCTGACATGTGAATACTTAACCAGAAATACACTTATTAATAACTACATCACTTTTTAGATTAAACTTCTGAGACTGGCTGGTCTCCTCCCTCTCTTCCACATTTACTGGATTGATCACTGTTCCTGAAACTTTGTTCAACCTACTCCACCTGCCTGGAAAGCTTCCTCATTTTCCTATCCAATTATCTCAATCCTATAAATACTTAAGGACCCAATGCAAATTCTACCTGATTATTTATAAACCCTTTTTGGGGAGAGGTGGCAGACACTGACTCTTAAACTTTATGGGTACAAAGTACATTTCAGTTTTGACCTTATTTGAGAAGTTAACTATATACTTTATTATACTTCCCTATGTTTTCATGTGTGTTGTATTCCCTCTTTAATAATTCCAGGAACAGGGGTGCCTGGGTGGCTCAGTCGGTTAAGCATCGGACTCTTGATTTTGGCTCAGGTCCTGATCTCAGAGTCCTGGGATCAAGCCCCACCTCAGGCTCCACATTCAGCAGGGAATCTTCTTGGATTATCTCTCTCCCTTTACCAACCCCCCCCAGCCCCGCTCACACACAGGCTCTTTCTCTCTTTCAAATAAATAAATCAATCTTTTAAAAAAAATAATTCCAGGAACACCTTAAGGGCAGTGACCCTTGAAGTGTAAGATGCTGGGCACAAAGTACTAATTTTAATTTGGCTTATTCCTAAAATACAGCAATAGTTGGGTAAAGTCACTTGATTAAAAATACCTGGAACCCTAAGATATTAATATTACTGGGATATACAAGGGGAAAGAGACGGATGCTGGCTGCTTCAGATTAGGTCTGCTAAAATGCCAACACCCTGGAGAGGTCACGAAAGGACCACAGACAGACCCAGGATCTAGTCCACAAATTTTCATGTTCAGAAACTGAATATGGTTAAGCTCTAGAAAAATGAGCCATACTAAGTATCAAATTAAGAGACTAAGTCAGAATATAAATTTATTCTCAAAGGAGACCCACCTATTTAAACCAATTGGTCTATGCATTCTGTCATATGAAACCAAAAGGCAAGCCAAATCATTACCAGAAAGTTGTCTTACGAATATTAAATCAAAATACAAGGGAGATGGTGATCTTATGGCCTAAGTTCTTAGCCAGGAACATGTAACCAGAATCCCCTGGGGAATCACTTTTTCCAAATCCTCATACTTGGGTCCTACTCTCTTTTTTTTTTTTTTTTAAGATTTTATTTATTTATTTGAGAGAGAGAGAATGAGAGATAGAGAGCACGAGAGGGAAGAGGGTCAGAGGGAGACAGTCGCTTAACCATCTGAGCCACCCAGGCACCCCTACTCTCAGATTCTCAATCAGTGCATATGGGTTGAGGCCTGGACAAATGTAGTTTTTTTGTTTGTTTGTTTTTTAAAGATTTTACTTATTTATTTGACAGAGACAGACACAGCAAGAGAGGGAACACAAGCAGGGGGAGTGGGAAAGGGAGAAGCAGGCCTCCCGCCAAGCAGAGCCCGATGCTAGGCTCGATCCCAGGACCCCCGGATCACGACCTGAGCCGAAGGCAAACGCTCAACAACTGAGCCACCCAGGCGCCCCAAGGACAAATGTAGTTTTAAAAGCTTTCCAGATTATAATGCATAAGACCCCTAATTAAGAATCAACTAATAGGGGCACCTGGGTGGCTCAGTCGTTAAGCATCTGCCTTCGGCTCAGGTCATGGTCCCAGGGTCCTGGGATCGAGCCCCACATCAGGCTCCCTGCTCGGCGGGAAGCCTGCTTCTCCCTCTCCCACTCCCCCTGCTTGTGTTCCCTCTCTCGTTGTGTCTCTCTCTGTCAAATATATAAAATCTTAAAAAAAAAAAAAAGAATCAACTAATAGATAATATCTTTATGCTAGGACAGTCTGATGTATCACCTCCATCACAGGGATTTACCAGTTAGCCCTCTCAGATCAGCTAGTCACGGCACTCATTCTTCTGACTCTCTGTAGTCAAAATGCTTTCATTATCAATTAATCCTTTTTTTGGTTATATTACACTCACATTTCCTGAAAAGAAACCCATCACCCTGACTGAACTTGGGGGAAAAAAACTAGTTTCAACAGGAATATATTTACAAAAACATGGCTTAAACTTAATGCTTTATACACGTGGAATGCTCGTTTCAGGCATTTTCTAGCGATCTTCATTTGCTATGATGTTAGAGGAAAGGCTTTACCAAACAAGTCTCAGATTGTAAATTATGTACCCTCTTTGAAGCTTGTAGTATCCTATGCCTATTACTGGTTAACTGGTGCATTCTGGGCTGCCTTTTAAGGAAGAATTGGGGCTTCTATTTTTGCTGGGCATCATGCCCAAAGGGTTTAATTTTTATCACTGTATATAAAATCTGCTTCTTAAAAAGGTGATTAATAAATTGTTATCATCCTACCTACTTAAAAGTTACAGACTTCTCCTATGATAAACTATGTAAATATAACTCATTTAGGATAAACTTGAAGAATTCTGGTAGAACACTCCATTTTTAAGTATATAACTATTGACCTCAAGCATAATGCAGCACCCACAGGTTTTCTTTCATTTTGTTTGCAAATTATGCTTTTACTTTTTAAAGAAAAAATAAAAGAATAAAAGTTGTTTATTTAATAAAATGTTAAGCATGCGCTGGGGATAAGAGAGTATTAAGAGTTACTGTGTAACTTCTATGGCCAGGCATTCTGCTAGGTTCTTTCCATACCATTTCATCAAGTTGCCACAATAACATCCGGAAGCTATTATTGTCTCTGCTTTAGAAATAAGAAAAATAAAGGCTCACAGATGTAACTTGACCATGATTAAATTTGTCGTTAAAGAACTGGTAAATAGTAGAATGGGGACTAATACCCAGTTCTAACTCCAAAACAGAAAACTCTCACTGAACTCCAAACTGCCTTATGTCTGTTAACTATCCAAATGGTTCGTTCAACTATACAACCATTAAAAATCACACTTGGAGAAGATACCTAATTTGAGAAAACGTTCATGATTTATTTAGTGAAAAAAGTAGATTTTAAAATAGTAAGCATAGGGGCACCCGGGGTAGCTCAGTCGGTTAAGCGGCTGCCTTTGGCTCAGGTCATGATCCCAGGGTCCTGGGATCGAGCCCCACAATGGGCTCCTTGCTCAGCGGGGAGCCTGCTTCTCCCCTGCCTGCCATTCCCCCCTGCTTGTGCTTGCTCTGTCAATCTCTCTCTCTCTCTCTTTCTCTCTGTGTCAAATAAATAAATAAATCTTTAAAATAGTAAGCACAGCATTATTAAAATTAAGTTTCTCGGGGCGCCTGGGTGGCTCAGTTGGTTAAGCGACTGCCTTTGGCTCCGGTCATGATCCTGGAGTCCCAGGATCGAGTCCCACATCGGACTCCCTGCTCAGCAGGGAGTCTGCTTCTCCCTCTGACCCTACCCCCTCTCATGTGTGCTCTCTCTCTCTCATGCTCTCTCTCTCAAATAAATAAAATCTTTTAAAAAATAATAATAATAATAAAATAAATAAATAAAATTAAGTTTCTGTAGACCAAGATTATATATGCGTATCTTTGAGCCCCTGTTCCCTCAACAAAAAGTGGGGATAGTAAAAACAATACTTATTCCATAGAGTTTTATAAAGAATAAACAATACTAGAAAAGCCTTTAGTGTTTAGTACATAAGTCCTTATTAAGTATTGGCTAAGATTATTAATACCAAAATATGGGTTTTTTTTCTGGCTAGAGAGCTTTATTTCTTTATAATAAATTCTTAAAGTGTTGCCAGGCCATAAGACATAAAATTTTAAGGCTTTGATATAATTGCAAACCTTCTTTCAGTTGTACCAATTTATATTCTAACCAGCAGATGACTTTAATTTTCTTCTGATTTTCTGAATTTTATAAATTTCATACGAATTGAATGTATCATGTATTACTTTTATAATGGGAAAAATTAAATTTTCAATGATAAATTTTATATTTGTCTGCACCAAACAAAACTGACTGGCTATATAAAATAGGGAGAGAAAACAGCAAAGTATTAGACGAGAGGGGCACCGGGGTGGCTCAGTCGTTAAACGTCTGCCTTCGGCTCAGGTCATGATCCCAGGGTCCTGGTATCGAGCCCCGCATCGGGCTCCTTGCTCAGCAGGAAGCCTGCTTCTCTCTCTCCCACTCCCCCTGCTTGTGTTCCCTCTCTCGCTGTCTCTCTCTCACTGTCAAATAAATAAATAAAATCTTAAAAAAAAAAGTATTAGACGAGATACCAAAGGGCATGGGGCAAATTCTAGAAGGCAGTGCCTCACATCCATTTCACCCCTACTTTAGTCCTATGAATATGGACAGTCTCTCAACAAAGGGAAGACTGGATAAGTTGTACAGATGAAATATATCGGAGAGGCCATAAAGCTTTTGGAAAACCCACAAATGCAACTCCTGGGATTGGCCCAATCTGCCCTCTTAGATTCACATGACACAGAACCCTTAGCTCATATCCTTGACACAGTCTCACATACTACTTACCTTTATAGAGTTGAACAACAGGCAGGGGTGGTTGCACAGTTTTTTCAGAGCTCCTATACATATTAGATGAGGACTACTTCCCAACAACCCTTGAAGGCAGAACCTGACAGCCTGAGAATTCAACAGCTTTCGATAAAGCTCAACCTGTAGCGGTCCTGGTCGGCAAAAGACTACATTCTCTATTTTAGGTGGAAGATATTTATTTATGACTTCTTGGGTTCTTCTAAGGATAAAGAGTCCAGTGAGGCAAGTAAGTTCAGCTGCTCTTTTCTCTCCTAACTCCTTTTCTTCCTATGGAAAAATCGCAAACTTAAAGGTGTTATAAACAAAGAATACTTGTAACTAAAAAGGAATATTAAACACCTTATAATAATAAACCATTTACTAATTATGTCCCTTCAGATTTTTTTTTTTTTACAGAATAAATGCAATATGAGTTTGGGATAGAAAAACCAACCACCATCTCTTTAAAGTTTCAGCATAATCATTTAATTAAATGAACCAGTCTCCTAATCCTTGTTTGGCTACTGGCACATTGAGAGCCATCAGAAATCAACAATCTACAAACTAAATTATTCTAAAAGTAAGCTTTTATGTGAAGACTATCATGGTACATAAGTCTTAAAATCATCAACAAAGAACTAATTCAGCAAATTCTTGGAAGCAAATATTTTGACAAGTTATTGATCCTAAAATTAAACCCACAAGAAATTACTAACACAAGGCACAGCTAATTCTTTCAAAATCATTACACATTGTTCATTAGAAATGCTAGTTTCCAATTTGTCTGTTTCCTTTGGTTTGTTTCTAAATTTTTACCACAATACCTTAAATCAAAATACCATATGAGTGAAATATATGTTTAAATTCTCTTTTGAGTATACATAACTTCACAGTGAAGATTAAAATAAAATCCCTTATGTATATATTCATTTCTATATAAATCATAAAAAATTCCCACATGATGTAATGAGTAGCATAAATAAAAATTTAAATTTAATTCTTTGTGAAGTACCTAGTGAAGTACCTACTTATGTTTTTTTTAATGTGATATTTCCTAAAATAAAGAATGCAGGAAGAGTTGAAGACTGATGAATCACTAAACTCTACCTCTGAAACTAATGATACATTATATGTTAATTAATTGAATTTAAATTAAAAAAATTAAAAATAAATAAAAATAAATATTGGAAAAATAAATAAAAATTTTAAAAAATTAAAATCATAAAAAATTCCCCTATTTTAAAACTATTTTCAACTTTTATTACAAAAACATAGGTTCACTGAAAACAAATAGGTTCATTGAGGAAAAGCAAGAAAATATAGTTATTTAAAATTAAGAAAATTAAAACCTACTTTAATCAACCAGAAACAACCACTGCTATCATGACTTTATATCTATCTTCCAAGTCTTTTTTCTTTATGTCAATCTGTAAATGTATTTGACATTTTATTTTTATTTTCCTGTTTGTAACAAAAACAGACCTCTACAGTTGAAGCTTCATGGGAACAAGGCACCTGTCAGTTTGGCTCTTCACTGTATTCCCTAAGATCTAACACTCTGAATTTGGCCCACTACAGGTGTTTAACATATATATGTGTTAGGTAAATAAATGAATGTGATTTTACTTTTAAATAATGTACGATGGATATTTTCCATGCTATTAAATATATTCATGTAATTATTTTGTATAGTTCCTGGTTCATGGGAAATGCTCAATAAATATTTGCTATCATTTTATTAATTCTGAGACTTTTTTTTTTACACTTTAACTTCTCTGATATAGATTGTTTTTTATAAGCGATGCCTTCTTATAATTGATAGCACGTTTTCCTTAGTGGTTCATAAAATAGTGATGCATATAATTGATATTATTTTAGATTCCATGAAATACATTGTGTATACAACATGCAGACTCTGCTTTAACCATTTTCCTATCTTTAGAAATGTCTGTTTCCAATTTGTTTCCTTATACTTTTCTATCCTTACAGCTAAATCTTTAAGCACATCTATGATTATTTCTCTATAATAAATTCCTAAAAGTGGTATTGCCACACCACAAAATATATACAATTTTAAGGCTTTTGATACATGCTGCCCAACTAGTCTCCAGTTGTACCAACTTACATTCTAACCAGTAGAGGACAGTACTCTCATCTATACTTGCTATTCCTATGTATATTGAGCCAACTAAAACACCAATAGAAGAGTATAAAAGTTATTTTATGGTTATTTTGGTTTACTTTTTTCAATACCAGTAAAATGAATATTTTTATGTTTACTGTCATTTATAATTCTTTGTGAAGTACCTACTTATGATTTTTTTAATGTGATATTTCTAAAATAAAGAATGCAGAAAGAGTTGAAGGATTGTGGGAAAATAAAGAATTCACTAATTTAATTTTTCCTGAATTAAATAATGCCCAAGTTGTGGATGACTTTCCTGGGCATACTGCTTTTTTTAACTTTTATACAAGTAAATTATACCTCAGAAGCAGAAGGCTGTCTTGATATAATGATGGGTTCTTCATATATTTTTCTGTAAGATGACAAAGAGCCTAATATTCCTGGATTTACAAAATCAATTAATGCAAAAAATTCTTGAAGATCATTCTGAACTGGAGTACCTAAACAAAGAAAAAAGTGATAAAAAGGTCAAGTTTGTGTTTTACAGTCACAGGGGTTTGCAGAACATTGTACTCTCTTCCCTAAGAAAACTAAAATAAAGGCTTTAGAACTGAGAAAGAGCAGCCAAACCCAGCTGAACAAAAAATATTAAGAATCAAATAAATTTTTAACTCTGGTTTTAACTGTGTACTAAATTCAGCATAGTGGCTGCATACAGGCTCTGGAGTCTGACTAGCCTGGGATCAAATTCCACCTGTATCATTTACTCTGAGTGACCCTGAGCAAGTTACATTACATACCTCAGTTGATTTCTATAAAATGCAGCTCCTAGAGTTTGAGGATCAAATTGGTTAATCCATATATAAGAACAGTGCCTAAAGCACAATAAATGTTCCATAACTGTTAGTGATTCTTAATATTATTATAACTGTGATTCTGGACAAGTTTCTTAAGCTCTTTAAGTTAAATTCAGAATTTTTTCACTTATAAAAGTGGGAAGATAACAGTTTCCCAGTGGTATTACAGTGAAAAGCAGAGACTCTGTAGGCACACTATAGCACAGTGCCTAACATTTAGTAAACACTCAGTGAATGGCACCTATTACCTTTCAAAGTTTTCAGATCAGACTGAGATCTTCACTAATCCTAAAGGTTGACACAAATGGATTAATATACCCTGCATATATTACATACTCAATAACTTTTGCTAACTAATTTTCAAAGAAACATTAGCATGTTTCAATGATTACATCAAAAGAACATGTAAATCAGCACAGTCCAACAGTATACTTTCAGATGACATTCAAATAACAGAATAGAAAAAGTTGTCCAAATATATAAATAAGAGATAATATAAGAGCTATATATAAGAGGTAAATAAAAATGCACTTTCTCATTAACATAGACAACATAAATTTTACAATGCCAGGGAATTTAATGATTGCTTCCCACAAAATTAAATGGGTCAACTCCTGGACCAATGCTTATTAATTTTTTTAACACATCTAGTCAGTTCTAAATTTTTGGACCAATAGTAGAAAGAATTAGAGAAAATATATTTATGTTGGTATGTATTTTGTTAATAAGCCTTTAAATGAATTTCCCTGACGATGACTAATAAAGATACGCAGAATGAAAAGGGCAAGAAAGAAAGGGGAAACAAAGGTATAAGGATCCTTATGGCTGGCTTCCAGACATTTACCCAACCCCAGCTAACTAATCCAAGCCACTCATGATAGTCCGATCCCATTTGCCAATAATAGATGCAGGGAAGGATTTGTGTCTTAGACTGGGTTCTCCAGGAGCAGAGCCTAAGACAGGGATTTGGCTATACAACATTTATGGAGGGAAAGCTCTCAGGAGAAAGAGAATAATGGAATCAGAGAATAGCAGGGGAAGAAACTAAGCAAGGATGGCCTCCTTGAGCCTGAGATAAATTATAGCAAGGCTCAGAACATAAATTGTACCATAAAGTTGGTACTGAAATTACCCTAAGGCAAGGGCTCTGGCATTTTCCACTTACCTCTATATGAGTCAACCATTGACCAAGTTACAGGGGAGAGTGGAAGCTCTCATTCAAACAACGATAATTCTCCAGAAATTGGAAGGGCCACACAAGACCAAAGTGAGTTGTGGGAGGAAAGCTACATTGAGCTACTCAGGCCTGATTCTAGTCTAGGCTAAAAAGAAGCGAGTAGAAAAAGATTCTTGTATTTACATATAGGCCATCCCACCTTTCCAGTCTGGGCCAGCAAGTTCGGCCAGCAATAAATTATGTGCATTCAGCAGATACATATAAAAACAAGGGATATGAGTGCCTGGGTTGCTCAGTCGTTAAGCGTCTGCCTTCGGCTCAGGTCACAATCCCAGGGTCCTGGGATGGAGCCCAGCATTGGGCTCCCTGCTCCGCGGGAAGCTTCTCCCTCTCTCACTTCCCCTGCTTGTGTTCCCTCTCTCAATGTGTCTCTCTCTGTCAAATGAATAAATAAAATCTTAAAAAAAAAAAAAGGAATACTTATATTAAGCATTTACCATGTGTCAGGTAGTCTTCCAAAAACTTTATGTGAATTAACTCCTTTGACCTTCACAATAATTCTATGAAGTAAATGGTATTATAATCCTTATTTCATAGATAAGGAAACTGAGGCAAAGAGAAGTTAAATAACTTGCCCAAAGCTATACATATCACCCTCAGGAACCAAGCAGAGGCAGTCCACACCCATCTCCTAGATTCTTTACCATGATACCACTGTATTTATTTTTCAAATACTTCAAAATCTAAGTTGCAGAAAATTACATAGGGATTTGAAAATTCAGAATCCTACCAAAACTCAATTACCATAGGTTTTTTTAGTATGCATTCCATCCAGCACCACCAATTCTTTGGATGCCAAGCATATTACAAATCTTGTATGGTAAGTAGGCAAAAATTCTATCATATCATCCCCAAAGTAAATACTGACCAGTTAGAATTACTCTTTTCTCACAAGAGAGGCTAATTAGGGCTGTAGTTGTCTTAATGGCACTGTTCTTCAAACGATGCCCCTCATCACAGATTAGAAGATCAAATTTTACATTCTTAATTTGATCCAAAGAACGAAGTAACATTTCATAACTGATGATAAGAACAGAATAAAATGGAGATTTGGTGAATTCTTCTACTTTATGGTCCTAAAAAAAAAAAAAAGATAGTATCTAACAAATCATGGACTAAAACTACAAAATCAAATTCAAGCAGCATATTCTTGACAGACATTAATTAGAATGTTAACTAAAAGCCAAATTGTAAGCCAAGATGCTATTTTTATGCAAGGAAGTTGGAGAGTTATATGCACTTGAAAAACTACCCTACAAACAGTGAAAACTGCAGTGTTGATTTGAAAAGCAAAGAGATTTAGAAAATGACCAAAGATGAACTGTTATAAGTCTCCTACCTGATCAACAGGAAATATCTTGATTCTTTCACTTCCTAGCCATTTTTGAAATTCCTTCTTCCAATTATTCACCAAGCTTCCAGGTGTGACAATAAGCGTCTTCTTTATTACTGGCTTGCCTCCATAGGGTCCCTGACACTGTAGAGTCCAGATGAGTGAAATACATTGCAGCGTTTTCCCTAAACCCATTTCATCAGCAAGAATAGCTCCACATCTTCCATTCACTCTGTTAGAAATAATTATATTTCTTTTAGTCACAATAGGAAAATATTTTATGCCCCTAATACCGTCATTTATTAGTCAAGAACCAAAAGCTGATATTTTGTAATTAGGACAAACTCTACCCCCCCCAAACCCTATATCTAGATTTTCATGCAGCTCATTTACAATAATCTCTCTTTTGAATCTTTGATAATTATATTCATTATATATTTACTGTCAACTAAATTACTAAAACAAATCTGAAATTCGACAGTTAAATCTAAATCATGTTACTATCATATGTATATATTTAGAGACTAGAAATGTATCCCAATTTTATAACTAGATTTGAATAATTTAACTATAACTGTGCTTCTCATCACTAACAGTTGAGCAATTTTTATCAGGTTCAGCATTAGACATCTAAACAGTTTAAACTACATTGCAATCTTAACCAGAAAGATCTGTTGAGCTATATTTATGATTCTCTGGCAGTAAATGAAGTCCTCAATTATCGTGCTCTCTGCACTGTAAGAAAAAAAAAAAACTAAATATTGATCTAATATATGTAACTTGGTAATAGTCTTATCCTACAGACCCACTCACTTAATGCAATTTAAAATTAAATATTATAAAGAATATTATTAATAAGGGGCATGTTTATATCACTTTGTAGCTATTAAAGCTCTTCAATATATATATATGTTTATATATATATATTTTAAAGATTTTATTTATTTATTTGAGAAAGAGAGGGAGACGTGGACTCCCCACTGAGCAGGGAACCCAATGCAGGGCTCGATCCCAGGACCCCGGGACCATGACCTGAGCCGAAGGCAGATGCTTTACCAACTGAGCCACCCAGGCGCCCCTATTTATATATCTTTTAAAAAGTTACAAAGTCCAAAGGAATTAAGGATAGTACCAAAAGTAAGTACAGTGTTCTTTCTCTGACTTACTTCACTTAGCATAATACTCTAGTCCCATCCATGTCATAGCAAATGGCAAGATTTCATTCTTTTTTATGGCTGAGTAGTGTATTCCATTGTGTATATATACATCTTCTTTATCCATTCATCAGTCGATGGACACTTGGGCTGTTTCCATAATTTGGCTATTGTAGATAATGCTGCCATAAACATTGGGGTGCAGGTATGCCTTTGAATGAGTATTTTTGTATTCTTTGGGCAAATATTTGCTGCATCATAAGGTAGTTCTATTTTTAACTTTTTGAGGAACCTCCATACTGTTTCCCAGAGTGGCTGCACCAGTTTGCATTCCCACCAACAGTGTAAGAGGGTTCCTATTTCTCCATATCCTCGCCAACATCTGTTGTTTCTTGCATTACTGATTTTAGCCATGCTGACAGGTGTGAGGTGGATATCTCATTATAGTTTTGATTTGTATTTCCCTAATGATGAGTTATGTTGATTTCACTCATATGTGGAATTTAAGAAACAAAACAAACAAGCATAGGGAAAAAAGAGAAAGGCAAACTAAGAAACAGACTCTTTACTACAGCAAAGAAATGGATGGTTACCAGAGGGGAGGTGGGCGGGGTGATGGGTTAAATAGGTGATAGGTATTGAGGAGGGCAATAAAGACCTTTTTTTTAGATTTTTTTTTTAAAGATTTTATTTATTTATTGACAGAGAGAAAGACAGTGACAGAAGGAACACAAGCAGGGGGAGTGGGAAAGGGAGAAGCAAGCTTCCCGCGGAGCAGGGAACCTGATGTGGGGCTCAATCCCAGGACCCTGGGATCATGACCTGAGCTGAAGGCAGATGCTTAACCATCTGAGCCACCCAGGCACCAGAGGAGGGCATTTATGATGAGCACCGGGTGTTGTATAGAAGGGTTGAATGACTCAACTGTACACCTGAAACTTAATATTACACTGTATGTTAACCGGAATTTAAATTAAAAAAAATAAGTACAGTTTTATTATAGTTTAATTTTCTTATTAGTAAAAATAATAACCAAAACTCAACTATATGTTTTCCATTTCAAAGTACAGAAAAAATAGAGGGGAGGCGGGTGGGAGGATGGGTTAGCCTGGTGATGGGTATTAAAGAGGGCACGTTCTGCATGGAGCACTGGGTGTTATGCACAAACAATGAATCATGGAACACTACATCAAAAACTAATGATGTGATGTATGGTGATTAACATAACAATAAAAATTTTTAAAAAATAAAAATAAGTAAGAAAAAAAATCACAAACATGAATTACAGCCATTATTATCAATTTTTTAAAGATTTTATTATTTATTTGTCAGTGAGAGAGAGAGCACAAGCAGGGGGAGCGGCAGGAGCCTGACACGGAGCTCGATCCCAGGACTCTGGGATCATGACCCGAGCCAAAGGCAGATGCTTAACCGACTAAACCATCCAGATGCTTCTATTATCATTTTTTTAAAAGACTTTATGGGCACCTGGGTGGCTCAGTCATTAAGCGTCTGCCTTTGGCTCGGGTCATGATCCCAGGGTCCTGGGATAGAGCCCCACATAAGGCTCCTTGCTCGGCAGGAAGGCTGCTTCTCCCTCTCCCACTCCCCCTGCTTGTGTTCCCTTTCTCACTATGTCTCTCTCTGTCAAATAAATAAATAAAATCTTAAAAAAAAAAAAAAAAAGTTTTTTTTTTTTTTAAGTAATCTCTACACCCAACACGGGGCTCAAACTCACAACCATGAGATCAAGAGATGCATGCTCTACCAACTAAGCCAGCCAGTCAGGCACCCCCACTATTATCATTTTAGACCAACAACTTGACAATGCAAGACCAAATGTCAACTGAGATATAGTGAGTGGCAGAGAGAAAAGTGATCCATCCTTCCACAGTGGAAGGAAGGAAGCAGGAAGGCTTCATTGAAAAGATGGCCCTTTTCAAAGGTGAAGAGGAATTCATTACATGAATCAAGGAGTTCAACATAGTTGGAGCTTGAACTGAATTCCAAGCAAAGAAACGCAAAAGCTATGAACCTGGCAAGATAGGGAGAGACTAAAGATGGCATACTTTATCCTTGAAAGTTCAGACTGTATCTTGCAGGTGTCTCCCAAACATCAGTCCTTCATGACTACCATCACGATTTTGCTATATGTGATACCATATGTGTTATATTATGTTTATTTTTAAGTTGGCTCCCTTTTTTACTTATATTTGAAAATTCAAGCATAATTTATCCATGAGACCAAAAACTTAATATGCTACTTTTTTCCAACAATTCACTAACTAAAGATGCTACTATTGGAATTTAAAAACAAGGTGTGGGGCTCCTGACTGGTTCAGTCAGTGGAGTGTGCAACTCTTGATCTCAGGGTTGTGAGTTCAAGTCCCACATTAGGTATAGAGATTACTTAGAGGTACCTGGGTGGCTCAGTCAGGTTAAGCATCCAACTCTTGGTTTCGGGTCAGGTCATGATCTCAGGGTCATGAGATGGAGCCCCACGTTGGGCTCCACGATCAGCAGAGAACTCTCTCTCTGGCCCTCCCCCCCACACACTTGTGCTCTCTCTCTCTCTAAAATAATAAATAAATCTTTTTTAAAAGAGAAATTGCTTAAAAATAAAATCCTTAAAATTTTTTAAATAAAGCAAAATAAAATAAAAAACAAGGCTTGTCCATGTCCACCTAAAATGATCCCACATAACACCAGTGGAGTGCATATTACAGATCAGGAAACACTGCTCTAAGTTCTGAGAGTCTGAAACATTTTAAGCAAGGAAATGCCATGTTCAGAACTGTTTTTCAGAAAAATCAAGCCGGCGGCAATAAGCAGAATGAATTTGAGGAAGATCAGAAGCAGATACACAAGCTAGGTGCCGCTGCAAAAATCCAGACAAAATATAATTGTATGACATCAGGTACCAGCACTGCTGCAGTGGGGTGCCAGAAAAGATCTAGAATCAAAGAATATTTAGGAGTTCAAAAGTTCAGGTTTGATTACATTGAAAAGTGAAAGAAAGTAAAGATGCTTTCCCCGCCAAATGAGACAAGATCTCCAAAAAGAAGAGCATATTTTTTTAAAAAGATTTTATTTATTTATTTGACAGAGAGAGACACAGCGAGAGAGGGAACACAAGCAGGGGGAGTGGGAGAGGAAGAAGCAGGCTTCCCGCTGCGCAGGGAGCCCAATGTAGGGCTCGATCCCAGGACCCTGGGATCATGACCTGAGCCGAAGGCAGACGCCTAAACACTGAGCCACCCAGGCGCCCCAAGAAGATCATATTTTGAGAAAGAACATGAGTCTGGAAAGTTTCTGGGATGTAGTAATCCCTTAACCTGTCATCATTCAAAGGGTTCTCAGAGTTTGGGGGAATTTACATTCTCAACTTCCTATTAAATGATCAATTTAAAAATCAAGGGCCTATGCATTAAAAACAAAACAAAACAAAAAGAACTAGAAGGAAATATAACAAGATGTTAGCAGGTTCCTTTGATTCTTTTTTACTTCGTCTGGCTTTTGTGTGTCTGTGTGTATCCTCTAAAGTATCTTCAAGAGCGGATACTACAATTCTTTATCAGAAAACTCTATTTAAAAGGGTGTGGGGGAGGGGTGCCTGGGGGGCTCAGTCATTTAAGCGTCTGCCTTTGGCTCAGGTCATGATCCCAGGGTCCTGGGATTGAGTCTCCCCAAGCTTGCTTCTCCCCCTGCTTGTGCGCGCACGCACGCGCGCTCTCTCTCTCTCTCTGTCAAATAAATAAAATCTGAAAAAAAATAAATAAAAAAACAGGAGTGGGGGAGACTTTTTTTTTTTTAAGTAGAGGTAAGATAAGAAGAAAACGTTTTTTTCCATAAGCAGAATTAAAGGCTACTTCCATTTTGCCCCCATAACCCTTTCTCATACTAGTAAGCTCTTATTGTACCACATTAAGGTTGACTATATGTCCCTATTTCCTCAAATACTTTAAAAAATGTGCCTGGGTGGCTCAGTTGGTTAAGCGACTGCCTTTGGCTCAGGTCATGATCCTGGAGTCCCGGGATCGAGTCCCACATCGGGCTTCCCTGCTCAGCGGGGAGTCTGCTTCTCCCTCTGACCCTCTTCCCTCTCGTGCTCTCTATCTCTCATTCTCTCTCTCTCTCAAATAAATAAATAAAATCTTAAATAAAAAATGCTTAAGGGTAGGGACCATGGTCCTGACTCCTATATGCCCAGCTCCTAGCAGGATGTCTGGCACATGGCATCCTCAAAAATCACTTTTAGAATAAATGCACACATTAAGTATCATTCATGAAGTACTGAGATTCATCATATCAGGCTTTTTCTAGAAAACCATTACAGGTTAAATCAAAACTCAGATTAGACTAAGGACACCCGGCTGGCTCAGTCAGTAGAGCATGCAACTCTTGATCTCAGGGTTGAGTTCAAGCTCCATGATGGATGTACAGATTACTTAAAAAAACAATAAAATCTTTAAAAACAAAACAAAACAGTCAGATTAGACTAAACAAATTGTTTATTTTCCTACCTCATTCCCATTACACATTCATAAAGGAATACAATTCCTTCTTTCTGATGTGGTCGGAGATGATACACAAGATGAGGATCTATCACCACATCCACAACAGGAAAGCGGTTCTTACTGAACATCCACTGCTGATTACTGTCAGGTCGTGACATTACAAGAGAATCTTAAGAAAAAGATGGAAGTTTAACTATTAATGTATTGCAATTTTACTTTGTCAGCAACTACATTATCTTGCTTTAATTACTCATAGCCTATAACTATCTGCCATCATTTGTGGCAAAAAAAAGTTGATGTTTAGTAAAACTAATACTAAGCCAGAACAGAAAATTAAAAAATAATCTCATGCCTTACTACTGTGAGATTTCAAAGAGCTTTTTCCAAACTTCATTTGCCCCAAAATATTTCAAAGCCAATGAAATTCACTATTGTTTAGTAAAGAATTCAGTAAGCCACAACATTTAATAATTCAGTATTCAGAGCAAAGAGAACTTATCTCCAACTGAAAGTACAGGTTGGAATTTTTCCAAGTTGCACTTGCTAATGCTCACAGCTTCTTATTTTGGAAAGGCACCCTAAATTTAACATAAAGGCTCCCATTATCTTCACTTCTATACACACAAGGACTACTACTTCTATTAATCAGAAGATTGAGAAAGGATGACAAGTTTTCCATTGACTTCACCATCATTATTTATTTAAAGTTAATTATTATGTTCATGAATGTCAAATTCATGAAATCTCTGCAAAGCAGCAAAAAAAAGTAACCATAGAATAATAATGTAATTCTGCAGAAATATACTAATACAATTTAAAAGATTAAAATATCACCAAAAAATACAAAATCAAATATAACTGGAAAGCAGTTCTCAATTAATAAATCTAAAGTCAGATAGATAATAAACTCATCAAAATTATTTTGGGGCTATACTTATACATCTATATAATGGTTAAAAAATGAAGTAGATTTTTAAAATAAAACAAAAAGGAAAAAGAGAAGGACAGAAGTGAGAAGAGAAGATAAAGAAAACAGGTTCCAGGAGATTAAATTAATATCCACCAATGCAGAAATACACAGTCACAGGAATGACAGTTTGGTCATGTTTACCATTAGCAGTCACCCAGAGGAAAGTTTTCTATGGATCTTCCTAGGTTTCTGATCAACTAAAAGGAACTCCCATCTTTTAGGTCAGTTCCTGGCAGGTAGAGGATTAGGGAGTGAAAATGGAAAATTCAGCCCCCAGCCTCTATATTCCAGTAGCAAAGCAAGAGTATATTCCTTGTGTTTTCCTAACCAAGAAATGGCCCCATTTTTTTTTTCTCTTTTGAAAAGCACAAAGGGGAAAAAAGAGAAGACAGAGGTGAGGAGAATTCACTACTCAAGAACAAAGCATCCATCTTCAAGAAAGATAAAACTTAAACCACCAATCGATAATTGAACACCAGGAGGCGCCTGGGTGGCTCAGTCGTTAAGCATCTGCCTTCCGCTCAGGTCATGGTCCCAGGGTCCTGGGATCGAGCCCCGCATCGAGCTCCCTGCGCAGAGGGAGTCCTGCTTCCCCCTCTGCCACTTCCCCTGCCTGTGTTCCCTCTCTCGCTGTGTCTCTCTCTCTCACTGTCAAATAAATAAATAAAATCTTTAAAAAAATAGTAATAATAATGGGACACCAGTTCAAATTTTAAAATGCCTATCTTCACAATAATGAAGCACATCACTTAGTGCTTATAAAATCTTTCATGTTTTCATTTTAAGTCTACACCCTAATTCTACCCTTGGCAAGATAAATAAATGAGTATCATCAACTATTTACCACTTACACAAAGGGTTCTTATGTTATATGCATACATACATGTACACATATATATACAATCACGATAAAATTTTCATTCAGTCAACAAGTATTATACACAGCATTTGCAGCACTCTATGTCTTTTTGGCAGTGATTAGAACCCACATTTTAGACTTGAGGAGACAAAGCCATGAATGAGGTAAGGGACTACCCCAAGATGTCAAAGAACCAGTTAGTTCAGTGGCAAAATCGGGACTCTAACTCAGATCTTTGGATAAGCACATTATTCTTTTGGTTCCCCATATCCCTCTATTATGTAATAGGAAGGCAAAGAGAAAGAAGAATAAAGGAGAAGGAAGCCTGTTAAAAGAGATGGCAGGACAGATAAAATATTTGGATAAAAAATAAAAAAGCAGAAGCAAAAGCTTCCACTCTCTTTCAATTAAGTCTCAGATAAGCTCACAGAGAGATAGGAATTTTTTTTTTATTATGTTCAGTTAGCTAACATCCTTAGTTTTTAATGTAGTGTTCAATGATTCATTAGTTGTGTATAACACCCAGTAGAGCTAGGAATTTTAATTTGGGGTTTTTATCCCAAATTTGTCAATAATTATTTTAATTTCAGCAATTTCAGTTCATCTTTCTGGCCTCAGTTTTCTTCAAATGCGAAGACACTGAACTAAATGATCTCAAAGGCCCCTTTATTTCAAAAATCCTATTTCCATAATACTTGCAAAAAATAATTATGTTGCTTTATGTACTTTTTATTTTACTAATATGAAAGCAGCCTACTCTATACCCCAACTTTGACATCCACTGCCCTATAATTCAATTTACTTGTCTGCCTCCTCACCAAAAGAGAAGATCTTTGATAACAGTTTACCGCTAGGCCCAATGCAAAAAAAGGCACCGAAGAAATCCCTGCTTGCATAAACAATCAAAACAACCAAACAAAAACAAACAAAAAAAAAACAGGCAAGGGTTTATTTTTTAATATGATTTTTAAATTAGATTCATAAATGTGAAAATTAATTCATTAAATTGAATTCTCATGAGTAAAATTTAAATTCTTTACCTGATATCCCACCATTCAACATTTTAATATACTAATGTATGCGATCAAGACATACAGTCGTCAAAAGAGAAGTATAAACACAATCCTGACTCATGAATTGACTAATATTTCTTTTTGCTGAAGATGTCAGATATTACTCAAAAGCATTATGTATGTATATGTGAATGTGTGTGTATACATCTCCAATCTGTGTATTTTTCCTTCAACACAAAATATGACATTTTCATTACTATATTCTTACAATTATACATTTATCTATAAAACAATTCCCAAACTATATTATACAACTTCAACATTATTCCTTATTTCAGTTGTATACCCGAATAATATATACTTTCATCTGAAAACTTTAAACAAAGCTTAAACTTTAAATTCACATGCCAGATATCTTTTGACAGTAAAAACAGAATATTCAAATTATTTTTTACAACTTACTTGGTACATGTGGGTCATGACGTGGTTTACAATCTTGGAAACCATTCGGTCTATTTTCCTTTGAACTTGGTTTACAAACACTTTTGAAGGGGTTAAAGAAACACTTCTTGGCAGCTTCAGAAGAACTTGAGATAGCAGGGCTTCCTCCTCCAAGCTGAAAACATCTGCCACTGTTGAAATCATCTGGAGAGATTATACCCATGACTTCTACTTCTTTTCCACCAATCATCACTCTGTGGCCCTCTTCAAGCTTTTCAAGCTCTTTGAATTTATATGCAATGCCTTTAAATTGAGAAGGGAGAATGTGAATTTAATTTACTGATAAGATGACTTAATCAGTGATACCATAGTCACCTTCCCGTAACTGTACAGAATGAAAACTGTGCTTTGAATGCAAATAGCCTTGTATAACCCATTAACCAGAATGAAAACATAATTTATCATTTTGTCTAAAAAAAAAAACCTAAAAAATCAGAAGGAATAAATAATAAAGCTATAAAAATTAGCCAAACTCTAGAGAAAGCAAGGCCTTTTTTAATTATTGAAAATATAGCTAGGGGTGCTGGCTGGCTCAGTAGGTAGAGCATGCGACTTTTTTTTTTTTTTTTTTGAGAGAGAGAGATGGGGAGGAGAGGGAAAAAGAGAGAGAGAGAGAATCTTAAGCAGGCTTGCCCAGCAAGGAGCCCAATGTGGCACAGTCCCACAACCCTGAGATCATGACGTGAGCCAAAACTAAGGGTCAGAGACTTAACCGACTGAGCCACCTAGGCACCCCTCAATGTTTTTATAATAAAAAAATTGTTGCAGATAATTCAGTTCAGCCTCAACTCTTACTCTTGTCACTGACCTTCACATACTACATTCCTGAAATGCTGAACCAGTACTTTTCTCTCCTTTTGTGCCTTTGTATATACTATTCCCTCTTATGTATGCCCCTTTCTCATACCCTATAAAACTATTTATCCTTCAAATACTACGTTAAACAATTAACTCCTATGAAGCTTTGCCCAGCCTCCTAGGCAGACCTAAATGGTCCTTCTATCTCCCACTGCAGGGAGTACAAATTCTCAATGAAACAATTATCTTACTGCCTCCTAATTATCAATTACATTGCCCTATCCCCATTAAACTAGAAATTATATCCATTTTTGAATGTTTACTACTAGCATAGTGCTTGGCACTTAACAGTTACATATGATAAAGTATGATATTATTAAATGAATGAATGAACATATAGAACGGATTTTATAGGGGCGCCTGGGTGGCTCAGTCGGTAAGCATCTGACTTCGGCTCAGGTCATGATCCTGGGGTCCTGGGATCAAGCCCTGCATTGGGCTCCCTGCTCAGCGGGAAGCCTGCTTCTCCCTCTCCCACTCCCCCTGCTTGTGTTCCCTCTCTCACTGTGTCTGTCAAATAAATAAAATCTTAAAAAAAAAAAAAAAAAAAGAACGGATTTTATAGTAACGGGCCATATTCAAAATGAACAGTAAGAGACAATGTCAAAAAACATGGTTGGTGTTAAGCATTCTGAATTTGTGAGCTAACTTGTATTAGTACAAATCATCCTGGCAACATTTTATAATAGAATTAACGATGACCTCCAGTTTAGATGTATTAATCTAGATCATACTTAGCATGTTTTTTTTTTTCAAAATTTTATTGGGTATCATTGAAATTAGATAATATTCCACTCCTGAAATCAACATCTTTATAACTCTAATCATTTAGCATTGGACTGGGCGGGGGGCAGTACACTAAGACAAACTGCTTAATCTCAGAAAAATACCAAAATAACTGTATATAACTATTTCATTTTAGAGAAAATGAATCCATGGGATGGGATTTGCTTCACTGAGCTAGTATTCATAAGACTGTTATTAGACTATTATGAGATAATTTAGACATGCAAGTCAAAGAGCATCTTAATCTAACCCTTTATAAAATCCAATCATTTAAATTATGTAACCTCAGATATATACTAATTTTAGGCCAAATCATAAACATCAGGTAATATCACAATACCTCTTCCAATGTCTTTGCCTTCCAAATCCTTTAATATAAGTGACTTTCCCTTTACAATGAGAACAGCATCACCTTCCCACTTTTTGTGTTTTTTCTTTGAAGCCTTACACCAAACAACACTGAAATATTTAACTTGGCTATCAGGTTCTTCCTCTTCTTGTCCCTTAGGCACTGTTATTTCTTTAGGGGCTGAGTGAACTAGAATTAAAAAATAAATAAATAAAATAAAAATCACATTATTAGAGAGAGTCAACTTTTAGTAAGGTCATTTGAACAAAAATAAAAGCATACGAAAATTAGATGGTACTAAGAATTATGAAAGAATATTTGATCATACCCCAGTTAGTATTTTATAAATTAAGAAATTCAAATGTCAGGTCTAGGATGACCATGAGAGCAATGAATATAAATTCCTTATTATCTCAAAGTTATATAAACTCAGTTTAAGTAGAATAATGTAATTACTGCAAACATTTTAAAACTCTAGGAACTAAAGGTAAATTTTCAACAACCATCAAAAACATATCTACTTCAAATTTTGAATTTTGGTCTTTTCCTGGGGCTGGTGATATGTGGCCCAGTCCTCTCTTGTGAAGCTGGGCAGCAGCAGCAAGTCACAGCTCCCTGTCTGCCATGAAACCATGAGGGTAAACAACCAAGACACTCATAACCATCGTTTTTCACTCTCACTATTCAATAAATTACACAAGATAGTCAACACTTAATTACAAAATAGGGTTTGTATCAGATGATTTTGCCCAATTGTAGGCTAATGTAAATGTTCTGAGCATGTTGAAGTTTGGCTGAGCTAAGCTATAATGTTCGGTAGGCTAGGTGTATAAATGCATTTTTGACCTACAATATTTTCAGCTTATGATGGGTTTATTGGGACATAACCCCACAAGACAAAGAAGATCTGTACTCCAATCTGGCTTCCAGTCCAGTCCTCCCCCAAAACTACCCTCGTTAAAGGCCATTAAGGAGCTCCTTGTCAGTAAATTTTTAGTCTTGATCAGAGTTCTCAAAAGCATTGTACAATGTTGACCACTTACTCCTTGAAATATTGAACCCTTTTTTTACAACTTTCCTAATACATTTCAATTTTTCCTTTTACTTCTTTGGTTGCTTCTTCTTAAACATCTTTGCCATCTCATCAGACCTGAATTCTAGACCTTCTCACTGTGCCCTTCTCCTTAAATTAGTTCATCCACTCCCATGGATTTAATACCACCCCTGCATAAACCTGTATTTTTTTTCTCTAGCCCAGATCATGACTCTAAATCTGTGTATCGGTACATAATTGCCCCTCAGACCAGTTTACATGAATGTCTCATAAACATCTCTATTCACCATGCCCACTTGTCTTCTCTCCAAAAATTGCTCCTTCTTCAGTTTTCTCATTTCTCAGTAAGAGTACCACCACCCTCATTCAAGCCAAAAAAGTTGGAAATCATCCTTGACATCCTTTACTCTCAGTTCCACAGCCAATCAACCACAGATCCAGGGGATTTTAGCCCCCATATGGCTCTCAAAGCTCTGTACTATTTGCCTTCTCCATACCCTCCCCTCTTCAAATCACCATCTCTGATCTGAACTACCGTACTACTACAGGATCTTCCCAAGGCCTACTGAGATCTTCTTTTGCCACCTCTACTCCCTAAACCCATTTTCCATATTTACTATATGTATCTATTTTTAAATGTAAATCTGATTATGTATCCTTCTTAAAATCCCTTAGTCTTAATGGTCTTTAAGAAAACATACTACGTCTAGCCAAAGGGCTTTCTACCTCTTCCTCTAACATGCTATTCTAAATTAACTTCTATTCACCCTGCCATAGTTTTTTTTTTTTTTAAGATTTTATTTATTTGACAGAAAGTGAGACAGCACAAGCAGGGGAAGCAGCAGGCAGAGGGAGAGGGAGAAGCAGGCTCCCCGCTGAACAGAGAGCCCGATGCAGGGCTCGATCCCAGGACCCTGGGATCATGACCTGAGCTGAAGGCAGCCGCTTAACCGACTGAGCAACCCAGGCGCCCCCCTGCCATACAGTTTAAATTTCCCTTACTGCCAAGCTAGATCTTGCCTTATTATTTCAGCATTATCTCAGTAATTAATTATGTGACAAATGATTTAACGTCAGCCTTCCCCACTAAACTAGTCCTGAGAGGAAGGTGCTTTGATTCTGTTCATCACCAGATGCCCAGAACAATAGGTACTTTTCAAAACTGCCATTTTGATTCAAAGTACATCTGACTTTATGCTTACAAAAATACTGAAACAGAATTATCTTAAAATTAATTTTCATGAGAAAGTAGCTTTAGAAATTAACTTTGAACTCATCTCCATCATTGCCCATTTTTATTTTCATTTTTATGAACTGTTACCTTCAGGATTATTTTCCATGTAAACTTTTTAACAAAGATTTGATTCTTCAGTCACTTTTTTATGAATATTTTACTTATTATAGCTTTTGCCAACATGAGTTTTTAAAACCATAATTTCTACCAAATGCAGTTTTGCTAAGTCAAATTTTGAATACCTAAATATTAACAAAATTGTATTACTCCATCAGTTTCTAGTCAAGAAAATTTATCAGTTTTCAGGTAATTGGTAGTTATCATTTGTTGATTATTTTTGCTTTACCAACCTTGAGTTTCCCAGATAAAGTTTTGAAGGTTTTTAGGATTAACAAAAAGAAGGGATGCTCAATCAGTTTTTGAACTCTAAAAAATTTTGTGGTGTGCAATTTTAGCCAACTTTAGTTTTGTCTTTGCATTATTTCTACCAATAGTAGTCAATGTGCATTGAATGATAATACCATTTTGCTCTTTAAAATTTGTTCCTATCTTTTATTACATTATCCAAGAAGAAAATGTGATTGCTCAAGATTGCTGTAAAACAAGGGTAAAAAGTATGTCTTCATCAAAACAGCTGGAAAAACATCCAGTCAAATACCCTGTTACATTCCCAAAGACTAAAGAGTTGACTTGTTATGTCCAGGACCCTCCTCGTGCCAAGAAAAAATAAACAGAAGACAATAAACTGAGAATTCAGAAATTACTTATAATTAACTTTGAAATACCATAGATGGGTTAGCCTGGTGAAGGGTATTAAAGAGAGCACGTTCTGCATGGAGCACTGGGTGTTATACACAAACAATGAATCATGGAACACTACATCAAAACTAATGATGTAATGTACAGTGATTAACATAACATAAAAAAAAAGAAATACCATAGATTCTCAGATATAACCTTTCTTCTGTAGAACAGCAGGAGGAGGAGAAGAGCATGAACTAATCCACCTGGGTTTGAATCTTGAGTTTTCCCACTTACAAGCTAAGTGACCCTGGATAAGTTACTTACCACTCTATGCCAGTTTATGAATCTGTAAATGAATGTAATACTAATACCCACCTCACAGATTTGTTGTGGGCATTAGATTAGCTATTATTTGTAAAACCCTTAGAACAGTACTTGACATGTAATAAATACTCCCTAAATGTTAACTACCATCATCATCATCATCATCATCTTGTCTTGGTTCCTTTCCCATTTAGTCCCATTCTAAATGTAAGCCATTAAGGCAGTGAAGAGAAAATTCCAGGGGCACGTGGGTGGCTCAGTTGGTTAAGCGACTGCCTTCAGCTCAGGTCACGATCCCAGAGTCCTGGGATCAAGTCCTGCATCGGGCTCCCTGCTCATCGGGAAGCCTGCTTCTCCCTCTGACCCTCTCCCTTGTCATGCTGTTTCTCTCTCTCTCTCAAATAAATAAATAAAATCTTTAAAAAAAAAGAGAAAATTCCAAAGAGTAGAATAAAGATACTGGAAATTAAACATATAAGGAGCAAAACCCTCCTATATCTAGACTACCTGTAACATATAAAATTTTGACTAATTTGCTACATTCTAGACTAACCGCCCCTAACAACAATTCCACTCCAACTATAATTTTTATTTCTAAATGGTTCTATTTCCCCTTGACCCTGTAAGGTACTTCACAAATCAATACCAAAAAAATAGTCTGTATAAACAAGAGATTTGAATGCCCATAAGCAAGATTCACAAGTAAGAATGTTCAAAATCATACTTTGATAAAAGAGGAAGGGAGAGATGACGCCATTTTAATATTGATAGTGGATACGATCATCTTAATGATTCCGAAGCATAGTTAGTCTACAGTTGGATGGCTTAATTATACATTCCACATAGCCAAGTCTTTAATATTTTTTCTTTCAAAAATTCTAAATACATTGTTTTCAAAAGAACAAATGACATTTAAAATAGCTCATCTAATCAAATTCAACAAAGACTGTAAATACTCTCCCAAGTTATATTTTAAAATTACTAAAGCCTACCAGTTTTAATATACATTAACATAAAAATACAATGTAAATTTAAGGTTTGAAACATAGTTTTTATTACACTAAAAAATTTACAACCATTAATATACAAATTCCTCTGAACCAGTAATCATCCATAGTTTTATCTTTTTTTTTTAAGATTTTATTTATTTGAGATAGAGAGCACCTGCTTGCATGCACACACATGAGCGGGAAAAGGGGGAGAGGAAGGAGAGAGAATCTCAAGCAGACTCCACGCTGAGCACAGACCCCAACCTGGCTTGATCTCAGTACCCTGAGACCATGACCTGAGCCGAAACCAAGACTGACACTTAACTAACTGAGCCACCCAGGCGCCCCCATATCTTTCTTAATGAGAGATTTAATGTCATCTAAGTATCATTATGAATAAAATAAACATAGAAGATCTTTCTTTGCATTATTTTCAGAATACTTTATAAGCATGGCAGGGACTATACATTTCATCACATTTCTCAGTACCTCTTGTCAAAGCATATATGCAGTAAAGGCTAAAATAGAAAAAAAAAATCAATAAAACTACAATATTTCCAGATCTCAAAACTAACTGCTCAACATTTTATTTTTTTTATTTTCTGCTCAGCATTTTAAACTCATCTAAAAATCAGAAAAGTTATTCATTAATTTCAATTCTGACATTCCAATCGTTGAGCATGCACAGGTTTATTTAAAAAAAAAATACACTGTTAAAGTGTAAAATGGTACAATCACTTTGGGGAAATGCCTGGCAGTTTCTTAAAAACTTAAACATATAGCTCTTCCCTAATCCAGCATTATGTCCACAACAAATTTATACAAGAATACTCAGAATCTTTATACATAATAGCCATAATCTGGAAATAGCCCAGAAGTCCGTCAAAAAATAATGGATACATAGACTGAGGTATATTTATACAAGGGAATACCACTCAACAACAGAAAGCAATGAACTACTATAAGAGGATGAACAAACATGGGTATTAAAAACATTAAGATAGGTAAAAGAAACAAAGGGTATATACTGTAGGATTCCAATTATATAGAGCTCTAGAACAAGCAAAACTTATCTATGACTTTTTAAAAATTAGAACAATGGTTGTCTGAGGAGCCAAGGGATTGATCAGGAAGGGGCAGGAGAGAACTTTCTGGGATAATAATAACATTCTAAATCTTGATAGGGATTTAAGGTACACAGGTAGAGTCACCTGTCAAAACTCATTATTTAAGATTTGTACATTTCACATTTTCAAATCTTACCCAAAACACACACGCACACACACACACACACACACACACACACATAAATATTGAATTCCAGTTGATAATACTTATGCTGAAGTGTTTAGGCATAAAATATTCTAAATAATTCTCCAACTTGTTTTAAATAACCATTTTATTTTTAAAAATGAATTGATGGATAGATGGATGGATGGATACATGATAAAGCAAATATAGCAAAACAACTGCAGAATTTAGGTGGTAGGCACATGAAAGTTTACTGTAAAATGTTTTTAACTTTTTCTATGTGAAGAGTTTCTTAATCTTTTTAAGATAAATTTACACATAATTTTAAAACATGAAAGATGTACTAACAAAGTATAGTCTAATGATATTATCTATTTTAGTTTAAATTGGGGGGGCTAACTTGGGTGATATTATTTTACTTATTTATTTGGCTTTTCACTACTTAAAAAGCAACTGAAAACTAAAAAAAATACAAATTCAAATTATAGCTACTACCTTTAATCAATTTGATATATAAAAATATACTGAACCAATTTCTCAAAATCACATGCAAAGATTTAGCATGACTGTTAACATTTAATTAGGTTGTAGGTCTTAAGAATTTACTTTTTTGTATTTGTTAAGTATTACAACCATATTTCATCTCATTATTTTTAAATATTTACTATCAAATTCATCATCAAATACTAAATTGATTTTAAGAATTTGTGAATCTTAACATTTGAAAAAATATATTATGATATTTAGACATGGTACATTTAGTATCTACTATAAACACAATTATTTAAATAAATCTATTTCAATTGTGCCTCATCAAAAAATTTTACTTCAGTGGTACTGAATTCTTTGTCTTATGGCACATAAAGAGTACACATAGCAGTACAATGTATCACCCTGTATTTAAAAGAATACGTATTAACAAAGCATTTTACCACCATCATCTACAGTATATATTAAATACAATTTATCACACTATAAATTATTTAAACATGTCTATTGAAAATTTGACATTACTCTAAAAGAAGGCACATGGAAAAGTAATTCATAGTCTAAACATTTTCACATAAGATGCAATAGGATAGAAATCTTTCAAAATGAAATAACACCAAGTTTATGTCTCATACAAAAAAACAAAGTACTTATTTTGAATATTTTAAGAAATCTAATGGCATGTTTAAAAATTTTTTTTAAAGATTTTATTTATCAGAGAGAGAGCATAAGTAAGCAGAGAAGCAGGCAGTGGGAGAGGGAGAAGCAGACTCCCGCTGAGCAGGGAGCCCCAGTGTGGCACTCGATCCCAGGACCCAGGGATCATGACCTGAGCCAAAAGCAGACGCTTAACCGATTGAGGCACTCAGGCGCCCCTCTAATGGCATTTTTAGAAATGAAAGAGCTTCATTAACTTTTTCAGGATGCCATTGTAAATTATACCTAATTTAAAAGAAAATCAAGTTGTAAAAATAACAATGTTATTTAAGATCACAAAGATAAGAAAAGATAGGAAGGTGGCAAAAATAACCTATCCACTACCCAATTACTAATATACTAGATAAAATATTTTGAATAGCTTATTTTTCAAATTTAATATTCTTTTACAGAATCAAGTCTACATTTTAAAAACAAAATCACTCTTCCCTACGTTTTCTGGCATTGCATTTCATAGGTAAAGATCATGGCATTTAAATTTTGGCAAATTAAAATTAAACAAGATTGACTCAGAAAAATGGCGGCAGTAAACTCCCTGAAATGAGTACAATTCTGGTATTTAAACATATGTAAAAATAAAATTTTTTATTCTACTCAGTCCCTAAATGCTAAGGAGTCTGTCACCTGGTGCAGCCAAAGAAACAACAATCTTGAACAATACTGGAGGAAAATATGATGGTAGACTACTATGTTTACTCTATTTTATGGACAGGAAAAAAACTTTCAAGGGCAATTTTGTATGTACATTTTTACCTTCCACACTGATTTTAGGACCTAACCACACACACAAAAATATGTGTTGCACTTTCTTTGAACATAGAAGTCTCCTAGAAACATCTCATGGAATTAATGTTCCACAGAACAGAGCTTGGAAAACTGATGTAGGTGCACAAAGTCAACATTCAAATTGAACATTCACATCAATTCTGAGGAGCAGCATGCTGAGATTATAATATGAATTCCATTACATATGGTAATTTGCTTTCATTAATTCCATAAAGTTAAAACTGACTAGTTTAAAGATGTATTACTAGAGTTATATTGTAAAAACATTAAATTAGAATTGTAAGATTCTAATCTGTTGAGTCCAGTGTTTAGGCTCAAAGAAAAGTCATAACATAAAGATGAAAACTACCAAAGAGAGACATTATATTACATATTCAAGGCATTTTTATAATAAAATATTTAACTCTAATAGCAAATATAAAATGCCAATGAAATTAATCAATCAACAAGCTAAAAGAGTACCAGGAAAGTCCATTTTATTTTTATTCTATTTCAATAGCCATAACCTAAATTCTGGATTTAATTTCCTCTAACTAAATGCCCACCCCATAAATGCTATTATAACACTGAGAGCTTTAATTTACATCCCTCTAATCAAAAGCCTTCAATGACTTCCCATTGTACATTCAACTGTGATTATTTAAAAACAGCATTCACTGTAATCCATAATGTGGCACCAATCAACTTCCAAACTGATGTCCCTCAATTCACCTTCAACCATTTCTGTTTTCAACACATTTTTTCTGGGACTCTAGTATGATTTAGGCACCTAGCTACATTCCAAATACTCTGTTCTAATGGTTTTCGAACATTAGCTTGCATCAGAATCTCTAGAGGGTTTATTAGAACAGATTGCTGGGCTACACCTCCAGAGTTTCTGATTAAAAACAAATGGATTTACATTTTTCACAAATTCTCAAGTGATGCAGATGTTACTGTTCAGCTCTACTCTTGGTAAACCATTACTCCACTCCAAAGGCCACAAACTGGAAGCCCACTGGCTGAATGAGGCCCACTCACATGGGTGTAGTGTTTTTAAAACATTTTGAATTATTTGCAAACATTTTTAAGCTGAAAAGTTTCACATAAAAATGAAGACTTCTGGCTTATTCCGGCATGTAAAAATTCTGCTGGAGCTAAATAGTAGCTACTCATTTAATCCTAGTCCAGGTAACCAAGCCCTAACTGGCCCTCTCTACACCCACTTAAAATCACCCGGCCTACCCCTGTATTTGTGCTTGTACACCCTCATTCACTCCCATTCTCTATGCCTTTTTCCATGTTGCTCACTCTGACCTACACAGTCTTTTCCACTATACTAAAATTCTGAAATTCTACTTACTCCGTTCTAAAGCTTGGTTTAAAAATCCTTCCTCAACAAAGCATAGCAAAAATGGAATATATATATTAAAGATTTAACTTAATTTTTTTTTAAGATTTTTTTATTTGACAGAGAGAAAGACAGCCAGAGAGGGAACACAAGCAGGGGGAGTGGGCAGAGGGAGAAGCAGGCTTCCCGCAGAGCAGGGAGCCCAATGTGGGGCTCGATCCCAGGACCCTGGGATCATGACCTGAGCCGAAAGCAGATGCTTAACGACTGAGCCACCCAGGCGCCCCAGATTTAACTTAAATTTAATGTGTGCTTTAAGAATTGAGATTTTATTTCTGCAAATACTAAAACAGTATTTACAAAACTATTATAGAATAAATCATAACTATTTTTTGCTATTTCTATGTAGAATTTTGTTCATTTAAAACTTTACTGTGATTTTTACTGTAAATTAAATCTTTTTTCAGAATAAGACATTAAAAATGAATGAAGACATTAAATCTTATAGCCAAAATATATTAACTGTTCCAAAAGAACATCTTATTTTGCTGGACAAAAAAGGGAAGAAGTTTGGGGGTAACTGATATAAGTCCCCTGGTTTTGCAACCTATGAATCTTTAAAAGCAATTGTAATGAAATAAACACTTCCATAATTTTTTCATAAGGAAGACATTTTAGTGGATTTTTACTTCTATGGAATAGCAGGGGGGGAAACTACAAAGAAACAAAAACTGAGTGCTGGTCCTTGCTCTGCCATAAACAGCTTTGTTACATCAAGTCACTAAGTTCTCCCTGGACCTGTTTCATTACCTCTAAATTGAAGAGATGGAAAAAAGTGATTTCTAAGTATCTTCCATCTCTAAAATCCTATCACTTCTTCAAAAACAGGAGAGCATAATAATCAATGTCATATAGGCAAGCTTCTGTTAATCAGGCTAGTATTGCTTCTAAATTAGACTGACTTAAAAACCTTGAACTACAGCTTTCAAAGCTCTAATTTAAAATGTCGAAGACTCAACTTTGAAAGAATACATATGTTTGTATATCTATTTATGCATGTTCTAATTTAATGATCAAAATAAGAAATCTTTTGTAAGGCCAACAACTAAACCTCTTAGAAAAAAATTGAAGACAAAATATATAACCATGCCAACCAATCAATAAGTTTTAATATATCTCAAAAGAAAATTAAATAACTAGAAAATCATGTCAAAAAAGATTTTTTCACAATTGAGATGAACAACACTTTTAAGAGTATGTATTCTCTTTCAGGATATTCTCAAATGAAAGTAATTTGGCCAAAATTAAAATTATCAAATTGCAAGACTGAAAAAAAAAATTAGAGACTATTATATTCAGGCAGATCATGCCGTAAGCGAACTGCTTTCAGTTTCTCCACTTCAATTTTTGCTCTTAGCAGCTCTTCCTCTAGCTGCTGCCTTCTTTTCAATCCATCCCTCTTCTCCTGAACATACAATCCAAAATTTTTTTGATTTTCTAAAATTATCTGATGCTCCTCTTTCAACATTTGCAGAATCTGAGGATCATACCCTAATTGTGACCTAAAGTGTTCTCCATGCTCATGCCGAAAAAAATCATCTCTCCTTGGGATAGAAGATGGAGACGATGTCATTCTCATATCAACAGAGGAAAGTGACGGCGACAAAGATCTTTCCATAACATGTACTAATTCATGGTCTTCTCTTTGTTCTAAAATATCACTCTGTTGAGAATTTAAAACCAGTGGAGGAGGGGGCTTTATGTCTTCTTCTTGCTTCACCTCTACTGTAATAGCAACTGGATGGTGATCCAACATTACCTGTAGTGAACTCGTACCAGCCTGTGCTTCCTCATCCAAGTTTGCACTACAGCACACAAAAAAGCATTATAAAATGTAAATCAAATGAAGACAAGAGTATATTTATAGCATAATTTCATATTTAGTATACATCAAAGTGTCAGGCTTTAGAGCTACAAAGAAAATTGTGAAACAAAAAAAATTAATCCTTGGAATAACCAATTAAAGTGACTACATTTAAAATTTCAAAAATATATACATATAGCTCTCACACATTCTTAACTTTAAAATTGAGTTCTTAAAAGGACAAAAAATCACAAATATTACCCAAGGCCAATGAGGTAAATAAAAAGAAAAGCCTTTGTTTGCTTTCAAAGAGACAGCACATGTTCCTACAAACCTAACGTTCTTAAATGGTATAGAGGGCCATTTACTGTACTTGGGCCTTGCTATCCCCACACCTTAGCCCTAAATCCCCTGCTTCTGCTCTCCTGGACTGATTAAAAATCTAAAAATCACCAAGGTCCATGACTCCTAGGATAGTGGAAAGTTATCTATGGGAGGTATTGATTTCTACATCTGTCCAAGAAAAGAAAAAGAAAAGTCCAAGTTTTTGTATGGCTTTGGGTATGCCCAATAATCAGGGTATTATCTTAACAATACAATTTCAGATACCATGGTGTTTATCCTTTACCTATCCTAAATTACTTGATTCCATAGCCCTTTCAGTCTTTCAACCATCAATCAGGTAAAGTTCACAGGGAAAGGGCTCAAATCCACCATTGTATCCCCAGCACCTAGCATAATACTGTACTTGGAACCTAGTAGGTGCTCATCCCATGTTGAATGACTGAAAAAGTGTTTTTTTTAATGAAGTATTTTTAACTGGTTTATATACTATATATTGAAAGTCTGTTAAATTTACATGTAATTTCCATAAAATATGCACTTCTATGAGAGAAAACTAGTTTCAACATAATTTAAACTTTGACATAACATTATTGGTTATGACATAAACACAATGTATCTTAAAATTCTACTTTTTTAAAAAACCAATTTTATGAATAACATGAAGCTACTAATTAAGAATATATAATCTTGTTTCTTGAGGGTTTTTTAAAATTTATGCTTCTGCCTAACTTAAAAATAAGTTATAGAGGGGAAAGAGATTACTGAAACAGTAATGAAAAAATGCTATACTTAACATTAAAGAATATTTTACAAATGATAAATAAGTAACACAGTTAAAAATACATTCATCCTACACAGATGATTAAAATGCTGGAACAAGTTCAAGCAGAACATAAGGAAAAAAATTAAAGCTCCCCGTATATCACTTACTATTGGCATTAAATTGCCAGAAATATCAGATATTTAAGAGATACAAATAAGATAATAAGATATAGTATGTTATGAAAAATCTATTTGTAGATTACATAAATTCCTTAATTTTCATTCTTTTTGTTATCTTATGCTTTTCAAAAGAAAAACAAAACAATATCGATACAATATCAATGTAATTCAAAGTAGTAAGGCTTCCCTTTATTAACATCCCTAGATGTTTTCCTAGAAAGGAAAAAGGTTAAAACTACAAATGAAAATGAAAGTTTTAAAAATCCACATAATTACTATCCAAATTAGTATGTATAATGGAGTATAAGACTCACTATTAGACATAGACATTATACTCTCATGTAAATTTTAAAATGCCTTTTATCTGAAATATCCCATTCCATTTTTGTTGAAACATTACAAGTAGGCATAACAAAGTAAAAAAAAAAAAAAGAATGTTTTAGAGAAGGTCAGAAAAAAGGATAAATGGAAGGACTTCTAAAATTTATGAATTTTGAAGATCAAATAGACTGCAAAAACACAAAATATAATCTCATACTAGAGAGAGGTAAAAATGAAGAAATATATCAATACACTATAGAGGTAGCCTTACAAAATAGGTATATATCTTTAAATATATTAAATATAAGCAGTAATATTTTACTTAGTAAAAATGGAGTTTAGTGAGATTAACAGGCATATTTATATAGCATAATTAAGATTATAAACTTCTGAGAATTAAGATTCAAGATGATGTCACTCAAGTAAGTAATAAGCACATTAAATATGTAAATAAATGAAAATGCTAATACAGAGAAAATGGCAATGTGGACACTAACACAAATAAGCACTTAAATGGCTTATTTCTAACATTCTTCCCTTTAAAGTAGGAAAAGCTGTTCTTGCTTAAACAGTAGGTTTTGTAATGTATAAATTAAATAACTCATTTTATCAGAGCAATGTTGTTATCCCAAAAGACTGATTGTGAATATGGTTACAGTCAAAATGTAAATAGATACTTGTGTATTATTTCTTCTACTATACTCACTGTATTTTTAAGATATACAACTAATTAAAACTACAGGTTCTATGTATAGTCTTCAAATTATAAAAACCTAGACTTAATACCCAAAAGGTAGTTTTATACCTGTAATGCAAAAACCAGTTTTCTCTATGGTTTGGGGGGACAAATTTTTAACGAGTAGTACTCTATAAAAGTCCTACTGTGGAGTTCTTTGGATACCCAGCAAATTAAGATTAATCATTTCTCATCACAGAGAACATTTTAAGCACTAATGAATTAATACACTGCATCCAAGTTCCAGATTCCCACTGGTGATTTTTTTTTACTATGTTATCTACTAGAAGTAAGTAGTATATGGTAAGAAGCTGGTCTCAAAAAAATTGCCCTAGTAAATTATAAAAATAAGTAAGTTTGGCTTATAATAAGTTTTTCACCCATTTGTCTCCTAACTTCAAAAGGACTTCATAGGTGATCAATAATTTTCTTATATAATGACTTTTCCACCAAGAAGAAAGCATTGTAAATCTTTGTTTGAAATGTTCCTCAACTAACAAGTTTACAACTTGTTTAAATAACCCTAAATGGTTCAGAAAAAGAATGCAGCTGCCATTTTTATCTTTTGCCAGGGGTTAAAATTTGAATTAGAAGTTTTGAAGATTCCCATGCAAGTAGCTATGTAGAGCATAAATTTAACCAAAATAACTTTCTATCCCTATAAGAACTTAGTTGCTTATTCATATATTAAAAGTCATAGTTTCATATCTTTGCAAAATAGTATGGGAGTGCTTACCCCTTTCCTCTTTGACTCAAGATCAAAGTGAAACTAGACCATTAATGAATAAAAAAAACATTTTATTAAGTAATCTGAATCCCTAATTAGGAATTAAATCCCTTTCCTTGTATTTATCTTTTTTATTTTGAATATGTTAGAAAATAATTTAAACTGTCTTAATATATACAATCATGACATTAATAAATTTACTAAATTATTTATTTTAGGTTTTTAGCTCAATTAATATTCACTAAAGTGTAGACAGTAACAATTCATTAAAAAACAAGGGTTCCATTTCTCCTGAAACTGCTAACTTTACATAAAATTGAAAATTCCAATGAAATATAATCTTAAATAAGAAAAAGATATCTCTCAGAAGCTAATTAGCAATTTAAATTTAAAGCTTAAAAAGTTTATTATGAGATTATGTTACAAATTTCATCCCATTTATTCCTCCCTAACCTTTACTTTTAAAAACTACAGAGAGAGGGAAGGGGGAAGGGAAGACAATAAAAAGTGGCTTAAATCAAATGCAGCAAAAAAATTCCTTATAGCTTCACATTTCTTTTTTAAGAAAGCAAAACAAAGACACTATTCATTGCTCCCGTAGTGGGGATGCTTACTATGCATATCTCTATCACAACTAAGCCAGAGCCCAATAGATAGGAGGCGCCATAATTTTCCACAAGAAAATAAAATAAAGCTTACCTTTGTATGTGGTTCCTGTCTCTTACCAGGCAAAAACTGGAAATCTGGGGAATCATCTCCATAACTTTCTTGGTTGGCTCAGAAATATTGCCTTTAAAATCTGATTGGGTCTCTTTTTGCTGCAATAGCTCCTGTTTGGCATATTCTTTGAGCCTTTTGTAAAGGGTGCGTAGGCCCTGGGCTGTTCGAGGAGGGCGATCTACTCCAATTGCATTATAGTTTACTGCTATGATATCCCAACATCTATTCTTTTCCACTATTACTGAATGTTTATTAGTGTGTTCTTCGAGAATTTTAACATATGGCTTCACAAGCTTTAGCAAATCAAGCTTTTCAGATAAGGTAAAATTGGAAGATCTAGCCTTTCCTACCATTGTTCTTTTCAAATTAAGTAGGCAGTTTCTGAAACCACCATGCAGCAGCCTTCAGCTCTGCTCAGCTCTTTTCACAAACAGAAAAAGATCAGGCTTAACTAGGCTAGCCTCATTTAGGCCCACGCCTACAGGGGAGGGTTTATTAAAATTCCTCCAGCTTAAGCTGACGCAGGTTCAGGAAATCTGCTTAAGCCAAGCCTGACCTACATAAAGCTTCTCACTGAAGAAGACAGGAAGGCACAAGCAAAACACACTTGTGTATAAAGAGAACAGCTCGAGATAGGCTTTAATACACAAAGGTCTAGAGATAAACATGGAACACAGCTAAAAATTCGCTAATTTAGTGAGAATATCGAATTTCCACACATGTATGCCTAGCTGATAGACTGAAACTGCATTGCAGTATCACTTTAATAACAACAAAAGAGGAACTGTTTTGTACTATTTGTTTACAAATCCAGTAGACAGGAAAATGAAAAACTAAAGATATGAGTGATGAATGTAACGATTCCTAACAGAGCCCCTAATCACTGTTTTCTGAGCTGCTGTTCTCCCTTACCAAATCTGCATAATGCTGGTCCTGCTGTCAATCAGCAACTGCATATCCTCTAGCTAGTTAGGTTACACCCACCCAGACTCAGACTTCACAGTAAAGCTAAGCTTCTCCTTCATTTTACAGTCTACAGTAGCCACATTTTTTTCAGTTACTTAGGCAAAACTTTTTGTTCCGAAAATCAGATAAAAATTATGTTTTTAAAGGAAGCGATTATTCTAGCTATAATGTATGTGAATATGCTAGCCTGCTTTATCATGTGTAAAAAACACCATTCACAGTGAGAACAGAATAATCATGGCTTAAGACTGCACACAACAAAATGGCATTTGCTTTTATTAAATTGTAGGATTTTTATTTTGCTATATTCATACAATTTGGACTATTTAAAAACGAGACACCAGACTCAAAATGGAGTCACTTATGCTAAGCCCCACGTCACCTGAGAATTATAGTTTTGGTTCTCCCAAAAACGGAATCTTAAGCCAGTCAATCAAGAGCTATGTGATCAGCACGAGTGAGGTAATCTGCCCAAAAGACTCCTTCCATCTCCTAAAGGAAAGTGAACACAACCAATCCACTTTTTGCCAGGGTAATTTCCTTGTTCTCACTCACTTCTGCCTATGAAAGTCATTCATTTTGTACAGCTCCTTAGAGCTCCTTTCTACCTGTTAAATGGGATGCTGCCCAATTCCTAAATCACTGAATAAAGCCAATAAGATCACAATTTACTCAGATGAATTTTGTTTTTTAACAAAACTTAACAGCTAGTCTAGCCATTTGCAACGCCACCAGTTTGCAAACTTAGAATGTATTTTCTAATCCCTGTCTGAAAACATAATAAATGTATGCATAAGTGTATGTAACAATGTAACATAAACAACGTAAAAAAAAAAGCCTACTTTCTTCTCATATACAAGTGTAGGTAGGGCAGGCCACCACAAAAATGGGCCACTTTGGCACGAAGATTACTTTGAGTTCAAAGCAATCAAAATCCAGCAGATTCAGGAAAATTCGCTCTTAACCTCCGCTCTCAACTGCCTAAATTTTACATTGGAAAGGAGCCTGTAGCAGGAAAAAAACTAATAGCGATTGCTCCTTAAGAAACATATCTACTGTATCTCTGTAACAGGGCAATCTTTGTTTTCTGTACATATACCCTCACCTTCCTGCTAAAGGTCTTCCTCCCCTTTGTATCCCAATACCCCTAAACCCCCTCCTTAGCTCAGGATGTCATATAAGCCTCAAGTTCCCTGTCTTTAGAATCTCATGTCTGTGTGGATTTCCCATATGTACAAAACTAAATTTGATTTTCTCCTGTTAATCTGTCCCATGTCAATTTAATTCTTAGTCCAGCTAAAAATACCTTGAAGGGCAAGGATATTTCTTCCTCCCTAACATAGTCTTTAAGCAGTTTTATTGCTCAGTAAATTGCAGAAAATAAAAATGCCAATGATGGAGATACAAACTGAAAACTGACCCACCCCAACAACCTGACCAAAGTTACTCAAAGGAAAGCAAGAACAAAGGATATTATACCATCTTAGACAATACTTTGTTATTTTTGGAATAAATAACTAGTATTGTATTAAAAATGAAATACTAGGGGCACGTGGGTGGCTCAGGCATTAAGCGTCTACCTTCGGCTCAGGTCATGATCCCAGGGTCCTGGGATCAAGCCCTGCATCGGGCTCAATGCTCCGCGGGAAGCCTGCTTCTCCCTCTCCCACTCCCCCTGCTTGTGTTCCTGCTCTCTCTATCCCTCTCTGTCAAACAAATAAAATCTTTTTAAAAAATGAACTACTAATAAAAATATGAAAAACCATTAAATCTCACTAATTATCAAAAAGTGTATACTAAAAATGATTTTCATCCACAAAGATTGGCAAAATTCTTAAAGACTGAAAATGTCAAGTGGATGAAGGTGCAGGGCAAAGAGTTCTCTTTGGGAGTGTAAAACAGCATTTTGGTTTGCAGTCTGAGAGTATTAATATTTTATGTGTAAAACCTTCTAAAACTGCAGTAATTTTACTTCTCAGAATCTAAATTAAAAAAAATATTTTTTAAAAAAGGAAGAATAAAGCATTCTATGAAGTTGCATAGTATTGAAAGCAATCTAAGAGCACATCAGGTGGGGACAATAAAAATCACTAGAATATGCCCATACTATGGGTCTACTCTAGGCAGCACTAAAATAATAGAGGTAGATTTCTATGTATTGACAGAACAAGCTCCAAAACATATGGCAGATGAAATAAGCAAGTAAAAGAAAAATACATACAAATGTAATTCCATTATGTTTACCAGAAACACCCAAAGCTAAATATTTCTGTAGGTACAGAAAAAATATACATAGATACAAAATGTAGGTAGGTACATACATATGTATGAAAATGCACTACCAAGGGGCACCTGGGTGGCTCAGTCGTTAAGCACCTGCCTTCAGCTCAGATCATGATCCCAGGGTCCTGGTACAGAGCCCCACATCAGGCTCCCTGCTCCGCGGGAAGCCTGTTCTCCCTCTCCCAACCCCTCTGCTTGTGTTCCCTCTCTTGCTGTGTCTCTCTCTGTCAAATAAATAAAATCTTAAAAAAAAAAAACAAAGAAAATGCACTACCAAAATATCTAGAACTCCATTATCCTAATACAGTAGTGTTAAGAAAAGAAAACAACAGGCCCTAAACAGCGTCACTTAGACCAAGTTCCCAAACTGGGGCTTAATACCCAAACTAATTGCAGTTTCAACTTCCCCCAAAAATGTGGCCTTAACTGGTCAGTCAGGAAATTTTTCTTTCCACAAGCGCCAGGGAGTCTGTCATCTGGATCCTCTCTCTCCCGGGTCCTCTCTCCCAAAAGAAATATGAGGTACTCTGCATAAGACCCGGTCCCCTAGAACTAGAAAACAGCCTTGTCAATCCTTATCTTTTGCTAATAACTTTCTTGCCCCACCCTCCTATAAAAACCTTCCATTTTATACAACGCTTGGGAGTGCCTCTCTCAACTTGCTACAAGAGGTGGTGCCCAATCCATGAATTCTTTAATAAAACCAATTAGGGTGCCTGGGTGGCTCAGTTAGTTAAGCAACTGCCTTCGGCTGAGGTCATGATCCTGGAGTCCTGGAATCAAATCCCACATCGGGCTCCCTGCTCAGTAGGGAGTCTGCTTCTCCCTCTGACCCTCCTCCCTCTCATGCTCTCTGTCTCTCATTCTCTCTCTCGCAAATAAATAAAATCTTAAAAAAAAAAATTAAACCATTTAGATCTTCAAACTTACTTGGCCAAATTTTGTTCTTTAGCAGAATCCATGAGCCATGTATGGCTATTGAGCATTTTATGTGTGGTTAATGGAACTGAGGAGCTAAATTTTAAATTTTATTGAATTTACAATTAAGCAAATAATAACTGCCTATAGAATATGACATAACACACCAAACATCAACTGATTCAATGATTCAATATTTTTTAAAATACAAGTACTTTTCTTCAGATGCAAATGAGTTGTACAATATAAGAGATAAACTTCCCCATGAATATTTGGGTCACATTTTATTTCAAAGGATTTCCAAATTTACAAAGAAATGCTATCAATTCATGGCCAAATATTCATGGCATAGATATTTTTTGTTACCTTCTACATCTGTTGAAAAATTTTAGTGAGACACAGAAAAAAAAATTCTACAGCAGAATATAATTAGGTTAAAAAGTCTGATTTATTGAAATTTTAAAACAAAAAGCGAATATTTTGGGGCGTCTGCCTGGCTCAGTCAATAGAACATGCGACTCTTGATCTTGGGGTTGCAAGCTCGAGCCACAAGTTGGGTACGTTTAGTTTAAAAAATAAATAGGGGTGCCTGGGTAGCTCAGCTGGTTAAACGAATGACCTTGATCTCAGCTGAGGTCCTGATCTCAGGGTCATGAGTTCATTCAAGCCCCATGCTGGGCTCCACACCCAGTACTTTTTAAAATAATTAATTAATTAATTAATTAAAATGTGGATTTATGCAATTTAGTTTTTTGTTTTTGTTTTTTTTTTTAAAGAAACGAGGGGCACCTAGGTGGCTCAGTCAGTTAAGCGTCTGCCTTTGGCTTAGGTCATGATCCTGGGGTCCTGGTATCGAGCCCCACGTCGGGCTCCCGGCTTTGGCAGGGAGCCTGCTTCTCCCTCTCCTCCCCACTCATGCTCTCTCTCGCTATCTCTAATAAATAAATAAAATCTAAAAAAAAAAAGAAAGAAAGAAACTAATGTTTTACTTAATACTTTGTTCCACATACATTATGAAAATATTTTACTCAACTTTTGGAAGTAGACTCTATGAAAGCTATCTTGAATATCATTGTCAAAGCCATATGGAATATGTATGCAAATGCTATGATCACTGCCAGTTTACTGAACTGGTAAGAAATAGAACACAGGGGCGCCTGGGTGGCTCAGTCAGTAAGCATCTGCCGTCGGCTCATGTCGAATGGGTCCTGGGATTGAGCCCCACATCGGGCTCCCTGCTCAGTGGGAAGCCAGCTTCTCCCTCTCCCACTCCCCCTACTTGTGCTCCTGCTCTCGCTCTCTGTCAAGTAAATAAATAAAATCTTTTAAAAAAAAGAAAGAAATAGAACACAATTCATTTAATGATGTGTTTTTTGTTTTTCACCAGCGCTCACTAGTTAAGTCATGGAAAGTTTTATAAAGAATTATTGTACTGTTAACTCCAATATTTTTTTGAAAGAAAAGGAATGCTTGCCAAACATTCAATAATCAAAGACAAAAAAATGGTAATATAATTTACATTTTCTAATCAATATCACACTGTCATATGAATGAGCTAAATTTGAAGCTTTGAGGAAAAGTATATTTGTAACCTGATTAGATAGATAAGAGAATATACATTTAAAGTGAAAATTTTCACGATGCAAATCAGTAAGTGACCGTATACATTTTCTAACTTGAATCAATAAAAAATTTTAATTGTAATTAAGAGTGATATTCAAATTGCATGCAAAAGCTACAAGAAAATTTTGAAAAATACTTTGTTGATATTCATAAATTTAGAGCTGCTTTTTAATCTATACAATGATCATTTGACTTCAATGTTAATAATACAGATTTGACATAGTACATTTACTTAACTTGGATAGACATACTTTTGAAACACATATGGTTTGCTTCCAAGTCAAACTGATTGTTCTAAAACAGATGAACTAGTTTTGTAGATGAAGATACGAATATAAACAAAATTTTTAAAACTCCAGATAATGAATAACTTTGAGCTACGTTTAGGACTTGGTATACAGGGGCACCTGGGTGGCTCAGTTGGTTAAGTGACTGCCTTCAGCTCAGGTCATGATCCTGGAGTCCCAAGATCGAGTCCTGCGTTGGGCTTCCTGCTCAGCAGGGAGTCTGCTTCTCCCTCTCTCATGCTCTCTCTCTTTCTCTCTCTCTCTCTCTCAAATAAAATAAAATCTTTAAAAAAAAAACGAAGAACTTGGGTATACAAATCTATTTTTTCAATTGTATTATCAAATCTAAATACTGGTCAGGAATTCACAGAAAATTCAACATTCAAACTGAGATGTAAATGTAAAATACACACCAGCTTTCTAATACTTAGTACAAATAATAACTTTTATATTAATTACACGTTGAAATGATATACATAGAGTTAAATAAAATGCATTTACAAAAATTAATTCCATCTCCTTCTTTTTACTTTTTCTTAATGTGGCTACTAGAAACTTTTACAATCTACATACGTGATTTATACTTCTTTTGGACGACAGTGGTCTAGAAGGATATGCACCAAATTATTGACAGTAACTAGTACTGGAAGGAGATTGACTTGGAAAAGAACAGTAAAAAACTATTAATTTAACTGTATTATTATAAAAGGTTTAAAAACATACTCATGGATTACTTACATAACCAAAATCAAATTGTAAATAATTCTTACAAACTAAGAAAAACAATGCTATAGAATAATGGATGTAGAATACAAAACAAAATTTAAAGGGACGCCTGGGTGGCTCAGTCATTAACCACTGTCTGCCTTTGGCTCAGGTCATGAGCCCAGGTCCTGGGATAGAGCCTCGCATCAGGGGGCTCCCTGCTCAGCGGGAAGCCTGCTTCTTCCTCTCCCCCACTTGTGTTCCCTCTCTCGCTGTGTCTCTCTCTGTCAAATAAATAAAATCTTTAAAAAAAAATTTAAAGAATAAAAGTACATCCAATAATATAAAGAACTCAACCTCACAAGTAATTAGGGAGATAGAAATTAAAAGATCACAGTAGTTTTTACTGATTCAAATGGCAAGAGTTTAAAAAGCTTAAGAAAAAGTTAAAAAGGTTTAATAGCATGTGTTAAAGAAGGTGGGGAAATAAATTCCCTCATACAGTAATGATTTTTGGAAGGCAATTTGGCAGACCATATTAAAATGTAATGCAAACACTTATGATCTGACAAATATTTGCCTGTGTTCATAAAACCACATGTACAATGATACACACTGCAAGATTGTTTTTAACAAAAATCCTAAATAAACTATGATATATTCATACCACTGTATAGTCTGCAGCAATTAAAAGAATGAGGTACATCTACAAATTCTAAAATTAAAACAAAAATCTCCAAAGCATACTAGTGAAAATTGCAAAGAATCCTCAGCACAGAACAAAACAAAAAGGCAACCTACTGAATGGGAGTAGATATTTCCAAATCATACATCTGATAAGGGGTTAATATCCAAAATATATAAAAGAACTTACATAACACCAAAAAAAAACAAATAATCCAATTTATTTTTTTTAAAGATTTTATTTATTTGACAGAGAGAGACACAGCGAGAGAGGGAACACAAGCAAGGGGAGTGGGAGAGGGAGAAGCAGGTTTCCCGCCAAGCTGGGAGCCCGATGCGGGGCTTGATCCCAGGACCCTGGGATCATGACCTGAGCTGAAGGCAGACACTTAACGACTGAGCCACCCAGGCACCCCAACAAATAATCCAATTTAAAAATCATTTCTCCAAAGTAGACATATAGATGGCCAACAGACACATGAAAAGATGTTCAACATCCCTAATCATCAGGGAGATGCAAATCAAAACCATAATGAGGTACCATCTCACAGCAGTCAGAATGGCTGGTATCAGAAAGACAAGAAATAACAAGTGTTGGCAAGGATGTAGAGGAAAAAACCCTCATGCACTGTTGGTGGGAATGATAAATTGGTACAACCACTGTGGAAAACAGTATAGAGGTTCCTCAAAAAATTAAAAATAGAAATACCATATGATACAGTAACTCCATAAGAAATTTACCCAAAGAAAACAAAAACACTAATTCAAAAAGATATATGCAACCCTATGTTTATTGCAGCATTATTTACAATAGCCAGGATATGGAAGCAACCTAAGTGTCCATCGATAGACAAATGGATAAAGATGTGTGTACACACACATACACACACACACAATAGACTATCACCCACCCATGAAAAAGAACAAGATCTTGTCATTTGCAACAACATAAATGGACACAAAGGGTATTATCTTAAGTGAAATATGTCAGAGAAAGACAAATACCATATGATTTCACTCATGTGGAATCTAAAAATCAAGAAAACAGAAACAGACTCACAAATACAGAAATACAGAGAACTGGTGGTTGCCCAAGGGGAGGGGAGTAGGGGAATGGGCAAAACAGATGAAGGGGATGAAGAGGTACAAACTTCCAGTTATAAAACAAATAAGTCACAGAGATAAAAAGTACAGCATTGCAAATATAGTCAATAATATTGTAATAATGCTGTACGGTGACAGATGGTGACTACATTTTATCATGGTTAACACTGAGTAATGTATAAACTGTCAAATAACTATGCTGTACACCTGAAACTTAACATTGTATGTCAACTACACTACTCCAATAATAAACATTTCTTTATTTCATTTTTAAAAAGTAAGATAGACTGGGGCGCCTGGCTGGCTCAGTCAGTAGATCATGTGACTCTTGATCTAGGGGTTGAGAGATCAAGCCCCACGTTGGTCATAGAGCCTACTAAAAAATAATAATAATAATTAATTAATTTTATTTTTTTTTAAGATTTTATTTGAGAGAGAGAATGAGAGATAGAGAGCACGAAACAGAAGAGGGTCAGAGGGAGAAGCAGACTCCCTGCTCAGCAGGGAGCCCAATGTGGGACTTGATCCCGGGACTCCAGGATCATGACCTGAGCCGAAGGCAGTCACTTAACCAACTGAGCCACCCAGGCGCCCCAATAATTAATTAATTTTAAAAGAAGTTAGATAAACTGATACATGAATAGTGGATATATAATAAAGCAAATACAGTAAAATTCTCATTGTAGAATCCTGGTGATCTTTCAACTTTTCTTCATGTTTAAAAATTATTAAATGTCCAAAATTATCCTTAAAAATAAAAATAGTTAATATATTTTAACTCTTTAGCCATTAAAAATGTAGGAAGTATAAATTTCTAAAACAGAATTTAGATAATTACATCTACTAAATTTAATAGTAAGAAATAACTGTGGAGGGGCGCCTGGGTGGCTCAGTTGGTTAAGCGACTGCCTTCGGCTCAGGTCATGATCCCAGGGTCCTGGGATCGAGTCCCACATTGGGCTCCCTGCTCGGCGGGAAGCCTGCTTCTCCCTCTCCCACTCCCCCTGCTTGTGTTCCCTCTATCTCTGTCTCTCTCTCTCTCTGTCAATTAAATAAATAAAATCTTAAAAAAAAAAAAAAAGAAGTAACTGTGGAGTAGGGGTGATTTTTTCCATGAATTTTTTTCAGGCAAAAAGAGCACTGTGACTACTGAAATTATTTCTAGATCTTAGGACAGTCCAAAAAAAAGGTAAGAATTTATTCCTTCTTAATCTGCCTTGGCCCAAATTCTCTGGCAAACAGAACTTGAAACAATGATTAGAATGCTGGTGGCTTTATTTGGGAGTTGCTTACACAGGGCATCAACGGTTTTTAAGAAAGGGAAACTGAGGTAAGGAACTATGTAAAGCAAAGTGCTGGCTACCACTTTACAACAAGCTATGAAAAGATACAGGAGGTCACCTGGCAAATGCATCTACTTGGTACTCTCCTTGGATAATCGCCTAATAGTCTATAAAAACAAAACAAAACAAAACAAAAACAAAAAAACCTCTGAGTAGTCTACAGGGGAAAAAGAGGAATAGATCTGGAAGATTCTCTCCTGTCTCCTATTTCCCACTAGTCAATGTTCATCCCACTAACAATAAACTTCACTGCACTTCCAGACTGTGTCACCCAGCCTCCACAAATATGCAGGGTGCTACCCCTAAGTCCTGTGATATGGTGTTTCATCCAAGACCGTAAATTGCAGGAAGAACAGACCCTCCCAGACTATGCCTCATCAGACTGACTGGATGGTAGCCACAAGGAATAGGGCCCTGCTGCTCTGGTTAAGCAACAGATCAGCCTACAGAGAGAGAACAGAGCAGTCTACAAGGCAGGGGGTATCAAGAGAATCTGAGGAGGCACCTAAGATTATGTTTAATATTTCACAATGCAACATGTGAGGAAGATGAAACAAAAAAATTTGCCACATAAAATAGAGTTAAAAACTAGAGTGAATCCAAACCCTAAGAGTCATTCTACTGTAGCATTTGTATCTCATACTTCATTGCTGTGCTTTGGCGATGACATTCTGTGATATTAAGCACTTGAGACAATCAAAAACTAGATTTCAGGAATCTTAGTAATCCTTACAGAACTGAAGGAGTCTGAGTAAAAAAAAAACCTCAGTCCTCCTCTTGTATTAATCCTTTCTCTCACACAACCACCATACTCACAATACTTCTGACACAAGATGTGGGGAGGTTTTCCCACACCTATCCTAAAATATAACTCAATTCTAACACGATCTACCTGGAGATAGCATCAGATCCCATAGGTTAAGGGCTCAGTCCCATAAGATGGGGCCCCTCCCTTCAGACGCCAATTGCAAGTTGTTACCTGGGCTTCTGACCAAGAGGCTATAAATCTGAGGTTCCCACAACCCCAGGAATTCAAGTAATTTGCTAGAGCTGCTCAGAGAACTCAGGACAACAGTTTACTATTTACCAGCTTATAAAAGCATATGACAAATGATACAGATGAATATCCAAATGGAAGAGATATATAGAGCAGGTACATGGGAAGGGGCACATAGCTTCCATGCCCTCTCCAGGTAGCCAGTCTCCCAGCATCTCCACATGTTCACCAACCCAGAAGCTCTCCAAACTCATGCTATTTAAAGAGCCTTCCTCATGTCAGCCATGATCTATCATTTAACTCTACTCCCAACCTTCCTCCCCTTTCTGAAGGATGGGAGTGAGGCTGAAAACTGCAAGCCTGTAATCATGATTTGGTCTTCCTGGCAAACAGCCCCCATCCAAGAGCCCACCAAGAATCACCTCATTAGGGGGCGCCTGGGTGGCTCAGTTGGTTAAGCGACTGCCTTCAGCTCAGGTCATGATCCTGGAGTCCCGGGATTGAGTCCCGCATCGGGCTCCCTGCTCAGCAGTGAGTCTGCTTCTCCCTCGGGCCCCCCCCCCCTCATGCTCTCTCTATCTCATTCTCTCTCTCAAATAAATAAATAAAATCTTTAAAAAAAAAAAAGAATCACCTCATTTGAATAAAAGAAACTACTATAGCCCAGGAAATTCCAAAGGATTTAGTAGGAACCTTATGTCAAGAACCAGGGTCAAAGACCAAATACTAGAACAAAAAAATTCTCCAAGTACTGTTATCACTGAGGAAATTAGAAGGGTTGTAGGAGCTCTATGTCAGGAACCGGGGTCAGAGACCAATAAATGTATTTTATATTATCTCACAGAGTCAAATTATAAAATTTACTACAACCATGCTACATTAATGTCAGACCTACTCTATACAATCTAGATTTACATACATCTTCATAGAATAGCTCCCTGTTTGGCCAAGTCTTGTTCTTGGGGTAAAAATATTTTGAACAAGGGGCACCTGGATGGCTCAGTAGGTAGAGCATACAACTCTTGTTTCAGGGTTGTAAGTTCAATGCTTAACCAACTGAGTCACCCAGGCACCCCATATTTTGTTTTTAAATTAGGATTCAAAGAAGAGGCAAGTATGAACACAATCCATTCCCCCAAAAGTAGAAGCTGAACATCATTATTATTTCAATTACTCTACATCAGCCCTCCCAAAAGCATAAAGCAGATTCCCAGATTAAAGCTCTGCTCAAACAGGAATACTCCTATTTTACACCCAAGTGTAAAATTCAAGTAACGGAGGACGTTTAGACCAAATTTAACATGCTTAATATGCTAGGCAATGAAGAAACTTTCCAAAAGACCTTAGTAAATACATCCCAAAGGGCGCCTGTGTGGCTCAGTTGGTTAAGCGACTGCCTTCGGCTCAGGTCATGATCCTGGAGTCCCGGGATCGAGTTCTACATCGGGCTCCCTGCTCGGCGGGGAGTCTGCTTCTCCCTCTGACCCTCCTCCCTCTCATGCTCTCTCTCATTCTCTCTCTCGCAAATAAATAAAATCTTAAAAAAAAAAATACATCCCACAAAGTTTATACACCAATAGTTTATAGCCTTGGGAGGAAGGACAGCAAGAGTTTTATTAGACTATTTGAGAAACTCAGTAAAGCTCCTTAGAAAAATGCACATGTCTCCCTCTGTTTTAACTGCCTCCCTATTTACCTAGTTGGTGAGAAAAAGATTCCTGTTCTAGAGTTAAGAGGATGGCCAAATACACAACACCTGATACTGGACAGGTTTAAATCAACAGCAGTCACATATACTCACAGCGTTGGGGAGGAAGACTGCCACACTCATGCAGGGCCACAGAGGGATTGCCCTACAGAACACAGTGAACCACTAGGAGCTGTGGGAAGCAGGCTTTGCAGTACCAAGAGGGTGAGGTTTCCCCCAGCTCCTAGAAGAGGATGTGACTGGCTTGTTTAAATAAGCTGTAGCTGGCAGGGAAATGAAAGCTGTTTTTCACAGATAAGCAGAAACTGCACCTGATCTATTTAATAATAAGGGAGGGTTGTTTAGCTAGGGAATCTTATCCTCAGGAACAGAGCAGGGAAGAGAACTTGTAGTTAGGCCATTCAAGACCCTCCTGATTTTATCAGATATCAAGGAGCATGTAATACTGAGATTTAATTTTTGGCATTACAAAACACCTTCCTCTACAGACAGATAGACAGACACACACACACACACACCCTCTAGAATCCATATTAAGAACCACTTCTCAATATGTATATTTGATTGTTGCCTTTTCCCATGCATGCCCTGTCTTACAAAAGAGTAGGCAATGCTTGATACTCAGGAGAGATTTTGGTAACTCAATCTCCTACAGATGGTCCTGGATAATATCTAGTAGTTTCAAATGTGCTTCAAGACGAATCAGCAAAAAATAATGAATAAACGGGGAGAAGGAAAAGCTCTTGCTTACAGCAGAATGCCAACTAAAAAATACAGATGGAATTAGAAAATCTCAACAATCATGATTTAAGCAAGAATCAATGAAAGCTAAAACTACTAAGTGAGCATTTGATTAAATACAAAATATTAACATAGTTTCAAAGGATCTCCCCACAGATACTTATTAAGTACAAAGGCAAAAATATCTTTATACCGAAGAAACTTGGCAGATACTTATTTATTTAAATAATCAAACTTAAGGGGCACGTGGGTGGCTCAGTCGTTAAGCGTCTGCCTTCAGCTCAGGTCATGATCCCAGGGTCCTGGGATCGAGCCCCGCATCGAGCTCCCTGCTCCACGAAAAGCCTGCTTCTCCCTCTCTCACTCCCCCTGCTTGCATTCCCTCTCTTGCTGTTGTCTCTGTCAAATAAATAAAATCTTTTAAAAAAAATCAAAATTAATATCACCAATGGAATAAATTGACATCATATGCCCCCTAACGTTACACCAAGAATTATTTTTGTGATATTCCTGCCAAAAATGTATACCTGAATCTATTCATAAGGAAACATCACACAAACCCAGACTGCGAAATATTCTATAAATGATTGGCCAAGGGGCACCTGGGTGGCTCAGTCGGTTTAGAGTCTGCCTTTGGCTCAGGACATGATCCAGGGGTCCTGGTATCAAGCCCTGAGTGGGGCTCCCTGCTCAGCTGCTCAGCAGGGAGTCTGCTTCTCCCTCTTCCTCTGCCCCTTCCTCCTGCTCATGTGCTCTCTCTTCTTGACCTCTCTCTCAAATAAATAAATAAATAAATAATTGGCCTGTACATTAAAATTCTGCACAACAGAGAAGCAAAGACTAAGAAATTGTTCCAGGGGTGCTGGGTGGCTCAGTCAGTTAAGCATCTGTCTTTAGCTCAGGTCATGATGCAGGGTCCTGGGATGGAGCCCCTCGTCGGGCTCCCTGCTCAGCGGGGAGCCTGCTTCTCCTTCTCCCTCTGCCTGCAGCTCCCTTGCTTATGCTCTCTGTCAAATGAATAAATAAAATCTTAAAAAGTAAATAAATAAAAATAAAAAATTGTTCCAGATTAAGAGAGACTAAAAGGACATGACAACTAAATACAACACATAAGCCTTAACTAGCAAGAAAAAATGTTTTCTCATTTTTTAAATTCATTTTTGATATGAAGGACATCATTGGGACAAGAGGAGAAAGTTGAATATGATCTGTGGGTCAGAGGGTAGTACTGTATCAAAGTTAACTTCCTGATTCTGATGGTTGCACTGTTTTACTTTATTATATAGAAGCCTGCCCTTGTTTTAGGAAATACAGACTGAAGAATTTATAGAATGATGAGCCATCATGTCAGCAGCTTATTCTCAATTGGTTCAGAAAAATTACACATGAATGCAGTAAAATTTGTGGAAGTTCTTTGTATTATTCTTCAATTTTTCTGTTTGAAACATTCTCAAAATATAACATTAAAAAGTTTAACTTAAAAGGCACAACAGGTTCAGCTGGTTAAGCGTCCAACTCTTGGTTTTGGCTCAGGTCATGATCTCAGGGTTGTGACATTGAGACCCAAGCTCAGCGGGAGTCTGCCTGAGATTCTGTCTCCCTCTTCCACTGCCCCTCCCCCTGCTCATACATGCGCACACTAAAATAAATAAATAATTCTTTTTTTAAAAGGCACAACAAAGTAACATTTTTTGACAATTACAGATTATCAAATACCAAAAAGTGTAAGTATATACTCATATATAGATTCAGCATCACAATAAATAATACACACATTGCTCATACATTGCTGGTGGATGGATAAACTTCTAACCTCTGCAGAGGGCAATTCATCATTAACCATCAAAATGATATATGCACATACCTTGAAACCAGTACCCTACTTCAAGGTATTTATCCTATGGATATATTCTCACATATGTATATAATATATAGACATTAATTGTAGCTTTGCTTGTAACAACAAAAGATCCCAAATAACATAAATATCCTTTAATAAAGCACTAGTTAAGTATATTTGGCATATGCATAATGATGAAATATTAGTTTTTAAAAACCATAAGGTAGTTCTTTGGGGCACCTGAGTGGCTCAGTCAATTGAGTGGCAGACTCCTGATTTCAGCTCAGGTCATGATCTCAGGGTTCTGGGATGGAGCCCCATGTCTGGCTCTGCACTCACCAGGGGGTCTGCTTGAGGATACTCTTCCCTCTGCCCCCTCCCACCCCACTAGTGCACACGTGCTCTCTCTCTAAAATAAACAAATCTTTAAAAAAAGAAAGCATAAGGTAGTTCTAAATGTACTGACAAAAAGATTTTTAAGATATACTGTTACAGTAAAAAATGCAATGTATAGGGGCGCCTGGGTGGCTCAGTCGGTTAAGTATCTGCCTTCGGCTCAGGTCATGATCCTGGAGTCTTGGGATAGAGTCCCATATCGGGACTCAGGGGAGCCTGCTTCCCCCTCTGCCTGCCGCTCCCCCTGCTTGTGTGCTCTCTCTCCCTCTCTCTCTCTGACAAATAAAATCTTTTAAAAAATTAAAATTAAAAAAAATGCAATGTATAGAACAGTGCAGCTAGTAAACAATCATTTGTATGGGGAGAATATATATACACAAATATATTTCCAAATGTATAGAACATCTCAAAAAAGATACCCCCAAATTGATTAACTGGTTTGCCTCTGAAGAAGAGAACTAGATGGCTAGGGATCAGGGGAGCCTTTTTACTGTATTCTTCATGCCTTCTAAACCATGTGATGCATTATTTTTTTTTTAAGTCATAGGGACTACGTATTATCATTCTATTCATACGAAATATCCAAAACAGGCAAATCCATAGAGACAGAAAGCAGACTGGCAGTTGCCAGGGACTTGTAGCAAGTGAGGAATAGAGGGCTGAGTGCTTAATTGATCCAGGGTTTCCTTTTAGCATGATGAAGCTGGAATTAGATAGTGATGACTATTGCACAACATTGTAAATATGCTAAATGCCACTGAACTGTACACTTTAAAATAAAGTTGTGAATTTTGTTATTCATATTTTATCACAATAAAAAAATTAAACATTTATAAACTAAATATAAATGAAACCAATAAAATTCAAAATCACATAAATTTAATATGATAGTGATGTCTTTCTGAAATTAAACTGTTATTCACAACATTAATATGGTAGCCACCGATTTGGCGCAGCTTTTTTTTTTTTTAAAGATTTTGTTTATTTATTTGACAAAGACACAGTGAGAGAGGGAACAAAACCAGGGGGAGTGGGAGTGGGAGTGGGAGAAGCAAGCTTCCTGAGGAGGAACCCGATGCGGGCCTCGAATCCAGGACCCTGGGATCATGACCTGAGGCGAAGGCAGACCCTTAACGACTGGGCCACCCAGGCTCCGACGCAGGTTTCTTTCAACAAGCTTTTTCTTCAAGAGGACATACAATGGATCAATTGTTTGGCCATCTTCTTTTTTTTAAGATTTTTTTTTAACTTTTTGAGATAGAGGTAACGAGAAAGAGCATGAGCAGGGAGGAGAGGGAGAAGCAGACTCCCCACTAAGCAGAGAGCTCGACGTGGGGCTCAATTCCAGGACCCTGGGATCATGACCCAAATTTAACCAACTGAGCCCCAGCTTAACCGACAGGCGTGCCAACTGTTTGACCATCTTAAGTTAATATATAAAACCTGCATTGATAGGAGTATACCACTAACACATCCTGTTCACCTCTGTTCTCATTTGAAGACATGAAAACTTAAAATTATAAGGTGGCCATGCAAAAGATCCAGCATATGCTTATATGCATTTATTCATATCAGCTAAAAGAAAACACAAAATTCTAAGCTTCTCCAAGAATTTATAAACCCCTGAGAAGACACCTAACCATTTCCAAGGACTTTAGACCCAACTAAAAACACTTATCTAATATCCACACAGGAGAGAGATTTTATCACTCCCTTTTTATATCCTTAATCTTCCCCTCTTCACAATCTCATTCCTTACTACTTTTAAAAAAACAATAATAGGGCGCCTGGCTGGCTCAGTCAGTACAGCGTGCAGCTCTTGATCTCAGGGTTGTGGATTCAAGCCCCATGTTGGGTGCAGAGATTACTTAAAAAAATAAAATCTTAAAAAACAACAACAAAAAAAACCTCTCTGGCCCCTATTCCTTCCCTTCACAACCAAATTTATTTTTACATACTTCATTTACTTATATTCAGTGACTCCATTTGCCTGTTTCCACTCACTAGCTACCTATTACAATATGACTTTTGTTCCATTTCTTTAAACTGTTCTCTCAAATATTACCAAACCCTGAAAACTATAATATTCCAGTAGCCTCTTCTTGACTACTTGACTTCTCTGAAGCATTTCAGAGCCAAAGGACTTACCCAAGGGACTTACCCATAAATTTTCCAAGATCCTTTCATTCAATCGTAAAATGTTTTTGAATTCATACTATTTGATTTAAAACTTTTAACAAGAGAAGTTCCTGCCTTTGTATTCACACTTTAGTCAGGTAAATAAATAAAATATAAAACAAGAACAGTGTGGTTGAACAGTTTGAGAGAGAATGAGAAGGAATCAGAAAGAATGAAACAATTTCTTTCTGTTTCTAAAGAAAATATTGTTTTGAATATTAGGAGGTCTAGGGCTTCCTGTATTATTTCTGAGGACTGCCATAACAAAGTACCCAAAACTAGGTGGCTTAAAACAACAGAATTTATTCTCTCAAAATCTGGAGGCCAGAAGTTCAAAATCAAGGTGTCAGCAAAGCCTTTCTCTCTCTGAAGATTCCAGGGGAGAATTCTTCCTTGCCTCTTTCTAGCTTCTGGTAGTTGCCAACAATCCTTGGTGCCCCTGGGCTTGCAGCTGTATTACTCCAGTCTCTGCCTCCATCATTATGTGGCCTTTTCTCCTCATAAGGACACCAACCATTAGACTTAGGACCCACCCTAACACAGTATGACCTTATCTTAAGTTGATTACAACTGCAAAGATCCTATTTCCAAATAAGGTCGCATTCACAGGTACCAGAGGTTTGAACTTAAAATTCAACCTATTATATTTCCCCTTTAATTTTCTCAAGCCAAGGCAAAGAGTAGAGGCTGTAGACAAGCCCCCCCCCCAAAAAAAATTTTTTTTTTAAAAGACAGAAGAGGGCCCTTATAGCACAACCTCCAAAAAAGGTATATACCCTGAGCCATGGATGAAGTCATTAGCGGTAAATCTGATGTGAAATGTTGAGATCTGGGAGCAAACAGTCAAGAAGAATTCTTGAGATGTGTTTGGTGCAAAAAGGTGGTTTTATTAGAGTCCAGGGACAGGACCCGTGGGCAGAAGGAGCTGCAAGGGGGTTGTGAGGAAAAGCTGATTATATACTTTCAAGTTGGGAGGAGTTTAGGGATAGTGTAATCTCTAAAGAATTTGGAAGCAAGCTTTCCAGAACCTTGAAGGGCTAGCTATTGTTAGGAAGTCATTTACTACTGTCTAGTAAAACCTTAGTCATGAGACCCTTCAGATGTATATCGGTGGGCCCTATGCCTGGAGGATGATTGTTATATATCTTATATAACTGATATATATCTCGGGGGAGGGGGGGTTAAGAAAGGAAGTTTCCAAAGGGATTTTTATATGTTAAAGACTTACAGGATCCTGGAGGTGGGGCTAATGTCAAGCTAAGGTTGCCTTTTGCCCTTAGCAAAGTATTAACATTGAGGCAGTTGAGTTCCTTGAGGAAGGTCACTCTGCCAGTCCCAAATACTTGTCAATGGGCTATTAAACTGTCTAAGGAAGTTTAATTTTTTTTTCTTCTGCCTTTGTTCTCTACATCAGACCTACACTTTCATTCTCACACAAGGACTATTATCTGCAAAGGTACAGGGTTATAAAGAGACCTGAAGCACCCAGTTAAGTTCAGTGGAGTGAAAATATACTCATTAGGGCACTTTCAGTTGAGAAAGAAACCAAACTTAAACCAGCTTATGCAAAAATTATATTACTGATGAAGCAGATATTAAATACTACATATTATTAAGAAATTTTAAGAAATAGGGGCGCCTGGGTGGCTCAGTTGGTTAAGCGACTGCCTTAGGCTCGGGTCATGATCCTGGAGTCCCAGGATCGAGTCCCACATCGGGCTCCCTGCTCAGCAGGGAGTCTGCTTCTCCCTCTGACCCTCTTCCCTCTCGTGCTTTCTATCTCATTCTCTCTCTCTCTCTCAAATAAATAAATAAAATCTTTAAAAAAAAAAAAGAAATTTTAAGAAATAAATGCTGAAGTATTTAGGGATGATATAGCATAACATCTGCAACTTATTTTCAAATGATCCAGAAAAAAACTGGACATATGGGGGGGGAGACAAAATGTTAACAACTGTAGTATTTAGGATGATAATTATTCTTTCAACTTCTCTACATGTAGGAAATTTTTCAAAAATAAAAAAGATGATGGGGGAGGGGCGCCTGGGTGGTTCAGATGGTTAAGCGTCTGCCTTCGGCTCAGGTCATGATCCCAGGGTCCTGGGATCGAGCCCCATATTGGGCTCCTGGCTCAGCGGGGAGCCTGCTTCTCCCTCTTCCTCTCCCTCTGCCTCTCCCCCTGCTCATGGTCTCTCTCTATTTCTGTGTCTCAAATGAATGAATAAAATCTTAAAAAAAAAAGAGATGATAGGGGAAAATGAGGACATATTTTAACTGGGACAAACAGGCTTCCATCCCACTTCAAGGTGGATTCGATCTAGGATTAAAAAGATATGAAAAGGTGAGAAAAAAAAAGATGTGAAAAGGTGAATTATACTACATGGATCTCTCATCTCCATACTTTTCTACATAAAACATCCCTCTCCAGTAATCCACCACAGAAAGCAAGATGTTTCTCACAATGTTCTTTTCCCCAATTAACCTCTCTCTGAATGAGAGGCAGGAGGGTGTCAGGAGGTTGGCAAAGGTTCCCCAGTCCAGTAAATGTACTAAATCAGAGAAGGGATTAAGGGATTAAGAGTTGAGTAAATTAACTCCCTCTTCAATTTATCTTAACTCTTAACTCCCTTCTCATATTTAGCAGGTTCAAGAGTGAGAAACTATAGTAAAACAAAAATAAAGCAGCAAATCAGTAACACAGAATGTATTATAGTCTAAATATCATTCTCTAGTGAAGAGATTAGCTACCATAATAGAAAAAGAGGCATAGATGGATCATTATCTGCCACAGGCTTGGCAGTAGGGAAAAAAACCTGGGAAAACAGGATATTCACTTAACAAAGATGGAAGAAAAATAAGAGGAAGGGAGACAAGGAGAAAAGAAATGAGAGAGCAAATCAATGAGACAGAGCAGCAGCTAAACTGCCATACCCAGAGCTGTCTTTAGGGATCTCAGATCCCTACAACCAGCTCCAAAAGTGCTTCTCAATTTTGTCTTGACACCAGTCACAGCTTTTGAAAAATTGTAAGGAACACATAAATGAAACTATGAATCCTAGTCAGTTGGGAAAATACAGAATTCCTTTCTCCCCCAACAAGAAATGAACCTATTCATAGGTAAAACTTACTAGTCCTCACAAACCTCAACTTCCTTCAAAAGGTTAAGTGCTGAAGGAATCTCACTGATTTGCACAGGTATCTTAAGGATGACAATCACTCTTGTATAGAACAGTTGATGGAAATCTCTCCCTGAATCTGTTTATTCAACCAAAAAATGAATGTCATTTGGAAAAATGTAGTCTTATGTTATCTTTCAGAAGGCCAAATAAATAACCCTATTTATTGTTTTAATTACTTCTAAATAGTAATCTCTGACAGATAAAGAAACAATCATTATTTTAACTCAATTCAACAATGCAAGAAGGGAGCATCTGTTAAAACCTTGGTTCTCCTTCAATTATGTACCTTCATAATACAAATCTAACTGATCTGCAGCTACTCCATGAACTATTATTAACAATTTTACTCATTTCAACTTCACCTCTCCAACTTAGTACTGTTAACATGGTTTTTATTTTTTATTTTTTTTAAATAGGCTCCATGACCAATGTAGGGCCTGAACTCATGACCCTGAGATTAAGAGTCATATGGTCTACTAACCGAGCCAGCAAGGTGCCCCAACATGGTTTTTATAATTTTTTTAATCAAATCTTTAAACAGAATTTGTTTTGGTACTTGAGGAACAGACCATACTTGACCAACAAGTTCACAATGAACAGTCTTAGATACCTACTATAAAGTACAAGATTTGAATTACGTGGCTATTAATCCAATCACTAAAGAAATTATGACCAAAAAAATCTGAATTGCCAACAATCTAGGGGTATTACAACACTTTTCAAATATAACATTCATTCTTGAAATAGTCAATTTAAATAATACTATACTACAACTGGTGAAGTGTAAACCTAATCAATAAAAAGCAGTCTTACCTGTATGAGGTGGATCTAACGTTGCCATTACAGATGCTTCAGAACAGTGTTTTCCACTGTAATTATGCCCATGATTAATTTCTCTAGCACTTCCCTCAGTAGGCAGATTTGAACTGCATATTCTGGGATTATTTTGTAACTGGAGGAAGGTGTTCTTACTTGCAACAACCTAAAAGAAGGAAATATTTATTTTATGCAGAAATTAATCTCCCATATTTTTACATAACAGATTCCTAATTTAAAATATAAACTACCAGTTTCTCTATATCTTAATAGGGAATAGATATTTTAAAATAAATTTAAAATCCAATTTTTACTATTAAACTAGTTTTAATTGTTATAAAAGCTGAAAGACACAACAGAGTAAAAATTATGCCAATAATTATAGTGTATGTTAAACAACATATCAGAAGAGTTTTTAAACATGTCATAACATGCCATTCTCAGAATCAATTGCTCTTTTTTGTCAAGTTTCTCAATATTAAAATCAATACTTAAATATTCTCCATTTTTTATGTGGGATAGTGGTACTGTCACTGCATTGTTTACAGAGACAAATATTAAACTATTTACAAATGAAAAGATATTTCTGGGATTGGCATCAAAACAATGAGTACATTGCACCAAAAATAATGAGATTCCTAGGAATAAACCTAACCAAAGAGGTGAAAGACCTGTACTCTGAGAACTATGAAACAGTGATGAAAGAAACTGAAGACAACACAAAGAAATGGAAAGACATCCCATGCTCATGGATTGGAAGAACAAATATTGTTAAAATGTCTACTACTCAAAGCAATCTACACATTTAATACAATCCCTATCAAAATATTGACAGCATTTTTCACAGAACTAGAATGACACTAAGATTTGTATGGAACTACAGAAGATCCCAAGTAGCCAAAGCAATCTTGAAAAAAAGAAAAGCAAAGCTGGCATCACAATTCCAGACTTCAGGTTATATTACAAGGTTGTAGTGATCAAAACAGTACCGTACTGGCACAAAAACAGACACACAGATCAATGGAACAGAATAGAAAATCCAGACATAAACCCATAACTCTATGGTCAATTAATCTTCAACAAAGCAGGAAGGATTTTCCAATGGGAAAAAGACAGTCTCTTCAACAAATGGTATTGGGAAAACTAGACAGCAACATGCAGAAGAATGAAACTGGGCCACTTTCTTACACCATACACAAAAATTCAAAATGGAAGGATGCCTGCTGGCTCAGTCAGTAAAGTGTCTGACTCCTGATTTCAGCTTAGGTCATAATCTCAGGGTTGTAAGACTGAGCCCCCCATTGGGCTCCACACTGGGCATGGAGCCTGCTTAAGATTCTCTCTCCCTCCCTCTACCACTCCCCCTCCAGAAATGGATTAAAGACCTAAATGTGAAACCTGAAACCATGAAAATCCTAGAAGATAGCACAAGCAGTAATTTCTCTGACATCGGTCATAGGAACTTTTTTTCTAGATAGGTCCCCTGAGGCAAGGGAAACAGAAGCAAAAATAAATTGGGACTAAATAAAAAAAAAAAGCTTCTCCACAGCAAAGGAAACAAACAACAAAACTAAAAGGCAACCTACAGAATGGGAGAAGATATTTGCAAATGACATATCCAATAAAGGGTTAGTATCCAAAATATGTTAAAAAACTTATACAACACCCCCCAAAAATGGGCAAAAGGCATGAACAGACATTTCTCCAAGGAAGACGTCCAGATGGCCAACAGACACATGAAAAAGATGCTCATAATCACTCATCATCAGGGAAATGCAAATCAAAATTACAATGAGCTATCACCTCACACCTGTCAGAATGGCCAGAATCAACAACATAAGAAACAACAGATGTTGGCGAGGATGTGGAGAAAAAGGAACCCTCTTGCATTACTGGTGGGAATGCAAACTGGTGCAGCCACTTGAAAACAGTATGCAGGTTCCTCAAAAAGTTAAAAATAGGGGCACCAGGGTAGCTCAGTCAGTTAAATGACTGCCTTCAGGACAGGTCATGATCCCAGGGGTCTAGAATCAAGCCCTGCATCGGGCTCCTTCCTCAGCGGAGAATCTGCTTCTCCCTTTCTCTCTCCCTCTGCCTTTCCCTGCCTCTTGAGTCTATTCAAATATCTTGGGGGCACCTGGGTGACTCAGTTAAGCACCCGATTCTTGATCTCAGCTCAGGTTTTGATCTCATGTTCATGAGTTCAAGCTCCATATTGGGCTCCACACTGGGTGTAGAGCCTACTTTTAAAAAATTAATTAACTGGGCGCCTGGGTGGCTCAATCGGTTAAGCGACTGCCTTCGGCTCAGGTCATGATTCTGGAGTCCCGGGATTGAGTCCCGCATCGGGCTCCCTGCTCAGCAGTGAGTCTGCTTCTCCCTCGCACCCTCCCCCCTTTCATGCTCTCTCTCTATCTCATTCTCTCTCTCAAATAAATAAATAAAATCTTTAAAAAAAAAAAAGAGAGAATCACATGCTCTACTGACTGAGCCATCCAGGCACCCCACAAAACAAATCCGTTTTTTTTAAAAATAAAATACAGTGGTGCTTGGGTGACTCAGTTGGTTAAGCATCCGACTCTTGGTTTCAGCTCAGGTCATGATCTCAGGGTCATGAGATCAAGTTCCATGTCTGGGAGTGGAGTCTGCTTAAAGATTCTCTCTGCCCTTCACCCCTCCCTCTCTAAAAAACAAATTAATTAATAAAATAAAATACAGGAGTAACTCTTCATGACCTTCTTAGATATAATACCAAAATCATAAGTACCAACACCAAAAAAATTAGATAAATCGGATTTAATCAAATTTAAAACTTCTGTGCTGCAAATGATACTACCAAGAAAGTGAATAACCAACAGAATGGGAGAAAATATTTGCAAATAATATATCTGATAAGGGACGTGTATCTAGAATATATTTTTTTAAATGACACTCTTGGGGTGCCTGGTTGGCTCAGGTAAGGGAGTATGGGACTCATGATCTCAGGATTGTGAATTCAAGCCCCATGTTAGGTGTAGGGATTAATAAAAAATAAAAATTAAATTAAATTAAAATTAAATTTAAAAAAATCTTAAAAAAAACCTCTTACAACTCTATAACAAAAATCAAATAATACAATTTTACAAAGGTCAAAGGATCTGGGGGCAACTGGGTGGCTCAGTCAGTTAAACATCCAACTCTTGATTTCGGCTCAGGTCATGATCTCAGGGTCCTGGGATCGAGCCCCATGTTGGACTCTGTGCTCAGCATGGAGTCTGCTGGAAAGTCTCTCTCTCTCTCCCTCTGCCCCTTCCCCCTCTCTAAAATAAACAAAATCTTTTAAAAAACACACATAAAGGTCAAATGATCTGAATAGTCCAAAGAAGATACACAAATGGCCAATAAGCACATGTGAAGATGCTTAAGAATATTAGCCACCAGTGACATACAAATCAAAACCACAAATGAGATACTACTTCAACCACTAGTATGGCTACAATCAAAAATATAATAATAAATGTTGACAAGGATGTGGAGAAATTGAAACCCTCACACATTGATGGTGGGAACAAAAATACTGCAGCCACCTTGGAAGAGTCTGGCAGTTCATTAATGAAAGGTTAAACACAGAGTTATCATATGATCCAGCAATTCCATACCTAGGAATGTACCTAAGAAAAATGAAAACACATGTCTACACAAAAACTTGCACACAAATGTTCACAAGCATTATTAATAACTCATAATTTGAAAAGTGGAAATAATCCAAATGCCTGTCAACTGATGGATTAATAAAATGTGGTATATTAATATATTATACAGTAGGGTAGGCAGAATAATGCTTCCCAAAGATGTCTATACTAATCCCCAGAATCTGTGAATATGTTACAAGGCAAAAGAATTTTGTAGATGTGATTAAGATGTGCTTAAAGTAATCTCTCCTGAAATGGAGAGATTGTCCTGGCTTACCCAGGTCAACCCAATCTAATCAAATCATTCCCAGTTTGAGAGAACCAGAAACATAGTAACATGGCAACTGAAACTGTCATTGCTGGCTTTGAAAATCAAAGAGGGGCAAAAAAAATGCAGGTGGCCTATCGAACCTAGAAAAGGAAAAGGAAACAGATTCTCCCCTAAAACCTCCAGAAATAAATGCAGCCCTGCCAACACCTTTTGCAAATATCTTCTCCCATTCCACAGGCTGCCTTTTAGTTTGTTTCCTTTGCTGTGCAGAAGCTTTTCATCTTCACAAAGTCCCAATGTTCATTTTTGCTTTTATTTCCCTTGCTTCTGGGCATGTGTCTAGTAAGAAGTTGCTACGGCAAAAGTCAAAGGTTGCTGCCCATGTTCTTCTCTAGGATTTTGATGAATTCCTGTCTCACATTTAGGTCTTTAATCCATCTTGAATTTATTTTTGTGTATGATGTAAGAAAGTGGTCCAGTTTTCCCAATACCATTTGTGAAAGCGTCTTTTTTCCAATGGATATTCTTTCCTGCTTTGTGGAAGATTAGTTGACCATAGAGTTGTGGGTCCATTTCTGGGTTCTCTATTCTGTTCCACTGATTTGAGTCTGTTTTTGTGCCAGTACCATACTGTCTTGATGATTACAGCTTTGTAATACAGTTTGAGGTCCAGAATTGTGATGCCTACCAACTCTGGTTTTCTTTTTCAACGTTACTTTGGCTATTCAGGGTCTTTTCTAGGTCCATACAAATTTTAGAACTGTTTGTTCTAACTCTGTGAAAAATGATGGTGCTATTTTGATAGGAATTGCACTGAATGTATAGGTAGAATAGACATTTTAACAGTATTTGTTCCTCCAATCCATAAGTATGGAATATTTTTCCATTTCTTTGTGTCTTCAATTTCTTTCAAAAGTGTGCTATAGTTTTCAGAGATCTTTTACCTCTTCGATTAGGTTTATTCCTAGGTATCTTATGGTTTTTGGTGCAACTGTAAATGGGATCGATTCCTTGATTTCTCTTTCTGCTACTTCATTATTGGTGTATAGAAATGCAACAGATTTCTGTACATTGATTTTATATTCTGCAACTTTGCTGAATTCATGTATCAGTTCTAGCAATTTTTCATGGAGTCTCTCAGGTTTTCTATGGCAACACCTTGATCTTAGCCCAGTGAAACCTGTTTTGGACTTCTGACCTACAGAAGTATAATAGATTTGTGTTCTTTTAAGCCACTAAACTTGTGGTAACTTGTTATAGCAGCAATAGAAAACTAATAAATTTGGCAATAGAAAGAAATAAATTATTGATACATGGGTGAGCCTTGAATACATTATGCTAACTGGAAAAAGCCAGTCACAAAAAGCTACAAGTATGATGAATGTATGATTCTATTTATATGAAATGTCCCTAATAGGCAAATCTACACAGACAGAAAAAAACATTAGTGGTTGCGAAGCGCTGAGAGATTTGGAAAAAAATGGAGAACAACTGGTTAATATATATGAAGTTTCTTTCTGGAGTGATGAAAATGTTCTAAAATGGATCTTGGTGATCATTGCAAAACTGTGAATATAATATATGATTTGTATGGTATGTGATTTGTATCTAATTAAAGCTGCTTTTAAAAAAAGAAACCTTGGGACGCCAGGGTGGTTCAGTCAGTAAAGTACCTGCCTTCGGCTCAGGTCATGATCCTAGGGTCCTGGGATCGAGCCCCGCATCAAGCTATCTTGCTCAGCAGGGAGCCTGCTTCTCCCTCTGCCTGCAGCTCCCCAGGCTTGTGTGCATGCACACTCTCTCTCTGACAAATAAATAAATAAAATCTTCAAAAAAAAATAAGGGGCACCTGGGTGGCTCAGTCATTATGAGTCTGCCTTCGGCTCAGGTCCTGATCCCAGGGTCCTGGGATCAAGCCCCGCATCGGGCTTCCTGCTCTGCGGGAAGCCTGCTTCTCCCTCTCCCACTCCCCCTGCTTGTGTTCCCTCTCTAGCTGTCTGTCCCTGTCAAATAAATAAATAAAATCTTTTAATAAATAAATAAAACAATCCATTAAAAACCAGGCAAAGAACTTGGATATTTCTCCAAAGAAGATACGCAAAGAGCCAATAATCACATGAAAGGATGCTCAGCATCACTATTCATAAGAGAAATGCAAATCAAAACCACAATGAAAAACCAATCACACCTACTAGGATATCTACAATCAAAACAAAACAAAATAGAAAATAACAAGTGTTGCTGAGGACATGGAAAAACTGGAACCCTCACACACTGGGAGGGAATGTAAAACAGTGGGAATGTAAAACAGTGCAGCAGCAGTTGTCAAAAACATTTTGGTAGTTCTTCAAGAAGTTAAACATAAATTACCATATGACCCGGCAATTCCAGTCCTAGAAAAATGAACACAGGGACTCAAATAGAAACTTGCATGCCTATGTTCATAGTAGCATTATTCACAACAGCCAAAAAGTGAAAACAACCCAAGTATCCATCAAAAAAGTGAATGGATAAACAAACTGTGTATACATACAAATGAATGTTATTCAACCATACAAAGTCATTAAGTTCTGACACATGCTACAACACACATGACCCTTGAAAATATTATGCTAAGTGAAATAAGCCAGAAACAAAAGGGCAAATATTGTCTGATTCCACTTATACAAGGTAACTAGAAGTCAAATTTATGAAGACAGAAAGTACAGTAGTAGTTACAAGGGAGTGGGTGAAGGAGGGAATAGGGAATTACTGCTTAATGGTGGTTATAGAGTTTGGGGTAATGAAAGTTTCCAACTGAAAACAGTGGTGATCGTTGCACAACAGTGTGAGTATAATTAAAGTCACTTATTTTGCAAACTTAAAAATGGTAAAATAGCAAATTTTGTTATATATATTTTACCACAATAAAAAAGGAAAAAAATCTGGTGACAGATGGTGACTACACTTAATATCATAAGCATGACATACCGTATGTAATTGTCAGATCACTGTGTTGTACACCAGAAATTAATATAACATTGTATGTCAACTACAACAATCAAAAAGGAAAAGGAAAAAGAATTTGCAGACTTTAATCCCCATACCATGAATGGATCAGAAATCCACATTTCCCGCGTAAATGTAAATGTGGATTGCCCATTTTATACACCTTTATATACTATCTATATAAATAAGACCTTTGGTCTTAGACATAAGACCAAAAACAATCCTTTCTCTTAGTAGTAAAAAATCAAGACTGCTTTAGGGGCACCTGGCTAGCTCAGTTGGTAGAGCATGCAACTCTTCAACTCCAGAGTTCATGAATTCAAGCCTCACATTGGACAGTCCACTTAAAAAAAAAAAAAAAAAAAAATAGGAGTGAGGTACTGCTTTAAGCATTTATTTTTTACAGATAAAAATGTAAGGAAACGGGGGCAACCTGGCTGGCTCAGTCAGTGGATCATGCGACTCTTGATCTTGGGGTTGTGAGTTCGAGCCCCACACTGGGTGTAGAGATTACTTAAAAAAAAAATAAAATCTTTAAAAAAAAAAAAAGAAAGGAAATGTCCAGAATTGTGATACAGATTATTACTTACATGTTTACTACTTAAATCACCTTATCTGAAGTTTCTTTTTTAAGATTTCATTTTTTTAAATGTTTTATTTAAATTCAATTTAGTTAACATATACTGTATTATTACTTTTTTTTTTTTAAGATTTTATTTATTTGACAGAGAGAGACACAGCGAGAGAGGGAACACAAGCAGGGGGAGTGGGAGAGGGAGAAGCAGGCTTCCCGCCGAGCAGAGAGCCTGATGCAGGGCTCGATCCTGGGATCATGACCTGAGCCGAAGGCAGACCCTTGATGACTGAGCACCCAGGTGCCCCTGTATTATTACTTTCAAGGGTAGAATTTAGTGATTCATCAGATGCATATAACACCCAGTGCTCATTACATCAAGTACCCTCCTTAATGCCCATCACCCAGTTACCCCAACCCTCCACCCATCTCCCCTCCAGCAACCCTCAGTTTGTTCCCTATAGTTAAGAGTCTCTTATGGTTTGCCTCCCTCTCTGTTTTTATTTTTCCTTCCCTTCCCCTATGTTCATCTATTTTGTTTCTTAAATTCCCCATGTGAGTGAAATCATGATATTTTGTCTTTCTCTAGCTGACTTATTTTGCTTACCATTATACCCTCTAGTTCCATCCACAAGATTCTTTTTAAGTAATCTCTACACCCAAGGTGGGGCTTGAACTCGTAACCCCAGATCAAGAGTCGCATGCTCTTCCAACTGAGGAAGCCAGGTGCCCCTTATCTAAGTTTTCACTTATGTGGTAACTTTAAAAAGAATACAGATTAGAATAATTTATTTAAAAAAAAAAAGAATAATTTATTTTTACAAGAATATCCACCCTCTCCCTCACAGAGGTATTTTTTACCAGGTTTTTTTTTTTTTAATTTTATTTATTTATTTGAGAGAGAGACAGAGAGAGAGAGAGCACATGAGAGTGAGGAGGGTCAGAGGGAGAAGCAGACTCCCTGCTGAGCAGGGAGCTGGATGCGGGACTCCATCCTGGGACTCCAGGATCATGACCTGAGCCGAAGGCAGCCGCTTAACCAACTGAGCCACCCAGGCGCCCGGTATTTTTTACTGTTAACAGAAGTTTATCCTATAGAGCCAACTGCAAGTCATTCCTTTAAAAAAAAATTATTTTTTTATGTAATCATTACTCTCAAGTTTTTGGAAGACTTAGATACTAAAAATTCCTTCAAGCAGTAAGTGTTAACTTCTTAAATGACATGTTTTAAAAAAAAAAAGCATGCTTCTCTATATTATGTTTTTTTTTTTTTTACCTCAAATAATTTTACATCTGGACTCATCTTTGTATTCTCTTCATTTGGACTTGGATTACTTCTCCCTGGTGGTATAAATTTTAGTTTTTTGAAGGGATTCCCCTGCAACTGACTTGGTGCTGCAGATCGTCTCATATTCAGCAATGCTGACCTAAAAAATAACCAAAACAGAAATCATCCATGAATCTGATAGAATTAACTCCAAACATGAAAACAGCTCATCACTATAACCATATCTTTACAAATGTAACAGAATAAACCTGTAAAAAACGTTGGAAAACAAGTTTCACAGCTAGTGAGATTTTGTTTTCATCACAAAGGGTTACTGAAAAGAATCTAAGACTTAAATTGAATGGTGTAAACTTGAGCATATGGATTTTGATACTACTATAGATTAGATAATGATAAAGTAGTCTTTGAAGGGTGCAATCATTAAACCTCTAGGAGCAAGAACAGCCAAGAACAGCAACAGACCTGGTTTTCGGCTTCCAACTACCATAAGGAGCAGTTACACTTCGTGACTTAAGTCACTCCTTTGACTTTGTGGCCCCGCTAAAAGTGTCCACAGACATCGTCTATTAATTAACCGGCTAATACCGTGCAGGATAACGTAGATTAGTCCTGGTGGTAACAAACCCAAGCACCGCATAAGTTAAGCCGGCGGACCGCTGAGAGACCACTGCCCACAGTCGCCTCTCCCTGGGACCTTCCCACCACAAACGCACCGCTACCGCCAGCCTCCGCACCAGCCTACCCGGTGGCCAACAGCGAGGCCGTCCCTCACACTTCAGGCACCCCTCCCCCGACCCTCCCCCGGCCGCTCCACCGCCTTCCTTCCCTGCTCCACCTCCTTCCTTCCCTCCTCCCTCCGGAGGCCGGCTTCGGCGCTTCTCCCCACTTTGTCCCGCACGAGCCCACAGGCTACCTCAGCCTCACAAGACTTCCCCTCCAAGAACTTACCCGCAAAGTTCCGAGAGAAGTCGCGCGTAATCCGAAGAAGAACTCGGGTAGACGGAGACCTCCTCAACGGAGATTTAATGCTCCCGCCTCCGCGCAGCCTATAGCGGACAAGCTAGCCGCGCGTGCGCACTACCTTTCTGCGGCTGCACCTCCTTCAGCCCGACTCTGATTGGATGAACTTAACTGCGCATGTCTCTTTGCGTTTCCCTTCAAGCATTTGTAGTTTCAGATTTATGGTTCAATTAAAAAAATACTTACTTGGAATGGGGGCGCCTGGGTGACTCAGTCGTTAAGCGTCTGCCTTCGGCTCAGGTCATAATCCCAGAGTCCTGGGATCGAGCCCCACATCGGGCTCCTTGCTTGGCGGGAAGCCTGCTTCCCCCTCCCCCACTCTCCCTGCTTGTGTTCCTTCCCTCACTGTGTCTCTCTCTGTCAAATAAATAAATAAAATCTTTAAAAAATAAAAAAAATAAAAAATAAATAAAAAATATTTACTTGGAAAAACATTTGTTTTTTATTGATTGATTGCCTACTGTCACATGCTGTAGGTGCCGATACAGACCTCATTTTAGAACAGAGGACTCATACTTCTTTTTTTTTTTAAAGATTTATTTATTATTTATTTTGAGAGAGAGAGAATACATGAGAGGGGGGAGGGTCAGAGGGAGAGGCAGACTCCTCGCTGAGTGGGGAGCCCGATGCGGGACTCGATCCTGGGACTCGAGGATCATGACCTGAGCCGAAGGCAGTCGCTTAACCAACTGAGCCACCCAGGCGCCCTGGACGACTCATACTTCTTAAAGAACATCTGCATGGATGTGTTTAGGCAGTTAGATGGTATTCATATAGTATGTGCTTGGAAAAATAGTATGCAAATATACTTTACCATAAAGCTGTTAAATTATGCAGCATTTTAGGAATGAAGTGACTTTAGCAACGTTGTTAAAATAATATAGGCCTTTAAAGTACCTGACACACTTTAAAAATAAATAAATAAAGTACTTGGCTCAAATAGGTAAACTAACGTTTTAGAAGTGGTCTGACACCTTTTAATATAGTGACAAGGCAGAGAAATATATGTCATTGGCTTTTTAATGTAAAATTATCTCGAGGGGCACCTGGGTGACTCAGTTGCTTAAGCCTCTTTGACTTTTGGTTTCAGCTAAGGTCATGATCTCAGAGACCTGGCATCCAGCCCTCTATGGGCTTCCTGCTCAGTGGGGAGTCTCCTTCTTCCTCTCCCTGTCCCTCTGCCCCTTCCCCCCCACTCATGTTCACTCTCTCTCTCTCAAGTAAATAAAATCTATATTTTAAAAAAGTATCTCCAAACCAGGTCACTGCCTGTATTACCTATAAAAATATTCCAGTTTAAACAAAACACTTAGAAATGCATGAATAGGGACACCTGGGTTATTCAGTCCATGAGCATTGGACTCTTGATCTCAGCTCAGGTCTTGATCTCAGGGTCATGAGTTCAAGCCCCACCTTGGGCATGTTGGGTGTGGAACCCACTTGAAAAAAAAAATGTGTGAATAGAATAATTTTCATAATTTAGCCTGATTTTCAAAAGCCATTAATTCTAGGGGCACCTGGGGGGTTCAATCGGTTAAGCATCCCACTAATGATTTTGGCTCAGGTCATGATCTCAGGGTCATGAGATCAAACCACACAATGGAGGCTCATAATGGAGCCTGTTTAAGACTCTCTCCTTCTCCCTCTGCCCCTCCTCACTTACATCCTCTCAAAAAAAAAAAAAGCCATTTACTCTAAAATATATGTGAAGAATTAGGGAATATTAAATTTTTCCAAACTGTGGTAGACTGGGTATCATTTTTTTTTTATTTTATTTTTAAGTAAACTCTATAGCCAATGTGGGGCTTTAACTCGGACTCTGAGATCAAGAATCACATGCTCTACCAACTGAGCCAGCCAAGTGCCCCTGTATCATTTTTTATATACTAAATTGTTATAAATTTTTGGTCTTTATTTTAGCAAAATTAGTGTTTTAAATAAAGATGTTATGAGTTGTATAATAGCAAACATTAGGATTAATTTTCTACAATAAAGATAAGGACAGGGGTGCCTGGGTGGCTCAGTCAGTTAAGCGTCTGCGTTTGGCTCAAGTCATGATCCAAGGGTCCTCAGATGGAGCCCTGCATCAGGCTCCCTGCTCCATGGGGAGCCTGCTTCTCCCTCTCCCTCTGCTGCTCCCCCTGCTTGTGCTCTCTCTCTGTCAAATAAATAAATAAAATCTTTAAAAAAAAAGATAAGGACAAACAGCAAAATTATAACTGATGAGTATAATCCAAAAGAAGTATAGTCCTATTTAGAACACAGCAAATAAAATACTTTTCTTTGAAACAGTAAATTTCAAAAGCTTTATTTATATTTTACAGGAATTATTTATGGGAGGAGAAATCAATCTCACTTTTATTCTTTCTAACAAAAATTATCATCATGAAATACTCATTTTACTTCACTTAATTATTTTATGATACTAGATAAAGATGGGCTAGGAAATAAAGGCTAGAAAGTTTTCTGTCATTTTAGAAAGAATACAACTATTTCCCAATACTAACATATCTTATTACATAAATGATTTGTGATTTTCTGCATTTCAATCACAAAGTCTATCACTTGCATCCAATGATAAAGAAGATAAATGAGTAAACTATATAGTGTTAGATAATGAAAAGTGGTAAGAAGAAAAGTAAAGCAGAGATGGAAATACTGAAATTCTATATAGAGTAGCCAGGGAAGGCATCTTTGAACAAAGGTCCTGAAGCAATAAAGCACCGAGGGCCAGTAGGAACAGTCAGAAGGCGGTAGCTGAAGCAAAGTGAGCTCAGAGAGTAGTAGATGAAGTCAAAGAAATAACAAGGAGGGGTGAAAAACCTGTGCGTGATTGTAAGAACTCCAGTTTTTATTCTGAGGCCACTGAAGAGTTTTGAGCTGAGTTAGGAAGCTATTATCATAATTCAGACAAGAGACAGCGGTGGCTCGGCATCAGAGGTGGAACAGTTAGAGTCTAGATATGTTTTGATGATAGAAGTCAGATCAGAAGTAGAGCATGAAAGAAACACAGTAGGGAAGCATGACTCTAAGGCTTTTTGGTCTGAGAAATTGGAAGCATGGAGTTGCTGTTTACTGAAAATTTTAAAAAGAGGATAACAAAGGAGTAACGACTGTGGTGGAGGAGGGTATATCAACAGCTCAGTTTGAGCATGTTAAACTTGAGGTGATTACTAGACATCTGGTAGAGATGTCAAGATGCAAATCTGGAGGTGCCTGGGTGGCTCAATCATTAAGCATCTGCCTTCAGCTCAGGTCATGATCCCAGGGTCCTGGGATCTAGCCCCGCATAAGGCTCCCTACTCAGTGGGGGGCCTGCTTCTCCCTCTCCCACTCCCCCTGCTTGTGTTCCCTCTCTCGCTTGGGTCTCTTTGTCAAATAAATAAATAAAATCTTTAAAAAAGAAAGATGCAAATCTGGGTGTCAGAGGACAGCTCTGAGTTGGAAATTTAGAGGAATCAATATGTAGAAATGCTATTTAAAATTATACACTGAATGGCCTTTTGCCTCGATTGCATCCGAGAGAGCAAGATGGGTCACCAGCAGCTGTACTGGAGCCATCCGAGGAAATCTGGCCAGGGTTCTCGTTCTTGCCGCGTCTGCTCAAACCGGCACGGTCTGATCCGGAAAGACGGCCTCAATATGTGCCGCCAGTGTTTCCGTCGGTACGCGAAGGATATAGGCTTCATTAAGTTGGATTAAGTGAACTTCCTTGAATTGGTCATCCAAGATAACCTACGTTAACTGCACATAACCAGGATACCTACTTTAATGTCAACTCATTGTACATAAAATAAAAAATACTCCAATTAAAATTATACACTGAATGAAGACAAGAGAGTGTAGTTAAAAAAAAAAAAATCTTCATCCAGGATACAGATATCTTTGGAAACAAATATTTTGATCAATTTTAGTTCATTTCTTTCCCTTCTTTAATCATTAAGTACTAAAATGTTATCACCACTAAATACTTTTTGTAAGGACATTATACTGAGTCCCCAGGTTTAGTTAACATTAGACCTATCAGAGGTAAAAGCTTCTGTAACTCTTGAGCACTGAGTAATGTACAGAATGTTGAATCATTATATTGTACCCTGAAACTAATATAACACTGTATGTTAATTATGCTTCAATAAAAAATTGTCTTAAGCTTCTGTAACTCTTAATTTTGAATAAATTTTGAATTAACATTATTGGTTTTTGGTAGTATTGGTTAATTGATTAGTCAACACCAACATAAGAGCTGAACATTTCTCCTGGAGAAGAGTGAAGAGGAGAAAGAGAATTTGGAAACCTCTTTTTAGTGTGATTACCCTTTTTTTTTAAGATTTTATTTATTTATTTATTTATTTTTAAATTTTATTTTTTAAATTTTATTTATTTATTTGAGAGAGAGAAAGAAAGAGAGAGAGAGAGCATGAGAGGGGGGAGGGTCAGAGGGAGAAGCAGACGCCCTGCTCAGCAGGGAGCCCGATGTGGGACTCGATCCCCGGACTCCAGGATCACCTGAGCCGAAGGCAGTGGCTTAACCAACTGAGCCACCCAGGCACCCCAAAGATTTTATTTTTATTTGAGAGAGAGAGAATGAGAGAGAGAGAGAGCGCGCACGTTGGGTCAGAGGGAGAAGCAGACTCCCCGCTGAGCAGGGAGCCCGATGCAGGACTCGATCCCGGGACTCCAGGATCATGACCCGAGCCGAAGGCAGTCACTCAACCAACTGAGCCACCCAGGTGCCCTGATAACCCTTTTTTTAGTTTTGTTTATTTCATTTGTCTTTATTTCATTTGTGTAGCCACTACACTTCATCAATTCTGGACTGCTACTTTTTACTTTAACTCTACAATAAATATCTGTAATAACATTTCTCTTCTGACTCATACTCTCCTCATCACACACATTCTGACTTCTGTATTTCAGAATAGATGAGAGAACAGAGGCCCACCAATGATTTAATTTGTTTGTATCACATAGCACAAGTTAATAAATGGGAAAGGCAGGTTCTTCCCCTAAGTGGCCTGAAGTGATCTCTGAAAATGGTTCGCTATTCACGTGACCCAGAAAACCCTACAAAATCATGCAAACCAAGAGGTTCAAATCTTCGTGTTCACTTTAAGAACACATGTGAAACGGACCAGGCGATCAAGGATTTGCATATCCAAAAAGTCATCAGAGTAATCTGAAAGATTCACTCTGAAGAAGCAATGTGTGCGCTATAATAGGTGGAGTTGGTAAGTGTGCCCAGGCCAAACAGTGGGGCTGGACCCAGGATCAGTGACCTAAAAACAGTGCTGAATTTTTACTGTGGATGGTTAAAAATGCAGAGTAAAGCTGAACCTAAGGGTTTAGATGTAGATTCTCCAGTCACTGAGCACATCCAAGTGAACAAAGCCCCCAAGATGTGGCATAGAATTTACAGGGCTTATGGTCAGATTAACCCATACATGAGCTCTCCCTGCCATATTGAAATGATCCTTACTGAAAAAGAACAGATTGTTCCTAAACCAGAAGAGAAGGTTGCACAAAAGAAAAAGACATCCCAAAAGAAACTGAAACAAAAACTTAGGGCCCAAGAGAAAATTCTGCATAAAGTAAATGCAAATAAAAGTAAAAACAGGAAAAAAAATGAATGGGAAAGCCAGTATTAGTGCCTAGCTTTTATAATTTCTGATTTTTCTGCCTTTTCATCGAAATTAGTTTTGGAGATAAAGTTATTGAACAACTTTTTAAAGTTCCACATGCTTATGGAGTAGTTTTGGTTCGTATTTGTTCTACATGACTTTGGCTTACAGATGAACTTTTTCTGATTCCTTATTTAAAGGAAACTGACTTCAGAGGACCCTAAGTTGTTCTAGCAGAGTCAGGTGAAATGTTTAGTCAGAATAAGTAGCAATTGTATTGTTCCAGGGTTCCCAGAACATTGAAAAGCATCACTCCTAGAGTAGATAACTTAAAGCAGCTTAAGACTTAAGGGGTTTCCATTAGGCCTGCTTTAGTTCAGAGCTTTAACAAAACATTCCCAAAGCGTCTCTTAGCAAAGAGATCTTCATTTGGAAATGACATACAGTTTTCAACTCAAATCATTTAAGGTTCATTAACTTGAAAAAAATAATTAAAAAAATAAAAAGGGGAATCTGTCTGGCTCAGTCGAGAGAGCATGCAACTTTTGATCTCCAAGTACACCGTCCCTCCTCTTCCTTCACTCCCCATCCCTGCATCCTACACTGGCCAGATTACTCCCATTATTTCCTGCATATTCGTATCATCTACCACTTCCTTATATTTAAAAATTTTTACCACATGCCCCTAAGTATCCCAGGCATTATTAGAAACTGGATTATCTTCACTTAGAATCTATGTTATAAGACCATTATAAAAGTGTCCCCAAACTAAAAATCTCCCTAAAATCCACATCAAAATGCTTTAGTAGAGCTACAAATTGGTATAACTCCATTCCCATAACTTCCCATTATTTCTCAAGCAGGCACTAATTTCTGGGACTTCAGAAATAACAGGTATGTCACATTTAGTATACTTTTTTCCAGGCAGTAGAGGTTCTCATTTAAAATAATATTGCTCTGGGCGCCTGGGTGGCTCAGTTGGTTAAGCGATTGCCTTCAGCTCAGGTCATGATCCTGGAGTCCCGGGATCGAGTCCCACATCGGACTCCCTGCTCAGCAGGGAGTCTGCTTCTCCCTCTGACCCTCTTCCCTCTTGTGCTCTCATTCTCTCTCAAATAAATAAAATCTTTAGAAAAATAAATAAATAAAATAATATTGCTCTAGGGATGCCTGAGTGGCTCAGTCGTTGGGCGTCTGCCTTTGGCTCAGGTCATGATCCTGGCGTCCTGGGATCGAGCCCTACATCGGGCTCCCTGCTTGGCAGAAGCCTGCTTCTCCCTCTCCCACTCCCCCTGCTTGTGTTCCCTCTCTCGCTGTCTCTCTCTGTCAAATAAATAAATAAAATCTTTAAAAATAATAATATTGCTCTACACATCAAAAAAGAAAAAAAATCAAATACAGACTTTATTTAATCTTTAAAACCTAGTGAGGTAGATAAGGTAGATAGATTTAGGACCAGAGGTTAAAGTTTATTGAAGTTGCACAGCTAATAGATGATAAAGCTGGTTCTCAAATCCAGGCTTTTTGGTGCCAAAGAACTCTAGCATTTAGCATCATGTCCTATCACAGATTTACTTGGTAAATTTTATCATCTTAAATGAAAGTAAGTTTTTATAGTAATCCAGTTCCAATTTCTAAAATAGAGTATCAGACTCTTCAGGATAGAACCCTCTGGCCATATTTTGCCCTGCACTTGGATTTTGTTTGGCTCAGATGTTATTAACTGCCACATTTGAAAATTGTTTACACAATAATCCAGATTTTTGGCTTCTCTTTAAAAGAATCAGAAGCACATTCATTAGCATGGCTACTGTTAAAAATAGAAAATAACAAGAGTTGGTGAGGATGTGGAGAAATTGGAATCCTTGTTGATAGAAATGGAAAATTGTGCAGGCACCATGGAACAATATGGCAGTTCCTAAGAAAATTTAAAAGGGAATTATATGATCTAGCAATCCTACTTCTGTGGATATACCCAAACGAATTGAAAGTAGGGTCTTAAGCAAATATTTGTACACCCATGTTCTTAGCAGCATTATGTATAAGCCAAAAAATGGAAGCAACTCAAGTATCTATTGATAGAGGAATGAATAATAACAACAAAAAAAATGTGGTATATACATACAATGGAGTATCATCAGCCTCTAAAAAGAAGAAAACTTTGGCATACTACAAGATGGATGAAACTTGAGGTTATTATATTAAGTGAAATAAGCCAATGACAAAAGACAAATACCACTTAGATGATTATCTAGTCAAATTCATAGAGACAGAAAGAATAGTGGTTTCCAGGGGCTGGAGGAAGAGTGGACTGAGAAGTTGTTAAATGTTATATAGTTTCAGATTTGCAACCTGCAAAAGTCCAGGATATTGGTTATACAACAACGTAAATATACTTAACACTACTGAACTATACACTAAAAACCAGTTAAGATGGTAAATTGTTTGACCACAATATTTTTTAATTATAAGATAAAATTTAAAACTTTTTTTTTAAAGAAGTCAGAAGATGCATCAGCATTGGACCTAGTTTCCTTAAACACTGCAGGCAATCTCCAGGGCCACCTGCTTCAACTCTCCCAATTTCCTCCCTGGTACTGAGGCCAAAATGCCAACTGACAACTCTTCTCCAGTTTTCACTGTCTGTTCTTCAGCTGGTTCTCGCATTTCTGTTACTTTCCAGGCCACTGCTAGGAGTTGAGTTTGCATTCTTTTCTCTAGCTTATGAGTCTACAGGACCCTTATAAAATCTTGCTAATTCCTAATCTGTCCTATGAATTTAAAATTAAAATCACAAATTTTTTCACCTTATCTAGTCTTTATGCAAAAACAATTCCAAAGAAGATGTTATTTATGGTCTAACATACAATTCTAATGTCAAGTCTTTCTTTTATTTAGCTATTTTAAAAATACTTTTAAAACTCGTTTGAAATGTACTGACTGGATTATTGAAAAACTCTTTTGAGTTATTCCATGTTTATACACTTACCTATTAACTTTAAAAATTTTTGTTTACATGAGTGTTTCTTCCATTAGATTGTGATCCTCTGGAGGGCAGAAAATAGATCTTATTTATCCTTATATTCCCCAAGCTGCCCCAGGATGTATGGAACACAGTAGATGCTCAGGAGACATACCCTCATTCCTACATTCTCAATCTGCCCGTTTTTATACTTTTATACAAAGCAAAAAGACTAAACTAATGGAACTTGCTACTGTTTCACATATGGATTACTATCAGAAATACTGTTTTTAAGAAGCACAGCAATATTTCAGAGCATTTTTTTTTTTTTTTTTTAGTAATCACTACACTCCGAACCCATGACCCCAAGATCAAGAATCACATGCTCTTCTAAGCCAGCCAGGCGCCCTCTTTTTTCTTTTTAAAAATACTTTAAAGTAATCTCTACACCCAACATGGGGCTTAAATGCACAAACCCGAGATTAAGAGCCACACGCTCTATTGACTGAGCCAGCCAGGCGCCCTTCTGTTTTCTTTTTTTCACATTTTTTTTTAAAGATTTTATTTATTTATTTGACAGAGACACAGCGAGAGAGGGAACACAAGCAGGGGGAATGGGAGAGGGAGAAGCAAGCCTTCCCGCGGAGCAGGGAGCTGGTTGCAGGACTCGATCCCAGGACCCTGGGATCATGACCTGAGCCGAAGGCAGACGCTTAACAACTGAGCCACCCAGGTGCCCGTTTTTCAGATTTCTATTTATTTATTTGAAAGAGAGAGAGCACAGGTGGGGCAGAGAGAGAGGGAGAAGCAGACTCCCTGCTGAGCAGGAAGCCCGATGCAGGCATCAATCCCAGGGCTCTGGGATCGTGACCTGAGCCAAAGGCAGATGCTTAACCAACTGAGCCACCCAGGTGCCCCTCTTATTCTTATGAAAGAAATACGAATCATTCTATCAATAACTCATTAACTCAATAACTCCTTGTATTATATAGTAAATAGAATGTTTTACTCCCAACGTTATTCTCCATTTTCATTAATTTCTAAGTACCATTCAAAACTTCTCCTGAAATGTCTTATGTAAAACAACATAGTTTTGCAAATAACACATATACCCCTTCCACCAAAGTACATATAAAATTGATGTTTTAATATTTTTGAAGGTATGTGGTCTTCCACAGAGATCTAAATATATATGACAGCAACCATCCCTGAGTTATCTCTCTGGCTCACTTCTGAAATGACGGCAACAGAATGTTAAGCCTTTGGATTTCCACTTCTATATGATAAATTAATTTTGATCTTTAATCTCATTCAACCTAAAAGTAGCTTCATATCTCTCCAAGATATAAAAAAGAGGTTAAGAATTAGGAGCTAGTCATCCTGGTTTTAAATCCTATTTCTATCAGTTTTGAGTCAAGCTCCTCAACTTTCTCCTTCTATAAAATTATGGCATACCTCCTTTGCTAGATTGTTATAAAGAATGAGTGATATATGCATGAAAGGGAGAGTCAACATGTTTATCTAAGACTCTTAATTACTGGGGCACCTGGGTGGCTCAGTCAGTTGAGCATCTGTCCTCAGTTGGGTCATGATCTCGGAGTCCTGGGATTGAGCCCCTGGGATCAACCCCACATAGGGCTCCCTGCTGAAGGGAATTTGCTTCTCTCTCTCCCTCTGTTCCCCTCCCCCCGACCCAGCCTGTGCTCTTGCTCTCTCACAAATAAGTAAAATCTTAAAAAAAGGGGGGGGGGTGCGCCTGGGTGGCTCAGTCATTAAGCGTGTGTCTTCGACTCAGGTCAATGTCCCAGCGTCCTGGGATCGAGCTCCACATCGGGATCCCTGCTTGGCGGGAAGCCTGCTTCTCCCTCTCCCACTCCCCCTGCTTGTGTTCCCTCTTTGGCTGTGTCTCTCTCTGTCAAATAAATAAATAAAATCTTAAAAAAAAAAAAAAGACCCTTAATTACTCAGAACACTTTAAACTTGCCTGGTATTAATTTGTATTTGTTAATAATTTATTACTTTGGCTGGCCTGAATTATTGGGCATTAACCTAAGACAAAGAGCAGAAACAACTCTTGAGATTATATTCAACTTAAAGCTAAAAACCAAACCAAGTAATTATGTATCTATACATACATCCATATGTTATTATTTAAGAAATGTGGTTACTTTAAGAAATGCAGTTACTTTAAAAGACAACTATTTTTTCATGTACTTATGTCAGACATTAGGAACAAACTTTGAATTCTAATGTGGAAAATATATCTTCAGAGAGAATGAACTCATTAGGTTTCAGGATTGAAAGAGTTTTAGGTTATCTTGGATTTTTTGAGGCCATTGGTTATGAAAAGATTCCCATTACCTTTTGCTTAAATCAGAACCTTTAGAGCTGAGCTTTTCTTTTTTTTTCCTGAGCTTTTCTTTAAAGTATTTTCCAAACATACTTTGTATTCTCACAAATAGTTTGGCAAAACAGTGATAAAGGGATGGCATGAGATTCACATACTCCTTTGTTGTTTAAGAACTCTATTTTTGCCACTTATATAGGCTAAATGTGTTAAGATACCTCTTGGGGAAAATATGGCTATTTTCTCAAAGTTAAAAACTTCATTTCTGTACATAAAGTCCAGATTTTATTAGATGTTTCTGATTCTCAAAAGACCACTATTAGGCTACGTTTCATTTAGGCTTAATAAAATTGCATAATAAAATAGCATAAGTAGGTATAAAAGTGAAACACAAAGTACGTACATATTTTTCCTTTTTTTCCCCCATACATATTTCTTCCACATGTAAAGAAGAGTGTCATGTTTCTTTTGGTACAGCCAAAAGATTTCCAAAACTGTACACCAGGGCACCCTAGTAAATTAACACAGATGCCACATGGTATTTTAAGTTTTTAAGAGAAACATAACTGTTAGACACAACACAAACTACTAGCTCAAGGTACTTTACATTTTCAATATTAGATAACACTAAATTTTTCTATGACAGCGTATCTTTGCAAAACCAGGTTTTCAATAGTTGTGATAAAAAGTACTGTGCGAAAAGCACAGTGGAAGAGAAAATGATACTGATGGTGTCCAAGCTGATTCCAAGGTTTGAATAGTTGGCAGTGTTCAGTTACTCATGTTTATGATAGAAACTCTAAGTTGTTTGGACCCAACCATTAATAAATGGAGGTATTAGGTATTTCTTTCGGTTTAGGTGTGCTGTGAAAAAATTACTCCAATACTAAAGGGCACCATGAGCTGAGAAAGTATCGGGGGCATCTGTGGCATAGACAAAAATACACTAAAACCAAAGTCACTTCATTGTTCATTTTCTACCTAAGAAATTCTGTAAATAGTTATATATGAGAGGGAAAAAATATATACAAACATACATACAAAGTTTGGATTTTTATTGAAATCTTGTGTTAGGTATCAAACAAAATCTGCTTTCTTCAGATAAAAATATTCTCTCAGATGTCTCCAGATAACTGCTAGGTCTAAGTTGGTCCTTTAATGTCTTATTTTATTTTTATCGTCCTCATGAAATGTTCATATACAGTCGGGGTGTTCCCAAAAGAATTTTTATCGTGTAAAGGATCGTACATGACGACCTCTACCACTGCCTCCACTAACAAACTTTCCTCTTGAGCCTCCACTGCCACTATTTGCACTTGCCCAGGAAGGTCCAAGACCCCCACGACCTCTGGAAGCACGGTCACGAGGACTTGGGCGGTAGCCTATAAAAGAAAGAATATAGTTTTTAGTCATAACATCCTTTCCTTTCCCACTATAGAAAAAATAATCTTTAAAACTGAACTCAAATTAAGACAGGAGTTACTCTTTGCTCCTTTAAAATCCATGTGCAGGTCCTGTGAATGTGGTGAAGACTGCTGAATTGTCCACTTTAAATAGGTAAATTGTATGATATGTGAGAATTATATCTCAAATAAAGCTGTTATAAAAAAGAAAGTGCATTTGAAACCAAAAGTCACTTCTGATCAGGAGTTCCGGACTTGATATAGTAGTGTTTTAGGAAAAACAGGTTACATGCCTACACACACAAGACAATATTGTAAATAAAAATAGAATATACTGTATGAAGATATCTCTATTATTAAAACACTTTGGTAAAAAAAGTACCTTAGGGATTAGTTTTCATTACTGAAATATAAAGACAGAGCATGGGATGCCTGGATGGCTCAGTCAGTTAAGTGTCCAACTTTTGGTTTCAGCTCAGGTCATTATCTCACAGTCGTGGGATCGAGCCTTGTGTTGGGCTCTGTGCTCAGTATGGAGTCAGCTTGAGATTCTCTCTCCCTTTCCCTCTCCCCCTCCTGCTCATCCTCTCTCTCAAATAAATAAATAAATAAAATTTTTTAAGATTACAAAAAACAGAGCACATCACTGTGAATCTGCTCAGATTATACACATAGCTCAGAATCCAGAATTTTTATTATTCCTACAGGAAATATACATTGGGCATTCATTTGCATATATAAAATTAAATCGCCTTTAGAATAATAAGTCTACATTCTAAAATATTCTCTCCCAGAATGAGAGTATAGGACATTCGACAATTTGAAAAGGAGGATTCACCTCCCTCTCTCAGCAATATCAACTAGGAAGGATGTATACCTGTAGAACTAAGTGGCCGTAATGGTGGAAGAGGGCCCCTGTTAAAGTTGCTCTGGCCGCCTCGACTTTCATTGTAAGTTCCTCGAGGAGTATTCTGAGCACTCCAACTGGAGCCTCTTGTTCCCTCCCGACGACTGTAGTTTCCTAAACACAGATAACACAATCAAGATCTACTACTTCAGCTGGATTAAAAAAGATTCGACACTTGGGGCGCCTGGGTGACTCAGTCGGTTAAGCATCTGCTTCGGCTCCGGTCATGATCTTGGGGTTCTGGGATGGAGTCCCACGTATAATTTAAAGTATTAATTTCTACAAGTACACTCAGTTTCTAAAATCTTGAAGCATTTTTTAAACAGGAACAATGTTTAATAAATCACAGAAGCAAAAAATATCATGCAGTAAATAAAAGCAGCCACCTTTAACAATCCATAAAATGAGTTTTGTGTTTTTTTGTTAAATTCCACAATAGTACCTTTAAAAAGAAACAAGATTTGTGTTTAAAGCTCTGCTGTGCAGTGGTCTCCCTAGTTCCCATATGGAGGTGTCATTCTGAAATAGGTATGACACAGGTGTACAATGTTGGAAATGGAATTCATTAACAGATAAAATCTTGAAGCAATTTAAAACAGATTAAATGGGGGTGCCTGGCTGGCTCAGTTGGTAAAGCATGCAACTTTTGATGTTGGGGTAGTGGGTTTGAGCCCCACGTTGGGTGTAGAGATTACTTAAACATAAAATCTAAAAAAAAACAAACCCCAAAAAACAGATTAAATATAACATCAAGAAGCAAGTAGATAAGAGACTCAATGGTGAACTGCACAAAATAATCCTAAGAGGGGCGCCTGGGTGGCTCAGTTGGTTAAACCTCTGTCTTCAGCTCAGGTCATGATCCTAGGGTCCTGGGATGGAGCCCCACGCCGGGCTCCCTGCTCAGCGGGGAGCCTACTTTTCCCTCTCCCCACTGCTCATGCTCACTCTCTCACTCGCTATCCCCCCTCAAATAAATAAAATCTTTAAAAAAAAATCATAAAGAAACTGTTTATGATTTTAAGTAGAACTGTATACTACTACTCAGAATGTATAGATACTACTCAGAAAGGATAAACACAATCCCCAAGGTGAAAAGGAAAATAATTAGCCAACTAACTTCTTTTAAACTTACCACTAAACAGGCAATTAATTAAATATTAACTTAAAAAAGATTTTTTTCTACCCAATAAAGTACTCTGCAAATAGTTACCACCGGTCTGAGGTAGTAGCTTAATTGTAGTAACTGAAAAATACTTTATCTGAATCGCTTACATCTAAATCACTTCTATTCAATGTTCTAATATTCCAATACTCTGACCCTTAGAAAACATATGTTAAGTAGTCACCTTTTGAAGCAGGTGGTGTGAAAAACCTATTCTGACTGTGAAAAGCACCCCGTCCTCCTCGATTGCCTGAAAATCCACCACGAGAAGAAATCTTCTGTGATACTTTGAGTGGCCGTTTGGGTGGGGGTATTCCATCTTGAGGAACCACTTCTTTACTCTCAGCCGCAACAAAGTCATCCACATGCATAGATGGTGGTCTGCTTGTGTTCTGTTTCCTCTGACGAAAAATATCATGGGGTCGTATACCCTGTCCAAATCCTCCCCTGCCTCTTCCTCTTGGTGGTGGCACAACATGAGCTCGTTTGGCAGGTTCAATGTATTCAGATTTCCCACTATTAAAACAAAAACACTCCATGAAAACTTTTTTTTTTTTTCATACTTCCAGTGAATATATAAGTCAAATGTTTGCAATACTGAAAACTACATCTCAATTATTTCTTCATTCAGTTGTGTTAATGTTGCAAATATCTCTATTACTCTCCAGGGATACACAACAAAACTAGCTAAGAATGGTACTCACATTTTATTGATATGACTAACAATTATTTAAAATAATCCAGTTCACCACTTGTTCAAACCATCTGAACTCTCATAAAGTAGAACAATGTAACAAATGTACTGGGTATATCCTGGCCAAAGTATTATCTTTAAAAAAAATTCCAAACAGTATTGATGATACAAGTATTACATCACCTTCCTTTTTTCTCTATAGTTTTGTGTCTATCTTAAAGTACATTACAATAAATGAGCTTCCATGACCATGATCAAGATCTTCAGTAGAAAAAATTTTACCTTGAAGTTATGAAGGTCTCATGCTTGTGCTTCCCAAGTTTGAATCCTTTAGTAGTCTTAGTTCTCCCTGGAGATGATGGTTCTGACAAAAATGAGCGCTCTAATTCTGAATGCAAGTCAAAGTCACTACAGCATTTTTCAGAGAGCTCAATTAAGTCAACTTTGACCTGCAATCATAAAAATTAAACATAATGAGAAACACATCTTCAATGTAATTAATAATGTAACATTTGATTACAGAAATTCATATTTCCTATAGATTATATTTAACTTTTATAATAAATAAATTATAGGTCTGTGCCTTTCCATCATCCTTTTTTTTTTAAGATTATTTTTAAGAAATCTTTACATCCAACATGGGGTTTGAACTCACAACCCCAAGATCAAGAGTTGCATGCTCCACCAACTAAGCCAGCAAGGCACCCCTTTCCATCACCTTTTCAAAAAGCAACATCATTGGTAGTTAAAGAAAAGATATTGGAATTCAGCTGCATTTTGGGGTGGGGGGGGTGGCATTCCTCCTCAAAGAAGGGCTGTTAATTTTGGGAGACCTCTGCTGTCTGACAAGGAACTCAGGATTTATCCATATAAATTAACAAAGTAGCAGGCGCCTGGGTGGCTTAGTCGTTAGGCGTCTGTCTTCGGCTCAGGTCATGATCCCAGGGTCCTGGGATCGAGTCCCACATCAGGCTCCCTGCTCAGCGGGAGGCCTGCTTCTCCCTCTCCCACTCCCCCTGTTTGTGTTCCTGCTCTGTCTCTCTCTGTCAAATAAATAAATAAAATCTTTAAAAAATATATTAATTAATTAATTAATTAATAAAGTAGCATCTCCAGAACTCTTCCAAAACCACCTGAAAATAACATACTTTGTAAGCCTTGTATAGTCACAATATCTATAATAAAAGGATTCTGTGCCACAGTTCTCAAAGTTCTATGCATTAAATGAGGGTCCAACCTAAGTTTACTTCCAGAGAAATAAAAAGTATGTTTCCTTAAGTTTTATTTAAATTTAGCAAACCTAAAAGACCCCAAATTTTCTAAGCCACGTAAAGTTACAATCTTCATTGCAAGATAGTTGCGTTTCAACATAAAAGTTATAAAACAACTTCTAACACAAATATTTTAGATCTGTGATACTAAATATGGTAGCCACTAACCACATGTGCCTATTTAAATTTAAATTAATTAAAATTAAATCAAAAATAAAATTCAGTTCCTTAGTTATACTAGCAACATTTCATTACTCAATAGTCACATAAAGGTAATGGCTACTGAAGGACAGGGCAGATTACTGAACATTTCTGTTACTGCATAAAATTCTATTGGACAGAGAAGTTCTAAAAAATCACTGAACAATTTACACTAAAAGAGAAATTAATTTTCTTTTTAAATTTTTAAGTAAGCTCTATGCCCAACCTGGGGTTTGAACTCACAACCCCAAAATCAAGAGTCACATGCCTGGGTGGCTCAGTTGGTTAAGCGTCTGACTCTTGATTTTAGCTCAGGTCATGATCTCAGGGTCCTGGGATCGAGCCCTGTGTTGGGCTTCCGAGCTCAGTGGGGAGTCTGTTTCTCCTTCTCCCTCTGCCTCTGCCACTCCCTCTGCTTGTGCTCTCTTGCTTGCTCTCTCTCAAAAAAATAAATAAAATCTAAAAAAAAAAAAAGTCACATGCTCCACTGACTAAGCTATACAGGCACTCCAAGAGAAATTAATTCTTTAATGCAATTTAAATAAAACTTTATGTGATATTTTTAAAAAAGGGAAAGGAGCCCTCAATATACTAAATATACCTTAAATGTAAAGTAAACAATTTAGTCTCGTGTGCAATGAGACATGATAAATACTAATACTTTTTGGACCAGAGAATATCCAAATATATTTATTTTTTTGATCAAGGGGAAAAAAAACAATATATGGTACAATAATATGTAACTGAAATCATCCTCCCTAATACAGCTCTGAGAGGCATAAATCAGGGTGCTTTAAATTTTAAATGTTTAATTATACTCTTACCTATTCACAGCATTATGTTTAAGAATATGAAGTCCCATTTGTACCTATATTATTTTAACGAATTGATTCTTTACATTTCCCCCAAATTAGGAGCAGATTGCCAAAATACCATCCCTCTCCTTAAACCCCAAAACAGGAATAAACTGTAATTTTGTGGGATACTTTTCTCTATTCTATACCCTACAAATATAAGAAAACAAAGTGCTTCAGGGTCCTTAGGCAAAAACATAATTTTTCCCTAAAAAAATCTCATTCTCAAATATACAGATCACTAATTAGAAAGAACTGAGTGTTCTAGATACCATTAGTGGGCAACTGATATAAAAATAATGCAGTACTAGTCCCCAAATGGGCTTTTAACAGCCATATGCTATCTAACTTATTTTAGTGCTAATACACACAAAAAGCAAAAAAATCAACAATAACTTTTTTCTAATATTTAATAATAAAATTACTTATACCAAATCCAGATCTGTATCAATCTCTTCGGCCTGAAATGGAGTGAACCACATGGATTTCAACTGATCATCCATGACATCAGCTAGCACATATGCAGTCCTAGAACAAGAAAGGTATTTGGTAAAACGCAGAATTCCAAAATCAAATATTTTAGCTTATCTTCTAAGCAAAATCCGTGGAAGGTACAATTAAAAATGGTACTCTCACCTTAAAACTATTAGTAAAATTAGTACTTAAAAACCGAGTTTATTACATTGTACCAATGGGTACGGAAACCATATATTTACTTTTTCTAAATTTAGGGAATAATTCCATCAAACTGAATAGTCATTACACTTCAAAAGTACAGTGCTCCAAAGATCAAGAGGCATATAACCTCTAGAACAGGGATCAGTAAACTATGGCCCCTATTCTGAAAGCCTGCTTGTGTACAGCCTATAAGCTAGAAATGGTTTATTTTTTTTTTAAGTTTTTTAAGAAGCCCTAAGAAACAAACAAGACGCTACAGAAGAATAGGCAACAGAGGCTGAATGTCACCTACAAAGCCTAGAATTTTTATATCTGGCCCTTTACAGAAAAATAGTTTGCTGGCCCTCTTTAGACCCCAGTCATTAAATACCCATTATCTACTTAGCCACAAAACATTCCTTGTTTTACCTATTGTTAAACAGATTCTGGAGAGATTCTGGAGCTGAAAGTACTGGTTCTACATCCTGGTCACCAAGAGGTAAAGGATCACCAGATGACTCCAGCATCTGCTTAAGTCCAACTACATTGTCCAACAAAGAATCCAGATTGTCATCATCTTTTGAATGTTCCTAGATACAGACAAAAGCAGAATAAGATGATGCAGGTAAAACTCAAACAGTTATGCCCATAATCTACTGACTCTTTAGTAGAAAATGTTATATTTTTTTATTACTAAGAAATTTGGAACACCGTCAAAAACTTATCAACTTAATATTAAACATGTTCAAATAAAACAAACATGAAAAACACTTGTCATTTTATTTCTAAAGAATGGTAGCAGGGGGTACCCTGCATTCAAACAATAGATAATTCAAAAACTACTGCCTTCTTCCTTAAGATTCATAATAGTATGGAGGACTTCACCCCAAATTATTAATTCAAAGAGTATTTCACACTTTATAAGCATCCAACTGAGGGTTCACTATTTAAAAAGGTCACTACGAAAAACTTGTACTAGTCAAAGAGAAAAGAAAATGTATCTTGGGAATGAGCTGTTTTTATCTTGTTTCTGTTTTTCTTTTTTTACCAAAACAAGCTTCTCTAGTTCAAGGAACAAATTTTCTGGACTTTCTTCTTTGCTTTGTAGAAGCTGTTTTAACTCTGCAGCATTAATACTCATTGTCCGTGATGGATGAGCTCCCTCTACTTCCATGAGACCACTATCATCTCCACAACATCCCTGTAAATGTCACACACAAGTTAAATTTGAGAGCAGAGAAATTTGCAAAGATGCTTCCAAACTTATTCGATATTTAAGCCATTTGCTGCAATCTTCCCCTCAATGTTTTGGTTTTACATCAGTATAAATGGCTAGTTTTAAGAAAGATTTAGTCAGCTCAAGGCTGAAATATGTCTCTTTGAATAAGACTCACATAATAAATAGATAAGCACACATATTCATTTTATTAGCAGCCAGATTTCTCAATAAAAACATCCAATGTAAATACAATGGCACTTGCAGGACATGTAACATACTAACTGATTCTCAATAAAATGCCTACTATAATAAAGAACTGATAGAACCTGAATTTATCTTTCTGGAGTTAAGGCAAACAACTAAAGAAAACAGTAACTACCATATTGAAGGCTATATTCTGTGATGAAAAAAGTTAATATTTCCTGCTTTAAAAAGCCATATAATAAAATGAATTCTGGCATGATAATAATTTAATACTAGAAAATTCATCTAGCAAACCAAATCTTGGTTCATGAAAATAAATCTATCCACATTGTCACATGTGATAGGACGCTTAAGTAGTTCCAAATCTTTAGAACACAATCCCACTTTATTATTTTCATTTAGGTATAATTAACATATGGTATTATATTAGTTTCAGGTATACAAACAGTGAATTGATATTTGTATACATGGAGAACTAATCACCACAGTAAGTCTAGTTACCATCTGTCACCATACAAAGTTAATACAGTATTAATGACTATATTCCCCATGCATTGCCCATTTTATTTTTTTTTAAGTTTATTTATTTTTTAAGTAAGCTCTACACGTGGAACTTGAACTCACGACCCCAAGATCAAGCGTTGCATGCTCTCCCAAATGAGCCAACCAAGCACCCCATATTAAACGGCTCAAAATGAATATGGTCTCTTAGAGGAGACTATACACACCAATCTAGATGCAGGATTTAGTATTTTCAAATAGGCATTAAAAATACAAATTTCCTTTGGAGTTCCCAATTTATGTCTTATAACTGGACAAATTTCAATGAAAATTATTCTTTTTTTTTAAGGATTTTATTTATTTATCTGAGAGAGAGAGAGAGCACAAGCTGGGGGGAAAGGCAGAGGAAGAGGGAGAAGCAGACTCTCTGCTGGGCAGGGAGCCTGATGAGGGCCTCGAAACCAGGACCTTGGAATCATGACCTGAGCCGAAGGCAGATGCTTAACTGACTGAGCCACTCAGGTGCCCCAAATGAAAATTATTCTTAATAGATTCCCACTCAAACTGACACTATGCCTGAAGCACATTTGTACCTTTCATAAACACTAGACTGAGGAAGTCACCTACTGTTGTGTTAAGGAAGAGGGTATATAGTTTTAATGAGAAATTCAATAAAACATTATAGGAGTTTTATTTGCTTTATTTGAAGGTGGGGTAAAGGGTAGGTTGACAATGGTCTAGACTATGTTTTATTTTTTTTTAATTAAGGTAAATGAGTTAAGAATAGAGTGCACTGACAGAAACAGACTATACAGGGTTCTCTTTAAAGGAACTGTCCCCTAAATGTTGATAAAATGGACAAATTAAAAGACTAAATATATTATATAGAATATAAGTATATTAACCAGATTACAAATTATCAAGGTATCTGCTTCTTTCCTCACTCTGTTATTCATATCACTTTCACCAAGAGATATAAAGTTTAGTGTAGCTGAATCAGAAAATATTACAATGGTCATTATTTTTAAAGGTCAGAGACAACAGACTAAATCAGTTAAAAGAAAGGGGGGAGAACTTATATCCACCCAAAAACCTGCACATAGATGTTTATAGCAGTTTTATTCATAATCACCAAAACTTGGAAACCACCAAGACGCCTTTCACTAGGTGAATGGATAAATAAAATGTAAGATAGCCACACAATAAAATATTATTCAGCACTAAAAAGAAAAGAGCTATCAAGCCATGAAAATATATTGAAGACTTGCTATATATTGTATGATTTCAATTATCTAACATTCTGGAAAGGCAAAACTATGGAGAGGTAAAAAGATCAGTGGTTGCCAAGGGTTAAGAATAAATAAGTGAAGCACAGAAGATTGAGGGCAGTAAAATTATTGTGCAGGAAACTACAATGGTAGATACACATCATTATACATTTGTCAAAAACCACAGAATGTTCAATACCAAGTGAACCCTAATATAAACTATGGACTTTGATATGGATTATGATAGTGAGTCAATGTGGATATTGGTATGGATTGTGATAATGTGTCAATGTAAATCCATCGATATATCATTGTAATGCAGTAGGTTAGTAGGTTGATAGTAAGGGATATTAGGGGATAATAGGAGATAGTAGGGAAGACTGTGCAATAGTAAGGGAGCCTGTGCATGGGGGATATGGGGGAACAAGGAGTATATGGAAACTTTCTGTACCTTCCACTCAATTTTGCTGTAAACCTAAAGCTCCTCTAAAAAATCTTAAAAAAAGGAGGATAAAAAACTATGAATTAAAATATTCAGAACAATGCAAATTTTTCATCTCTCCATACTATCTCTTTTTCATTATTATGAGCAGAAATAGTTTTGAACAAAATAAAATGCACTTTACATTTTAATTCACTTACTTTGTACTAAAAGCCATCTTTACAAAATCTAGGGTTGAATTTAGCACAATTTGAAATATTCTGTACACACACTACTATTAGAAATAGTAATAAAAGAATTTTTTTAAGATTTTTTTTTTAAGATTTTATTTATTTATTTGACAGAGAGAGACACAGTGAGAGAGGGAACACAAGCAGGGGGAGTGGGAGAGGGAGAAGCAGGCTCCCCGTGGAGCAGGGAGCCTGATGTGGGGCTCGATCCCAGGACCCCGGGATCATGACCTGAGCCAAAGGCAGACGCTCAACCAACTGAGCCACCCAGGCACCCCTAGGATTTTATTCATTTATTTCACAGAGAGAGATACAGCAAGAGAGGGAACACAAGCAGGGGGAGCAGGAGAGGGAGAAGCAGGCTTCCCACTGAGCAGGGAGCCCGATGTGGGACTTGATCCCAGGGGCATGGGATCATGACCTAAGCTGAAGGCAGACGCCCAAAGACTGAGCCACCCAGGCACCCCAGTAATAAAGAATTTTTAAGAAGATTTTTAAAACCATACTCTACAAAATTATTTCAGGAAAATGAAAATGAAAATTCTATTAAATTTGTCTGTGATACAGTTTCAAATCAAATTGTATTCATTTGTCAAACACAGCTATTTGTATTAAACACAATGCTTCATATTAAATATATTGTTTGTGTATTAAATATAATGTTAATTATAAATACATATATTTATGTAGTATAATTATAAATAAATATTAAATATAAGGCTTGTATTAGATCATACAAGACACTGTACAAGTACTCTGGGAAAAAGCTAGAAAGATATGCTTTCTGACCTAAGTGAGCTACTCTTCAGAAAGTAGGATGGGAAATGGTAAAAAGGCCTGTAAACGATCTATGAAAAAGAAATCTAATAACATCCTTTAAAGTGTACAGAAAGAAAAGTGATCTCAAAGGCTTCACAAAGTGGGATGAATTAAACAGGCACTATGAACAGATCAGTTTTATCAAAAAAGAGAGAGATCAAAAGCTAAGAGAAGCATCACCAAGGAAAGATGTGTATATGTAGATGAGATTTAAGGATGATGGCATAGTATAAAATGTTTCTAAGGAAGAAGTGGTTGCAAAGGTAGCTTTTTGGTCATACAGTAAATAGTCTTGAATGCCATGCTAAAAAGTTTGGAATTTATTCAACAGACACCAAAAGTTATTGTAGGATGGAGGGACATGATCTGAGGTCTGATTTACAAAGATATGAACTCACACAGAACTATTCAGAATATATGAGAGAAGTAAATGTTTTGAAGGAAACTGGAAAGAAGGCTGATAACAATACTCTGCAAGAAAATATAAATAAAGGTATAAGAATTAATTCTTAAAAACCTATATATAAATTCTGGAGTGGAAAAGTACAGTAACTGAAATAAAAAATTCAGTAGAGGGGCTCAACCTTAAAGATAGGTCAGCTGAGATGATCCACTTTAAAGAACAGAAAGAAAAAAGAACGAAGAACCATAAACAAAACCTCAGAGACCTGCTGGGTACCATCAAGAGCACCAACATACATATAATAAGAACCCAAGAGAAAGAGGAAAGAGAGAAAGAGTCACAAAGAATATATGAAATAATGGCTGAAAACACCCCAAATTTAATGAAAATCATTAATCTATACTTCCAAAAGGACGAATAAAATCCAAGTAGAATAAACTCAAAGGAATTCATACTTAGACACACTATGATCAAACTATTGAGAATCAAAGTAGCAAAAGCGACTCAGCTAATAAAAGGGATCCTCAAAAGATTAACTGATTTGTCATCAGAAACCAATGGAAGCCAGAATTTAGAGAGAAGACATATTTGAAGTGCTGAAAGAAAAATGCTATCAACGAAGAGTTCTATAACTGACAAAACTATCCTTCAAAAAAGAGGGGAAAAATAAGACAGTTCTAGATTAAAAAAAAAAAAAAAAGAATTCACTAGCAGACCTACTCCACAAAAAATACTTAAGGGAATCCTTCAAATTGACATGAAAGGACATTAAATAGCAACTTACATCCACATGAGAAAATAAAGAATGTCAGTGAAGTATATATAGGTAAGAGGCAATAGTAACATATTTTTGTTTGTAACTCTTCTTCTCCTATCTGAACTGAAAGACAACAAAATAAAGCAATGATGACAAAACTGTGTAGATGGGCTCATAATGTATAAAAATGTAATTTGCATGAGGAATAAAGCTATACTGTAGCATCTTTTATATACTATTAAAATTATATTGTATTAATGTGAAGTAGATTGTATTCAATTAAGGTGTTAAATGTAGTACTCAGGAAAACCACTAAGAAAATAACTTAAAAATAAAAAGCAAAAGAAATAACAAAAAAAGTTAAAATGGGGACACCTGGGTGGCTTAGCTGGTTAAGCGTCTGCTTTCAGCTCAGGTAGTTATCCCAGGGTCCTGGAATCAAGTCCCACATCGGGGTCCTTGCTCAGCGGGGAAACTGCTTCTCCCTCTACCTGCCGCTCCCCCTACTTGTGCTCTCTCTCTCTCTCTTTCTGTCAAATAAATAAATCTTTAAAAAAATAAGTTAAGGGTGCCTGGGTGGCTCAGTTGGTTAAGCGACTGCCTTCGGCTCAGGTCATGATCCTGGAGTCCCGGGATCGAGTCCCGCATCAGGCTTCCTGCTCAGCAGGGAGTCTGCTTCTCCCTCTGACCCTCTTCCCTCTCATGCTTTCTATCTCTCATTCTCTCTCTCTCTCAAATAAATAAATAAAATCTTTAAAAAAAAATAAGTTAAAATGGCAAAGCAGTAAATATCTATTTAACACAAAATATAATAGAGATAAAGAGAAAAAAGATTATGTAGAAAGTAAATAACAAAACACCAGACATAAATCCTATCAGTAATTAAACATAGATTATACCAATCAAAAGAAATTGGCAGAATGTAAAAAAAACAAACACAATCCAACTATATGGTATCTACAAGGGACACACTTTATTTTTTATGTAGGCTCCACACCCAACATGGAGCAGAACTCACAAGCCTGAGATAAATAGTTGCATGCTCCACCAACTGGGCCACCCAGGTGCCCCAAGAGACACACTTTAGATTAAAAGATACAAACAGATTGAAAGTAAAAGGGTAGAAGAAAAATATATACCATACAAACAATAACCAAAACAGAGCTAGAGTGGCTATACCAGTAATTCAAAATAAAGATTTAGATATAAGTTATTATGAGACATAAGTTATTATTAGAGATGAAGAAAGACATTTTATAATAACAAAAGCATCAATCCATCAGGAAGACAAACATGAACATATATGCACCTGACAGTAGAGCTCAAGATGCTGGAAGCAAAAACCTGACAGAAGTAAAGGGAGAAACAGACATTTCAACAATAATAGTTGGAGACTTCAGTCCCCTACTTTCAGTAGTGGGTAGAACTGGGCAGAAAATCAACAAGGAAACAGAAGGCTTGAACAACTATAAACCAACAACTCCTAAAAGGCATGTATAGAACATGCAACCAAACAGTGGCAGAAGACTCATTCTTCTCAAAGGCACATGGAATATTCTCCAGGATAGCACATATCCTATTCTGTAAAACAAGCCTCAACAAAGTATGCTCCCTGACCACAATGGAATGAAGTTAGAAATCAATTACAGAAGGAAATTTGGAAAAGTCACACCTATGTGAAAATTAAACACACCCCTAAATAACCAATGGGCCAAAGAAAAAATTACAAGGGAGATTAGAAAATCCTTAGAGATGAACAAAACCAAAAACATGACATGCTACAAGCAGTGTACAGAAGAAAATTTATAGCTGTAAATGCCTACATTTAAAAAGAAAAACATATAAATAGAAAATATCAAATTAATAATAACCTAACCTTCCACCTGAAGAAATTAGAAATTGAAGAGTAACCTCAAAACGAGTAGAAGAAAAAAACAGTAAGGATAAAAGCAGAAATGAACAAATAGAGAACAGAAAAATAATAGAAAAAATCAAAGAAGGGGCGCCTGAGTGGTTCAGTTGGTTCAGTGTCCAACTCTTGATTTTGGCTCAGGTCATGATCTCAGGGTTGTGAGATTGAGCCCTGGTTGGGCTCCTCGCTCAGCAGGGATCTAATCGGGATTCTCTCTTTCTCACTTCCTCTGTCCCTCCCCCTACTGCTCACTCTCTCTCAAAAAAAAAAAAAGAAAAGAAAAAGAAAGAAAGAAAAGAAAAAAATCAAAGTAACCAAAATTTGGTTATCTGGAAAGAAAAAAACAACAAAACTGACGAACCTTTAGCTAAACTAACCAAAAGGAGGAAAAAAAGAGAGAAGACTCAAACTATGAAAATCAAGAATGAAAAAGAGGACACCATTAACAATCTTACAGATGTAAGAAAGTTTATAAGGAAATACTGTTAACATCTATATTCCATCAAGTTAATGTAGTTGAATGAAGAGGAATAAATTCCTAAAAAGCCACAAACTACTGAAACTGACTCAAGAAGAAACAGAAAATCTGAATAGATTTATATTGAGTAAAGCAATTTAATTAGTATCAAAAACACTTTACACAAAGAAAAGCCCAGGTCAAGATGGCTTCACTGGTGATTCTACCAAATGTTTAAAAAATGAATACAATCCTTCACAAATGCTTCCAAAAAATAAAAGCAGAAAGAACACTTAACAGAGTTCACTCTATGAGACCAAAGATGCCACAAGAAAAAAAATCTGTAGACCAATACTCCTATAAATAGAGACCCAGGAGTGCCTGGATGACTCAGTTGTTTAAGCATCTGACCCTTGATTTTGGCTCAGGTCATGATCTCAGCATCAGGACTGAGCCCTGCATCAGGCTCCATGCTCGCATGGAGTCTGCATGGGATTCTCTCCCTCTCCCTCTGTCACTCCTCCTGCTCTGGTGAGCACTCTTTCTTTCTCTATAAAATGAATAAATAAATCTTAAAAAAAATAGAGACCCAAAATTCCTCAATAAAATAAAACTGAATCCAGCAACATATAAAAAAGACCATACATCAAAAAAAAAAAAAAAAAAAAAAGGATCATGTATCATGACTAAGTGGGATTTATCCCAGGAATACAGGGCCAGTTCTACATGTGAAAATCAATCAATATAATATACTACATATCAATAGAACATGGAGAAAAACATGATCATCTCAAAAGACAAAGAAATAGCATTTAACAAATACCACAAACTTTCATGATAAAAACATACAACAAACTAGGAACAGAAGTATTTCTTCAACTGATAAAGAGTATCTATGAATAACCATAGCTAACACTGTATCTCATTGTGAAAGATTGAAAGTCTTCTCCCTATGATCAGGAACAAGACAAAGATGTCAATTCTCGCTCTACTTTTATTCAATATGTACCGGAGGTTCTTGCAGGGGCAATTAGGCAAAAAAAAGAAAGAAAGAAAGAAAGAAAGAAAGGAAGGAAGGAAGGAAGGAAGGAAGGAAGGAAGGAAGGAAGGAAGGAAGGAAGGAAGAAAATAAAGAAATAAAGATGGTACCTGGGTGGCTCAGTCAGTTAAGCGACTGCCTTCGGCTCAGGTCATGATCCTGGAGTCCCGGGATCAAGTCCCGCATCGGGCTCCCTGCTCAGCGGGAAGGCTGCTTCTCCCTCTAACCCTCCCCCCTCTCATGTACTCTCTCTCTCATTCTCACTCTCTCAAAATAAATAAATAAATCTTTAAAAAAAAAGAAAGAAAGAAAAAGAGAGAGAAAGAAGTTAGACTATCTTATTTGTAGATGGCATGATCTTGTATATAGAAAATCCTAAGAAAACCACAAAAAAACTATTAGAACTAAAAAACAAGTTCAGCAAAGTTATAGGATACAATATCAATATACAAAAATCAACTATATTTTTCTAAACACTAGCAAAGAACAATTCAAAAATGGAAAGTAAGAAAAAATTCCAATTTACAACAGCATTTTAAAAATTCCCAATTTTTTTTAACTTTTTTTTTTAAGATTTTATTTATTTATTTGACACAGAGAGACACAGCAAGAGCAGGAACACAAGCGGGGAGGAGAGGGAGAAGCAGGCTTCCCACAGTGCAGGGAGCCCGATGCGGGGCTTGATCCCAGACTCTGGGATCATGACCTGAGTGGAAGGCAGATGCTTAACCAACTGAGCCACCCAGGCATCCCAAAAATTCCCAGTTTAGAGCCATAAACTTAACAAAAGAGGTACAAGATCTGTATATTGAAAACTACAAAATATCTCAGAAAGGAATCAAAGACAATCTAAATAAATGGAAAGCCATGCCATGTCCATGGATATGAAGATTTAATAGTATTAAGATAGTAATACTCCCCAAATTGATCTACAGATTCAGTACAGAATCCCTATCAAAATCTCAGCAATCTTTTTGCAGAAACTGATATAGAGACAGAAAAGTAGATTAGTGGTTGCCGTGGCCTAGGAAAAAGGGGGAATGGGGAGTTTCTGTTATAGGCACAGAGCTTCTTTTCGGAATTCTAAAAGCATTCTGAAATTAGATAGTGGTGATGGTTGCACAATTCTATGAATACACTAAAAACCACCGAATTGTTAGTTTAAAGGGGTGAATTTTATGAGATGTAGATCATATATCAATAAAAATGTTATGAAAAAAGCAGCAGCAAGAAGGAAATCTAAGGTAATAGTGGTGAAATACAAAGCAATGAAATATGAACGTTTTTATGAATAAAACTGACAGGAATGACGGCTGCTAAAGAGGATGAAGAAAAGGGGGAAGTTGACTATTATTTCATCATTTCTGTCTTTTTCTTTTTAAAGATTTTATTTATTTATCTGAGAGAGAATGAGATAGAGAGAGCATGAGAGAGGGGAGGGTCGGAGGGAGAAGCAGACTCCCCTCTGAGCAGGGAGTCCAATGCGGGACTCGATCCCAGGACTCCAGGATCATGACCTGAGCCGAAGACAGTTGCTTAACCAACTGAGCCACCCAGGCACCCTCATTTCTGTCTTGAAGGGCAAAGAAGATCATGATATAAAAGTAGGACAGATAAAAGATAAATCAAGTGTATGTGGGAAGATAATGAATTTGGTTTTGGATATTCAGAGATTCTATCAAGTAGCCAAGGGCAAGGAGAGGAAAGAGAGAGAGAGGAGAGGAAAACAGAGGAGAGGGAAAGGAGCCAGGTATGATACTAGAAGGTATAAGATCTACGTCATAGAAATGAAGCAATGGAGGGGGGGCATTTTCCTCTGATTAAGGAAGGAAAACAATTGGTTAGAAAGAACAGAGATAGAATCTAAGAGAGAGTGAAAGGATTTAGAAACCAAACAGGATGACCTTGATCTTCTCAGTGAAAGAGGTGAGAAAAGGAAACACATTGATAAGGGATGAATAAAAGCATTAATTAGCAGTCCTGAGGGCCCAGTAGCTCTTGGATAACAAGAATGAACAGTGGTTAGTGATTTTTGATTAGGAACTATTTAATTGATGACGTGTGTAAGAAAATCTGTCAAACTGATTTATTAAAACACACCAGAGGATTTGATAAAATAAGCTAATAAGTAGTCTTCCATTAAGTAAAAACTCTAAAATTTCTTTACAATAGCCACAGTCCTACCATTAAATATGCTCTTTATCTTTCAGAATCAAAATCTGATCTTTCAGAATCAAAGCATCTGGTAAACTTAATCGCTTTAATAAAGTATATCTGACACAAAACAAACACAAATTTGCTGATAAAATTGGCACAAAAATAACTACAAACACAATAGGCAGCCAAAAAGTGCTAACTAAAGTAAATTTTTTTATTTGATATAGAGAAAGAGCACACAAGCAGGGGGAGAGGCAGAGGGAGGAGCAGGCTCCCCACTGAGCAGGGAGCCGGATGCGGGGCTCGATCCCAGCACCCTGGGATCATGACCTGAGCCGAAGGCAGACACTTAACCGACTGAGCCACACAGGTGCCAGAGAAATTCGTAATTAGATTTTAACAATAAGATTTTAGAGTTGGGGAAATAATCTTTAATTTGTATCTTTAATTTGTATCTATGATGGATCAAGCCCTGAGTCAGGCTCCAAGCTCAGAGGAAACTCTGCTTAAGGATTCTCTCTCCCTCTCCCTCTGCCCCTCCCCCACTCATGCGTGCGTTCTCTCTAAAAAATAAACCTTTAAAAAAAAAGGAAGGCACTATGGGTAGTATTTTTCTCTAAGCAGCCAAGTCATAGAGTATTCACAAATTAATGATGCTTAATAAATTTAAAAAGAGTTCAATAAATTCTGCTCTTAAACATCTTTTTTATAAATCAAAAACTTGCATTTATAATGGGATAAGGGCACAGAAAAAAAACACTATTCTAAGTTCAAACTTCTAAAACACATCCTAAGATATTTTTGAATGGAAGTGATTTTTTTAACTTATGACAAAGTTTGTAAATTTAAAAAATATCAAATACATATACATATATGTACACTTACCATTGTGTCAGAGTTAAGAATTTGTCTCATAAATTCCAAAAATGAAGATGCAAGTTCACCTGTGTCCTTACTAAATGTGCTGACCACTCGTTTCAGTAAACTATGCAAAGCATTACTGTTTTTCCTTAAAGAACTGTAAATAAAAAGAGAGGATATGTCTTGAAATTTGAATGTATAAATCTAGTATAAGAAATAAACTCTCCAGCTCAGACAGAACAAAATTCAGTCCACCATTTAAAAAATGTTTTGGTGTGGCTATGTACATAAACCATTTAACAAGGTAATATCTACAGATACCTCCTTTTAAAAATAAGCTTCAAGCTCTTAAAGAAAACATTCCCCCCAAAAAAGAAAATATTTACCCCAAATATAAAGATATAAAACTTAGCAAAAGAAACTTCGAGGTTCCCTATTTTTATACTTTTTTATAGCCTGAGGATTTCTCTAAAATAAAGAGGTTATAGCTATCTCAGAAACCTGACCAGAAAGGCCGATTTACATAATAACTACAAAAAATAACTATCTTTATGGCACTATAATCTGATAGAAGGAAATCCAGGATGTAGGCTGGGGATCTACAAACTTTTTATATAAAGAACCTGATGGTACATATTTTATGCTTTGCAGGCTATACAACAACGCTTGTACATATACAACACAACAGCAGTCTCAGTTGTTAACTACTCAACTGCTTGTGTAGTGTGGGAAAGCAGCCATAAACAATACATAAATGCTGACTATGTTCCAATAAAACTGTATTTACAAACACTGGTAGTGGGCTGGATTCGGCCTGTGGCCCATGGTTTGTCAACCCCTGATACTGACAGATTTAGGCAAAACAATCATGACAATATAGTCCTGATAAAATTATTGTGAACATTTACACAGCTCTTTGTTGATCAACAGAGAATTTCAAGGGCAAAGTATTCTAATATTCAATTGTGTCCTTTAAGTTGTAATAATTCATAGTCAAAATGAAAATAAGATTATATTAACACTAAACATGCAGTGTTTGTATTTAAAAGATGTGGTTGGATTCTGAGATGCCACCATAGGAGACTTTGGTAAAGTAATACAAAAGAGAGAAAGATAGACTCCTGCTCTTGAGAACCTTATGAAATAATGAAATGGACAAGGCACAACAAACAGGAATGAGATCAAATACAAAGATAGATAATATGATTAATAAAAAAAGCATGGTTTTACACCAATTACTAGCCTCTACATATAACCTTAAGCAAATGAGCCTTACTTTCATGACCTATCAAAAACTGGAGTGCCCTACATACCTATTAGAATGTCTAAAATTTAAAAAACTAACAATACCAAAATCTGGTATTTTTGTTGCTCAACTTGTAAAGAAGTTGTCTATAAAAAAGTAGTGCACTGGAATCTATATGCAGCTGTGGTGATAAACACATGACTCTATGCATTTGTCAAAATCCACAGAACTATACAACATGAAACACGAATGAAGTTACAAGGAAAAGGGAGAAAACTATAATGAACATCTGATATTGGAGTCAAAATGTCAGTATGTACTCATTTTAAAAAATACATACATACAAATAAATACATACAAAAACAAATGTAGATGTGTATATGCATGAGTTAGGACACATGCATGTATTTCCTAGCTCTATCCAATGAGAAGAACCAAAATCAGTGATACAAGTTGAACAACAAAATGAGTAACAACAGCATTAGATTATCATACAAAGAAAAAATTAATGTCCGTAAGTCCATACTAACATAAATCCCTAAATAAGTAGACAAATGAGGGAAAAGAGATAATTCTTCCTTACAAAAGGATAATTAATAAATTAAAAAGGAGTAAGAGAAATAGGAAATTTGCATTAAGACATCACAGTAAAAACTGCCACACGCCAAGATTCACTGATGAATACTAAAATTAGTGAACAAAAGTTTCAAGCAGAAATAAGATATTTGCATAGTCTCAAAATATATTCTACAAAATATTTAGTAATTAAAAGTGGGAAATTATTAGGTTTACAGTGCAGAATCCTGACAGACAGCATCTCACTCAAGTGATCAAAGTGAGTATCACCAAGAAATACTTGAGTGGATGGTGATAACATTTACTGGGATGAACAGACAGAAACAATGCTTGAAGCAAGAGTATCAAGGGCTCTGCTTTAGGTCTATTCAGTTTGAATTGTCCATTAAACAACCAAACAGAGATGTCAAATAGATGGATGGGTTATTTGGAGCTTAGCAGAAAAATTAGAGCTACAGGGAGAAAAGGGAATAGATTAAGACAATTTAGGAAAAGATTACCGACAGGAAAAAGGCCAGAAACATGAATCCAGCAAAGCCAAAAACATCACAGATAATGCTATGGCAAATGTATACAAAGGTTATTTGTAAGAGCTAGGAATGGAGGAATCAAGGAAAGTTTTTTTGCTTTCTTGGAGGTGAAGAATATGAGTTTTAAAGGATATAGAGTAAATACCGAGGCAATAGGAAAAAGGACATTCCACAAGTAAAATGTAAAGACTATAGTGAGAGACGGGATGGAGTAGGAGGAGGAGGAAAACTTGGGATTTTCAGCAGGTGCTACCAACTGAGAGAGAATATAAATAAGGAGATAGGTTTATCAGAAGGAAGTAGAGAAAGTAGGAGCCAGAACCAAACACGGTATTTGGAACATAAGTTTTCAACCAATGTTGTAAGAATAAATGAGAGGCACAAACGTATGTTTCTTCCTCCTTTCTATCTCATAATCCTACATACTTCTACAAATTCCCAAGGAAATCTACACAGTATCCAGCTACCTTCCTAGAGAAGAAAAAGATTAGGGCATGGACAGAGAGACTAGAGCAGAAATTATACCTGAGGTTTAAATTATCTCAAATTAATTTTATCTCAGCCATTCCTCTTACAGAATAAAAAACACAGAATCAGTACTTTTAGATTTAGGGTCCATAATACCACACCATCATCATTTTTGAAGGACTACAGGAAAACATATCAAAACAAAGCAAATATAGTGTGAATTAATATCCCTGGAACAGTAAGATTCCCTTCTTAAATACTGTAAGATGCCCACATTAATTTGTCTATCTATTCAATTTATAATTTTAATCCTGAAGATTTTATTACTAGCACACTTCACTGCTAACAAACCTTTTCCATACATACAAATTTCTCCACATGAAAGAAATCATATTTCCAACTTTCTATAATTAGCTATGAATTAATCAATTTGGGGAGGAGTGACAGAATAAAAAATTAAGTCCAAGAATATACTAAATTAAGCATTACCTTTTTAAATGAAATAATCCATAATCATGCTCTGCAAGAAACATCATTGTTCTGACACATGTCAGTAAACAGTTGTAACTGCTCTCAGAGTTAGCTAGCGTAGCCAGTAAACAGTCACAGATTGAGGCCATCAGTTCTTTGTTTGGTAGAGAATTGGAGAGCTGCTCCAGTTCAGAAATAGAACCTTCAGAAGAGTTTGGCAAAATAAGAGCAATGTCCTGTGAGGGAAGAGAGGAGTAGGGGAAAAATTTTTAATTATTATCACCATCAATTCACATTTTTATATTAGGAATACATACCAATTAATACTCAGTAATTACCTCATCAAAATATTGTTACCTTCCAAAAAAAAAAATATTGTTACCTTCCTATGCTAAATATAAATTCAAACACAAAGTAATTTTGCTCTTCTGTAAAAGGTGATACAAAGATATACACTTAAAGAAATAAAGACAAATATTTTACAATATTTTTACTTTAAAAGAACGTCATATTCATTCATTTGGGTCTATGCCCAAAGGGCCTGAACTCATGACACCAAAATCAAGAGTTGCACATTCTACTAACTGAGCCAGCCAGGTACCCCTAAAAATTTTTCCTTCCACGTCACACTGAGTGTAGTTTCTGTCTTCAAATGGTTAAGTGAACTACTTTCGGTACTAAAATACTTTAAATCATTGTATTATTGATTCATTTGAATATTTTTTTAATTTATAAAGAAATCATTCAGTGAAATAAAATTTTTTAAAAAGATTGCATTTGTTTACTTGAAAGAGTGAGCAAATGCACAGGTGAGCTGGGGTGAGGGGGAGAGGAAGAGGAAAACAATCCCAAGCAGACTCCCTGCTGAGCAAGAGCCAGATTGTGGGGGGTGGGGGGGGGCTTGATTTCATGACCCTGAGATCATGACCTGAGCCAAAACCAAGAGTTGGATGCTTAACCCACTGAGCCACCCAGGTGCCCCTCAGTGAAATAAATTTTAATAAACATGTCCATATTGGGGTGCCTTATGCCTTCAGCTCAGGTCATGATCCCAGTGGGATCAAGCCCCACATCAGGTTCCCTGCTCAGCGGGGAGTCTGCTTCTCCCTCTCCCTCTGTCTGCTGCTCCCCCTGCTTGTGCTCTCTGTCAAATAAATAAAATCTTAAAAATAAATAAATAAACATATCCATACTGGAATTTAAAACATCACAAAAAGAAATGGATGGAGCAAATAAACACTTAAGCAGTTTTCCAAGTAATTATTTTCCTCTAGTTTTTATATACTTTTAAAATTCAAGTTTTTCAATACTCAAGCAAGTTTAACCAACAATAAAAATTCCCACCACTCTTTTTATAAACATTTACAGACACATTTTTGGGTATGTCTCATCGCCTTTAATCACCTCAACATACTACAAAGTAAGATTCAACATGGGTTAAAACTATAAAACAAAGTTTGAATCAGAAGGAAAATATATAAGATGAGGCCAAGAATGAGGTTTATGTGAACAGGGCAGCTAGGGTCCTATAGTGTCATTCAGATTAGTCATAAAACCCAATGTGGATTATATAACACCAGTCAAAAGGACATTTTAAGGTATAAGGACTTTAAATATCCTTTCTACCACGTCCCAAACTATTTCAACCAGATCCTCTTTTCGTGAAAACAAGTCACACGAAAAATGTTTCTTCTTGACTTATGTGTTAAATGTAACCAAACTGGATTTTTGTCAGCTGAAAAAAGATAATCTTCCAACATGGGATCCTATTAAAAATATTCTGCATGAAAAAAAATCACATCTGATGATTAGATAGCAGAAGCATTATGGTAAGCGAAAGTACCAATTATGTACAGAAATCTTCAAAGATCTTGGGCACCTGGATGGCTCAGTCGGTTGGGCAACTGACTCTTGGTTTCGGCTCAGGTGGTGATCTTGGGGTTATGGGATCAAGCCCGGCACTGAGCCCCGTATCAGGCTCCATGGTTGGACCAGAGTCTGCTTAAGATTCTCTCCCTTTCCCTCTCCCTTGCCCCTCTCCCCACTTATGTGTGCACTTTCTCTCTAAAACAAATAAAATCTTAAAAAAAAAAGACAAAGAAATGTTCAAAGATCTCAATCACAATGGGCTTTAAAAGTTAAAACAATTATCATTAACTCATGGAATTATAAACTGGAAGCCAATATTATAGAGAGGCAGAAATACTACTACTTTTAGTCAACATCTGTAAGCAGAGTAGTCTGAAACACACTAAAACTGTAGTCGTCTCTGATACCTTCAAAAGTTGTCCTAACAAGAACATGATATTATTAATTCAACCAATCACAAAGCTATAAAATTCAAGAATCTGTGTATAAGTGGCAGGAAAATGAAAATACTAGACATAACCAACCCCAAAGAATTCAGTGGCACATAAAGTAACTATCCAAGGATGCAATCTCATAAAGAAAAAGAGACTTCAGAGAAACCTGTGAAATACAAACCTAAAGAAAGCTATGAAGCACCACACCATTTTATTGTTGGTTCACTAGTCAAACTGATCTCCCTAAACAACAGGATTAATAAAACAGATGAGATCTCTGTGTTCAGAGCCAAGATTTATATCAAGAGAAGCTTTTAAACCATACACAAACACACAGAATTTATAAAATAACCATAAATACCTGATCACAGAGAGACTGCAAAATGGATGTGATATATTCAACACACTGTTGGCGAATAACACTGTCTCCAGGAGACCGCACCAAAGCTAACAGATCCTGGAATATCTCTGCATATCTTTCGTCACCTTTAATAGTTCCATTAATTAGATGCAAAATAGCTAATTTACAAGCTTTGTGTGAAGCCAGAGCATCAAGAAGAGCAAGCAACCTGGTGGTTTGGCTAGTATACTGTTTTTCTTTATCTTCTGAAGTGCTGAAATAAAATCAATACATTTAGTAAACAATATACTTAATTTTAGGGCATTATTTAACTAATATTTATTTTTCAACACATATCATGATATACAAATCTTGTATAAAACATTTTATTCCTTGGATATGACGACTTCTCTGGAATTTTACAATTACTGTAAAATTTTATAAATTCAGATTTCAGTATCTTTTTTAAATCAGAGTACTTCATAGTTCACCTTTCAAACACCCAAAATCAAGACTTTCAAGGTATCTTGCACATGAAATTAAGTTTTCTAATTAAAAATAATCTACATATATTCATATACATACACACACGTATATGTATATAAGTATATATTTATACGTAATATATATTATCTAAGCATTCTAAACCCTGATTTCCAAATTCTAAGTGAAAAAAAATGTATCTGTATCAAGAATAACTTGAGGAAAAAATTTTTAATGCAAAATGAAAATACCTTTGCAAGTCTTCTACAATCAAATCCAACACAGTTCTCATAATCAGAAGTGCAGTTGGTGAGGCAAGGTCACACAATTGAACACAAATACGCCGTAACATGTGTTGAATGGGCTGGCAGGTTGTGCCAGAGAAAGAGCGAACTATTTCTTGGAGCAACTTTGCTTGAACATGAAGGTGCATGCTCCACAATTTTCGGGTGTTGAGTGCCACTGATATATCATGTGGCTCAATAACCTGTTAAAAAAGTATATTGTGTGTGTACGTAGATTTTTTTAAATATTTATTTATAGTCACAAAAACTGTTCAGGAAGAACTGTTATGAAAAGAACATCTTTACTACATGCTTAAAACATTTTTCTATTATACAATTAAACATTCGCTTGAATTCAATGCATCTAGAAAATCTGATTGTTCTCAGGTTAGCAGTCAGTAGAGCAGAGTCCATTGGTGAACCAACCTAGTTAATGGCAAATTCTAACACAAGATAAAGGGAAAAAAAGGCTTTAAAAATAACAAAAGTACAAGTATACAGAACAGCATAATAAAATTCACATTAACAAAAATTTATTTAAAATGTTACCCCCATATTTCTTTAATGACCAACTTGCTTCAGTTTTATCTCACCCTCATCCAGTTATTTTATGTCTTTTTTAGGGGAAGGGGATGAGGGTTGTGGGTTTGTTTTTGTTTTTTTTTTTAATAACAAAATCACTGGCTTTTTAAAGTGTTACTGCAGTCATTTATAAGATGCATGTTATATGGAAGTGATACCTGAGTTGTTTGCATGGGCAATGGTAGAGGCAGCAGCTCTGAAAGTAGTATGAGTCCAGAAAAAAATCCTTCAGGAACCTTCAAGATTGAAGAAAGAACTTCTTTCAACATTAAAGACCAAGTATTATTGGCCAGAGTCTCTTCTGAGATTGTAAGTTTTTCATTAACTCCTTGTGTAAAAGTCAGTAAGATATCAATGATATCATTTTGAATTTTCTGTTCATCACTATCCAAACGACCTGAGAGAGGGATAGAGCACAGGAGCATGTGTAAAGTCACAAGTGCTGAAGGAACACGCATGTCCTTAAACTCAAAGGATCCACCTCTCAGGAGTTCCGTTAACATTGTTTTAAGAAGAGTGAGTGTGCAGCGAGCCATTGAAATAGTAGTAACTCTGTGAAGGGTAGTCCCCATGTTGACATGGAGCCTCCAAGGCTGAGTCAGAATACTGTTCAATTTTTGTAGAACCCGAATAAAGGTGTCCATTCCTTCAGCAGAAAAAAGCTGAATAACGGCAAGATTCCATTTCAGGTCTTTCTGTTGACCTTTATATAGGATAAGGGGAAAAAAAACTAATTACTTATATGTTAATAATTAGTTAAGATTTTTTAATATTTTATTTAATAAATAGCATTTATACGAAGACTTAAGAATAGTTTTTAAAGTATAATAGCCATATTACCTTCAACAGGAGGTGGTGGACATGCCACATTACAGAGAACACGCAAGGCAGTGGTAAGGCCAACTCCTTCCGGGGTCATCAAATTATCGATATTCTTTAAAAATAAAAATGAACAGAAAGTTTAATTTCTTGGTGCATGGATATGAATCAAGAAAAAATTCCCAAGGAGGCATTAATTAAAAATATGAGTTTCATGTTATGTAAATTTAAAACATGAATAAAACTAATAAAGTTTTTATAAAGGTTATTTTATAAAAGTTAATAGTTGCAAAGTTCAAGTATATTAAAAAGTACAGATTAAAATGAAAAGTAACATACAAAAATGAATGAGACTCCCTGTATTAAGAATTTAAAAAAGTTCTTTTTCATATACTCTTTCTATATACTCTCCCTCCCAAAAATGAAGCAATGACTGATTTTACAAAGCCCTGTGGGTACTAAACCTCTTTCAAAACTGAAGAAGCAACAAGGAATGTTTTGGCACTACATAACATACACTTCAAAGCAGATACCACAGGAATCTGGTTGCGATGACCAGTTAGGGCATGGTTAAAGTGAAAAGAAATACAATTGCCTATGTTCTTAGCAGCTGCCCATGCTATGTTTCCTCACAACAAATAAGTTATGTGTAAATTTCTTTGTTTTTGTAGTTTCCACAGAGCAGCATAGATGGTTTTGAAAAAACTCTGAAGAAGTTTGTTATGAAGAATTTAAAAATGTTACTATTTCAGCTGCTAACCCCCACTTTCCGTTCCCCTATACATTTTTTTCTAATTTCTTCCTTGCTGCCTTTCCACAATAATTCCACAAATTACATAAAGCAGCATGGAGCACACAGAGAAGTTTCACTCTCAGATCAACTGTTTTTGGTATATCTTGGAATGAGAATCTCTTATTAATAACTATAATTAATGGATAAGGATTTACATAAAAATAAAAACTCTTTCAATTACAGCATGTAATTGAAATGTCTAGAGCTAAATTTCTTATTGGTTAAAAACTTTTACCCAAGCATATAATCTTTATTGGACACCTTATACATTCTCCTGACCATGCACAAGTACCCTGAACACATGACCATCTAAATTTACAGGATCTATTGTACTTCTGCCAAATAAAAGACTGACTATATGAGAAACTCTAGATGACATCTGAGGCACAGAGTAAGGAACAGAGAATATGATGGCACCACAGGAGGTAAAAAGTACTCTTAGGAAAGATGGAGTAAAAAGAGAAGATAAGGGTAGACAAGTCAGTAAAGAAAAATCCAAAGCAGATATACCCAAACAGTACTTGGTTGCTATTTTAATAGCACACATTTCAACTCCAAAACCAAGGTGTTTTACACACACACACACACACACACACACACACAAAAAATACACACAGCTCATCTGTTAAATGAAAGAGGAAATAATTCAAGGTCCAATTCTGTCTCTCTAGCTTAAAATTTTTTATGCATCTATGACCACCTTTAGTCCTTCTTCCTAACTTTTAAAACTATACTAACTTTTAAAACTAATTGACAATGCAACAGTTTTAATGAATTTTTAAATTACTAATTACATGAATTTTTCAAATGCACTATTATGATACAGGATTTTCAACTTTTATGAATGTTTTATTTGTAGATGTGACCATCCCAAATTAACAAATTTAGAACTAGTTCCCATTGTAATTATCTAGAATTGACTCTTGTTGATTTTCACCTAAAAATTTTGAAGGAAGATCTTTTTCACCAAAGTTTAACTGAAACAATTATGTTAAATTATCAGGGCACGCTGTTGTAAAGATCATCAAAATGGCAGGTGACATTACTTTAATTTGAGAAATAAAATAGGACAGAATTTGGTAGTGGAAAGTAGTACAACACACAGGGTTGTGTACAAGTGTACTCACATATACACACCATCACACACCCATCTACACACACACACCAATCTGTACCATAAATCTAGCAAACCAATCAAATACACTTAAAAATTACTGTATTATATACATAAATGATTTAATGCAATATTACTATATTTGGAACCATACAGTTCCATAAAATGAAGGCACTTTTAGGGGTGCTTGGGTGGCTCATTTGGTTAAGCATCTGACTTAGTTTCAGCTCAGGTCACGACCTCAGGGTTGTGAGATGGAGCCCCACACATCAGGCTCCCCGCTCAGTGGGGAGTCTGCTTCTCTCCCTCTCCCCTCCCCTTGCTCATGTGCACATGCTCTCGCTCTCTAAAATAAAACAAATAAGGGACGCCTGTGTGGCTCAGTCAGTTAAGCGTCTGCCTTCGGCTCAGGTCATGATCCCAAGACCAAGCACCGCATCGGGCTCCTTGCTCAGCAGGGAGCCTGCTTCTCCCCCCGCTTGTGCTCTCTCTCTATCTCTCTCTCTCTCTCTCTCTGACAAATGAATAAATTAAAAATCTTTAAAAAAAATGTTTTTTAATTAAAAAATCATCTTTAAAAAAAATCAAGGCACTTTTAGGCTTTACTTACCTGTTTAACATATTCAATTAAGTTTGGGATGCAGTTAATTTCAAATCTAAGGTTTTTCAGAGGTTCAAGCCACTTGCCAAGTTCTTAAAAACAAAAAGGTCATTCATAATATATTTTAAAATAAAAAGTCTTTATAACAAAGGAAGTAAAGGTATTCTTTTCCAAAGAAGAACATTATCAGATTCACATTGATTTCAATAATCTAAATTTCATACAGGGATAAACTTATGTCTAATTCTCTAAACAAGCCTTAACGTGAAATGTGAATGGGCTACATACAGGCTTAGAAATAAGAAGTGACCATTCTTAGTTACTTGGTTTCTGAAAAACTTAAGTGTTTACATGCTTAAACAGGACCATCAACTTACAACATTAAAAAAAATTTGTAAAATTGACTGCTTATAAACTAACAAATAATAAAATAGTGTTTATTCACCTAATGCTACCACCACCTCCCACACCCCCAAAAAAGCACACACAAATGTATTAATTTCTAACAGGGACATTTGCTGAGTGACATTTCTCATAACATGAATTTTAAATTTTGCCAATTTCCTAATTTGCCTTTATAAAATTAAAAGTAATCACTATCATCCCAAAATAACAACAAACTTCGCTTATAAAACAATCACAAATGAAATATACCATTTACCACAACTGAATTCAAAACTCTGCTAGAAAAAAATGAACAAACAAAAAAAGCAGAAACAGATTCATAAGTATATAGAGAACTGGTAGTTGCCAGAGGGGAAGGGGTATGGAAGGATGAGCAAAATGGGTGAAGGGGAGTAGGAGTTAAAGGCTTCCAGTTATAGAATGAATAAGTCATGGGGATGAAAGGTACAGCATAGGGAATATAGTCAATGGTATAACAGCATTGTATGGTGACATGGTAGCTATACTTTGGTGAGCACAGCATAACTATAGAATTGTGCAATCATTATGTTGTACATATAGAGTTGTGTAATCCCTATGCTGTACGACTGCAACTAATGTACACTGTGTGTCAATTATACTTCAAAAAAAAAAAACTGAGTGGAATAACATAGAAGAAAAAAACTCTCCTAGAACCTATGCTGTAACATCCATACTTTATCACCAAAACTATTTTAAGAAAAGCATTCTAAATGTAATGTAAAAAGTGATATGCCAGTTCCAGACACTTTTTGGGAATGACTAAAGGAAACTGAAAATAGTAGTCATGTCTCCCCTTGGTTCTACAATTCTCCATGAGGATTACACCTATGTACATCTGAGTATTTTTCCTATGTGTTTTTAAATTAACTCTTTCATATATACAGCATATATTGCTCAAGTGAAAGATACAAGGAACAATAATAAAACAAATATGTTTAACCATCACCCAGAATAAAGCATTAATAATACCCTTGAAGATGTTGTGTGCCCTCCTTTTATAAAGGCACACTACAGGGAAAAAACCTATTTCCTATATAAGAAGTTGAGTTTACTAACCCATACTTTTACTGGTGGTATCACACATAAAATTTAAGATTAAAAAGAAAAAAGTCAGGGGCGCCTGGGTGGCTCAGTCGGTCAAGCATCCGACTCTTGATTTCAGCTCAGGTCAGGATCTCAGGGTCATGAATGGAGCCCCTCCTCCAGCTCCACGCTTAGCAGGGAGTCTGCTTAAGATTCTCTCCCTCTTCTTCTGTCCCTCCACCACCACCCTCCACTTACATGTTCTCTCTCAAAAAAATAAAAGAAGAAGAAAAAAGTCCACATGCTATTTACAATATTTACTCAATGTCATCAAATTTTCTACTTGGTAAGGTCAGAAAGAAACCAAAACAAAATTAAAAAAAACTGTGATTAGATAACCTTCAATTTTTCAGGACTGCCCACATAAGGTTTGCCATAAACTTCATTCAACATAGATTTATATACTTTAGAAAATAATGTTCATATTCACCATCCTTCACTTTTGAGGACAGCACATGTATATTAATTAATGACAAATGGATTTCTAAATTGTACTTAGAATAGTGTTATACTTAGAAATACATATAGAAAACACACACATACACAAACGATACACAAAACTGAACTTTTGAAGGGGTGCTTGGGTGGCTCAGTCGGTTAAGCATCCGACTCCTGATTTCAGCTCAGGTCTTGATCTCAGGGTCGTGAGTTCAAGCCCTGCCTTGACCTCCATGCTGGGCGTGGAGCCTACTTAAAAAAAAAAAAAAAATTGGGGACACCTGGCTAGCTCAGTCGGTGGAGCATGTAACTCTTAATCCCAGGGTTGTAAATTCGAGCCGCATGTGAGTGTAGAGATTACTTAAAAATAATTTTAAAATCTTAAAAAAAACAAAAACAAACTGAACATTTGAGTTCACCTTCAAGCTATTTCCATTTTGATTAGGAACTTCAACTAACCACCAATTACCATGATTTTCCAGGAAAAGGTACTTGTGACAATTTCCTAAAAATCTTTTTAAGAACACCATATAAAATACTTTCATAAAGGGCACTTTCAAGAAGTAACAGAATATTACTATGTATATTATCAAAACATGATAAAATACTAATTACAGATATTCAAAGGCTTTTTCCTTCACATATCATAAATGCTTAAGTAACTTCAAGTACCATACCTTGCAATTTAGCATTATTTTCATCTGCTTTACACAGCTTCAAGAGAGATGCTGCATGCTGTTCTAGCATTTGGACATCACTGGAAGACTGAACCACCACCAAAATAAGTATGCATGCATAATTATAAGCTACTGACTTCTTAGACTTGGAATCACTGAAACAAAATAAGGTTTTAAAGTTTTTGGTATGAAAACAACTTTTCCAGGAACAATTTTAAACATTTTTTTCTATTTGGTTTTAAAGAGACCAAGGAATTTTACAATGAAACATGACTAACTCCCTGAAGACAAGAAATTACATTTTAAAGTTCACTTCCAACTCACTTGAAAACACTACTTAAAAGTATATAAACAAAGCATATGCATCACAATGGAGAGTGAAATCCTATTAAGAAAGAAGATCAAAAGAACAATGAAATATTAACAAGTATACTTCATTAGCAATGAAAGATTCCGAAGTATACTTCAATGGTCTCCTTTAAAATTTTGTTCACTCTGGATTAAGTAGGAATAAGTGTGATGAATCAATCTACTGCCATCATCACTGTCTTCTACCTTAAAACTGCTGTGGTTAAAGCCACTGCCTTTCCTAGTCCCCCCAAAAAAGATCTGTCCCTCAAGGAGTCATATCAAGACCCTGTTGTGAGGCCAGTTACCTGGATGTCACTGCTTTGTATGACACGAGCCAGGAAGACCATGTTTATCTCCTCAGACACTAACATCAATCCTCTGCCCTACTGGGCAGCTCTTGAAAACTAGTATCATTCTAAATCCCCTGCTCCCATTCAGTCAAAGTACTTCTGAAACCAGAGCACCATAGTCTAAAGGCAAGGGAAAATTAAAGACAGCAAGATAGTCCTCATTACTCTGCAAGTATATATTCTGGTGCCTTAGCATTCCCCTACACACAAATTAGCAAGAGATCTATAGCTGTAATCTTGTAATCTTGTCAACACCAATGGGAAACTGGAAGAAGCTGCTAAAAGATCCACTTTGTTGCTTTACAGGCACATCTTATATTTTAGAAATTTCTACCATTCTAATCCTTAATTAACAAATTATGTATTATGGCAAAAAATAATTATAATAATTTTTACTTTCAAAGCAACACCTTTTAAGAAACTAGCCCTTTACTGATGTAGTTTTCCAGTATAATAGAAAATTTAGGGAGTAAAAAGAAAATTACCCTAAGGCTTCTTTGGAATAGTACTCCATTAAAGTAATAAGACTTTGGAGATTTTTCTCAAGACTGAAAACATGGCCAACAGCTGATCTTCCCACAGGATTGAAAGTAATCAAATAAAGATTGTGAAGGGTTCCCAAAAGATCTGAATGGTCAGTTTCTTCACTAGCTGTGCAACGCTGAAAATGGCTGAACAGTTCTGTAATACACTGCAATGTCTGTGTTGAGTCCTGCAGCCACAAGGCAAATGCATCGTCAATAACACCATCAGATTGAAGACCCTCCTCTTCATCTTGATCGTAAAGGTGACACAGAGCTCGGATCAACAAATTTGTTGCTTCATATTCCGACATAAAAAAAAGAAGACCCTTCTGTGACTGTGCAAGAAACTTTAAAACATCTTTTGTGGCTTGCAGCACACCAGGGTGGGCACTTGTTACTGGAATTGACAGAAGCAAGGTAACTAACTCCAAGAAGTGATGACTATGAAGATACCTGTAGAAAAATTAATTGATATATAAGAAGTCAGTGTAAAACATTGTTCATTTATTCAGTATTCATTAGATAGGAGAGGCGTTAAAATTTTAATGGCCATAATCCTTATCCTTAGCAATATACTACTTTAACTAAAAACATAATGTGGCAGCAAGTCTTCTCTCCACTGGGTCAAATAAAAGTGGAAATTATGTGAGGCTTTTTTCTAGCTAACATTCAACGGATATTTGACATATAACTGTTGACAAGTATCTTTCCAGAATCAACCTTGACTTTAAATTCTGGGTCTTCTTGGGGTGCCTGGGTAGCTCAGTTGGTTAAGCATCTGCCTTTGGCTCAGGTCATGATCCCAAGGTCCTGGGATCGAACCCTGCGTCAGGCTCCCTGCTCAGCGGAGAGCCTGCTTCTCTCTCTCCCTCTGCCTATCTGTGCTCTCTGTGTCTCTGTCAAATAAATAAATAAAATCCTTAATTAATTAATTAATTCTGGGAATTAATTCTGGGTCTTCTTTTCAGACCACTCATCAAATGTTCCTTTTTCACCATGGTCCTACTCTATTCGTGGTACACCAGTATATCTGAATTAGTGTACCTACGAAAAATACAGTACATATACTATAAAAAATATATAGCTTATTCATATTTACTATAGGCAATATATCTGAATTAGTACCTCTAGAGAAAACAAATTCAAATTATCAATTTTTAGTATTTGAAGAGTTAATACTACCATACATAGCACTTTTATCAAACCCAAGAACCATTTTTTAGCATACATAGTTTTAGTAGAAAAAGTGTGAACTTACTCAAGACCCCAAAACAGACACAAATGCTACTGATACAGAGTATTTTCACTGTCCTAAAAACACTGTGCTCCAAGTATTGTTCCTCTCCCTCCCCCTAACCCTGGCAATCACTGATCTTTTTTTTTTTAAGATTTTATTTATTTATTTGAGAGAGAGAGAGAATGAGAGATAGAAAGCACGAGAGGGAAGAGGGTCAGAGGGAGAAGCAGACTCCCTGCTGAGCAGGAAGTCCGATGCGGGACTCGATCCCGGGACTCCAGGATCATGACCTGAGCCGAAGGCAGTCGCTTAACCAACTGAGCCACCCAGGCGCCCAATCACTGATCTTTTTACTGTCTTTATAGTTTTGCCTTTTTCAGAATGTCCTATATTTGGAATCTTAGAATATATAACTACCTCTCATATTATTCCTTAAACTCAGACTTCTACTTCAGGATAATAAACACCCCCAGTAACTTCTTGACTACAAAGGCAAACAGAACCCTCAAGAAGACAAAACCCCATAACTACTATGCTCAAAGAGTATCTTTAACCACCTTGTGGAGTGTTCAGAAAATAGTTAACACTGCAGGCCTCAGACTACTTATATTCTTAAGAACACCTTCTTACAAGGCGGGCCCTTGGTTAGCATCTGGGAACTTGGATTTGGGGAGGGCTCCCATCACCCAACTATTAAGAATGCTCACTGTGCCTAAACTTGTTTATGCAAACAATATGGTTTACACTGAACACCTACTTTCTTCTGGGAGCCTGGGATTCTGTTACACAGTAGATATTGGGGGCCTATGTGGCTATCCTCCAATAATAAGCTTGGATGTTGAGATTCTAAAGAGCTTCCTCAGTATGCAACATTTTGTACACATTGTCACAATTTCTTGCTGGGGGAATTATGCAGGTCCCATGTGACTCCACTGGAAAAGGACTCTGGAAGCCTATGACTGGTTTCCTCAGGTTTCTCCCTGTGTACCCTTTTCCTTTGCTGATGGTGCCTTGTATCCTTTTGCTGTAATAAATCATAGTTGCTGAGTCCTGTGAGTACCACTGGCAAATCCTGAGAGTGATCTTGGAGACTACACAGAGGACGTTAGAGCCTTATCATCACTTCAAATTAATCCTTCCAAAATGCAAAATTATTTGTGCTTTCAAAATTCACTGCCCCTCCTAATTTACCAGTTTCTGTCAATAAAACCCATTCCAATAGTTAACCTAGCTAGAAACATCTTTAGCTCCTTCTCACTTTCTCTTAGCTATTAGGTCCAGTTGCCAAGTCCCAGTAACTGCTCTTTCACAAACTCTCAATATTAGCACAATTCCCTGTAAGTGCCACTATATTAAGTACTTAACACAGTACAAACTAGACCAGCTCATCTACTTAATAACTCCAATTTCTTTTCCATTGCAACACACCTTACAACATATAATCTTAGAATACTACTTTGATCCTATCAAATCTACTACTCCGAAATAGTAAAGATCTTCCCACATTCTAAAAACAAGATCCAGGGATGCCTGTGTGGCTCAGTCAGTTAAGCGTCTGCCTTCAGCTCAGGTCATGATCTCAGGGTCCTGGGATCGAGTCCTGCATCAGGCTCTTTGCCTAGCAGGGAGCCTGCTTCTCCCTCTGCCTGTCATTCCCCCGCTCGTACTCTCTCTGTCTCTGGAAATAAATAAATAAAATCTTTTAAAAAAATAAAAATTAAAAAAAAAAACAAAGGGGCGCCTGGGTGGCTCAGTCGTTAAGCGTCTGCCTTTGGCTCGGGTCATGATCCCAGGGGTCCCGGGATCGAGCCCTGCATTGGGCTCCCTGCTCGGCAGGACGCCTGCTTCTCCCTCTCCCACTCCCCCTGCTTGTGTTCCCTCTCTCACTGTGTCTCTCTCTCTGTCAAATAAATAATAAAATCTTAAAAAAAATAAAAAATAAATAAAAATATAAATAAATAAATAAATAAAAACAAAATCCAAATTCCTCAGCACAGCATTCAAGGCCCTTTACTTCCTCAAGTCTGATACTTAAATATACCTTTTCCAGTTACGGAGGAGAAAATAATACTTAATAAGCCTTTAATTACCAGTTTCCCTTCAGTGACTGAGAGCATTACTCCCTTCCTTAGAGTTACTACCCTCCGTTATCCTCAGTGTATGACCTCACCTCTTACCTTATTAAAAATTAAGTGATAAGTGCAAAGTGCCTTGGCTCCTTTACTGTCTCCATACTACAAATGCATCCATATTTGTATACACATAAGATTTCTTTTCTTCTGTTCAAAGCCAAACCCCTACACTTGTACTCTTGACTTCATCTCCTACCAGACCTTGCTCTAGCATTATCATCTTTTGTTCCTCAAAGAACTCAAACTTAGGCAAGACCTAACAGCTCAGTTAAAAACAGGAATGGACAGGTACAGATTTTAGAATGGACAAGCACCCCATTTTCTGTTAATGCAGTAATGCTCCAAATGAAGGCAAACATTAATCACAGAAATAAGGAATAACATAATAAAAATGCCATTTTCCCATTAGCTAGCAAATCATTTACAGGCAAAATGCAAAAAAAGTAGCAAAAATTAAACCAAAATTTAAAAATCTACCGTGGGCACTGATCCTAATAATGGCAAAACACTACCAACAAATAGATTTAGAAAGGGACACCTGGCTGGCTCAGTCAGTAGAGCATACGACTCATGATCTCAGGTTTGCGAGTTGAAGCCCCACACTGAGCACGGAGCCTACTTAAAACAATAAATAGCATAAATAAATAGTAACTGAACCTTAAAGATATTTAACCACGTCTGTAAAATTACATTAGTAAAATATAAGTTTAACTTGCAATGTAAGAGAGATAAAGTACAAACAGGTTCACACAGAAAAGCTCTCTCCTTCCTGGGCCAACCTCTTGTATCACACCACCTTCCCAGAAGCAACTCTATAGTTCCTCATTTATTCTTGCTCATAGACATGCTTATCTAAGCACTGTTGTTGACTAACACTATCCTTAACTTACATTGCTATTACTACACTAAGTGCTAATAAAATATAGCTCTCCCACAGTAGTATACTTTTCAGTTTCACTACTGTCTATTTTGAAATACAGAATATCCTTACACAGATATGCACTGCTTACAAATTTAAAAAAACCCAAAATCAACCACATAAAATTGCCTGCGGTAATCTGTGAAATATATTTTCCCAAACCAAAAATGTCTTACCTAAAGAGAACAGGGTATGGATCATCCCTTTCTGGAGGTCCAGTAATACGTGCCATTGTTGGGAAAGACTTAACAGGCGGCTGGATCATTGTATGAGGTGCAGTTTCCATTAAATGGAAAACTTCTTCTAGGAGGTTAATAAGCTTTTCTATTTCCCCTTCACTTATATTTGAGGATTCCAAAAGATCCATATCCATTGAAGCCTCTACCTCATTTTCATATTCTGGGTTTGTTCTCTCAAGTCCAGTATCTGTGTCATGATCAGGTTCACTGTGGTTAGGAACAGATGAAGTCTTCTCTGCTAAATGGTCACCAAGTCTTTTAATCTCTGACAAGATTTCATAGAAATGACACTTCTGAAGAATAGCCGAACCAGCAGTCACAACTCTCACAGTCTGATCTAAAAGTATGAGCTCCAGAAGTTTTTGATAGCCACTTTTTTCATTCTGCCTACCTCTTAAAAAAGCTTCCATTCCTTCTGTCATACTAATGACACTGTCCAAAGCTTTAAAAGCATTTAATTTAAGGGAAGATGAGACATGATCAGCAAACAGGAGCTCAAATAATCCATTGATTACTCCTGCTTGTAGCAATCCCATGACACCTTGAGCCCCACATTCTGCTAGTGAGGACACTAATTTGGTCCCAGCTTTGAGTTGTCGGACATTTAAGGCAATGGGCTGGCGAAGAGCTACTTGTAAACTTAAAGCTTGCGTGGTCCAGTCTACCAACTGGCCAAGAGAGTCTTGTTTTGTGTTTTTCAACTGCAAATAACTTAATCCTTTTATTATTAAACTTGGAATTTCTTCTAAAGCTGTTACCCATTTTGCACCTCTATCTTCCCGATACAAATCTAAGAGTTCAGTTAACTTCACTGAAGCTTCTACTGCCCCTGAATTTTCTTTATCTGGACCTTGATCCTTCATTCTACTGATTTCAATTTCAAAAGTAGTCTTGTACGGACAGCTGAAGTATAAGAGTGGTACAAGCTCCCTGTCATATGGATCATATGTCATAGGAGGAACTGAAGCTAAGTCTTCAGGAGTGTATTCAACATCAAAGTTCGGATACTTAAAGGTTTCACGTTCCAAGTCAGCAATTCCATCTTCATCACTGGAAATTTGTTCATAACCATCATCCCCTGAAAATCAGTTTGAATAATATTTAAATATTACATCACTGTTGTTTAATGCAAAAAATTTAGCTAATCAAAAATCTATTTTATTTAGTAGCATGGCAAAAAAAGTAAGAATTCATGTTTTTTAAACAAAATTAACTTCTGCCCCAACATCTTATCAACAATTACATTTTATAATTTAATAAATTTTTTCTAATTTTTATTTTATAATTTCTAATTTTTATTCTTCTAATTTTATGATTTTATAATTTCTAATAGAATAATGAATTTCACTGTATAATTTCTAATAGAATTTTATAATTTCTAATAGAATTTCTATATATTTTATAGATGTATAATTTTATAATTTCTAATAGAATAATTAATGAGAAACTTCATAAGCAAAGTCCTCTATCTGTTCAAATTTACAACTAACTCTGCTACAGATATCTTTTCCTCACAGAAATAAAATTAGAAATGTCATAAAGTAACAAAAATACCTCTCTGGGGCACCTGGGTGGCTCAGTCCATTCAGCAAACTGCCTTCGGCTCAGGTCATGATCCCAGGGTCCCGGGATTGAGCCCCTCATTAGGCTCCCTGCTAGCAGGGAGCCCGCTTCTCCCTCTTCCCCACTCGTGCTTTCTCTCGCTGTCTCTCTCAAATAAATAAAATCTTTTTTTTTTAAGATTTTTTATTTATTCATTTGAGACAGAGATACAGAGAGAGAGCATGAGCAGGGGGAGAAGCAGAGGGAGAGGGAGAAGCAGGCTCCCTGCTGAGCCAGGAGCCCGATGTGGGGCTCAATCCTAGGACACCGAGATCACAACCTGAGCCAAAGGCAGACGCCCAACCACCTGAGCCACCCAGGTGCCCCCATAAATAAAATCTTTAAAAAAAAAAAAAAAAACTCTCTCAAAAGGGAAGAAGTTAACCTTGCCCTCATGAGAGAGCATTTTTAAGTATTTTTAAGATGGGAAAAAAATTGACGGGAAAGATTATTAAATTTAACTAATAATGCCATAATCACAAAACTAAAACAAATATTTTCACTGAAAACATTTTAAGTTCTTTCTTTCTTTTTTTTTTAAAGATTTTATTTATTTGACAGAGAGAGACACAGCAAGAGAGGGAACACAAGCAGGGGCAGAGGGAGAGGGAGAAGCAGGCTTCCCGTGAAGCAGGAGCCCGATGCGGGGCTTGATCCCAGGACCCTGGGATCATGACTTGAGCTAAAGGCAGACGCTTAACGACTGAGCCACCCAGGCGCCCCTTAAGTTCTTTCTTAACATTATTTCATATTCCTGAATTTTTATTTCTCTTCATTTACCTATCACACACTTTCTTAAGTCTGTATTTCATTTTTATGGAAAAGTTGTTCACTTAAAATACTCAGCTGGGCCAAAACAAAGCTTTCTTAACATTATACATGTGCAACTTTCTCCTCTAATTAAAAAAAAAAAAAAAAGATTATAGAGAGAAAACCTGGTTTTACTTTTTAATACTGCTCTTGCCTGGCTGTGGGAAAATTGGCATGAGTAATAACAGTCTATGTAAGAAAAGGAAATGTTTCTAGAGTATTCCTCCAGCATCAGCCATCTTTTGACATTCTTTTGCTAAAAACAAGTTAATCTTAGCCATATACTCATCATATCTCAAACGATAAGGGCTTATAGAGGCATGACTCTGGGATAAGCCAGATTATCTTCTATTAAAAACCAAATTAACCAGCCTCTTTCTCTCACCTTTTCTACAAAAATGATTAAGAAAACAGCCTGCCTGAAATCTAACTACTATTTGTCAGTCAAATACAAAATATAAAAAGGATTATTTGCTAACCAGAGAGTAGGGAAAGCTAAAAAAGTATCTCTCAATAACCTATTTCTATTCTGTAAAAGGGCCCCTGTGATACCAAAATCTACTTTCATGTAGAATCATCTTCACCTTCACTATTTTAGGAAAAAACAAGGCAGTTTATCTGTCATTTTACATAAATGCTTTAACATTACATGCTATTTCTTGGACAAATTAAGAGTCAATTAGCTTGAATATCTCTCACTTTTTACTTTCAAAGGAAAAATGAAGCCTAATCAAAGGACTGCATAACGCTGTCATATAACTCTGTATAGTTGCTATTCTTTTCCCCTGAATTTCTAAAAATGTAGCATTTTGCTAAAATATCTAGGGGGCAGACATCTTTAGGAATTCCATCCAGCTTACAACACCACTCCTTACTCTGAAAGCAGCCTGTCAAATCTCTAATCATCAGGTATTTGCTACATGATCTTGCTTCCCTAGCCAAAACTGATGGTACCAAGGGGCAACTGATATTTTAGCAAGCCAAACAATCCTTCTCCCAGGAAAATGCAAATAAGACTGAGAGAAACAGCCAGGTAGTTTAGACTGGTTGGTTAAAAAGAGGAGATTAAACCTGTGGGGTGAACAGAGAAACAATAATCAGCTAGCTGACAGAAAATAAAGTAAAAACATAAAGCAAACAAAAAATGGAATCCCAGTTCTAGTCAAGTCTTGAGGCCCAGCTACATTCTATCCTTTGAGTTTCCTGAAAGCCATTTATCTTTGCTCTAAATTCTCTTGCATCGCTCAAAGCTACAGCAAGTTAGTTCCTAGTACTTAAAACCAAAAAGTCCTAATAAGTATAACCCACCTTCACCTTCTTCATCCTCTTCTCCTTCTTCCTCTTCCTCTTCCTCTTCTTCCTCAGGGATACTGTCTACTGTATGGCGATCGTCCTCATCTTCATCCTCTTCTTCCTCCACATCCACATCATCTTCATCATCTTCTCCTTCTTCCTGCTGTTCTTCTTCTACTTCTCCTTCGTCAGAATACTGCCCTTCCTGGGGGACAGAATTCCGATCAGGAGAAATGGGTTCGAAGTAATCTTCTCTATGAGAAGCATCCTCTTCCTTATCACCAGACACTGAAAAATGGAGATTTAAGAGACAGAATCTTTTAATGGTTTAAATAACATGAGGTAGCAGACAGGATACTGTAGCTACTTAATGCCATTTTGGATAATTTAGCTCATAAATACCCCTTTAAAAAAAGGGGTAGAATTACCTGCTTTTAAAAATATTGCATAATTTTTTATGAAGAACTGCATGAAGTTCTTGCAGTGTTCTATGCAGCACACTGCATAATTTTATACAGTGACAATTAATAAAGTACACTGTTTTATGTTCTAAACCAGAAACTAATCCTTTTCTTTTCAGCTATTAAGTACACAGGTTATTATCTCTTCCAATACATACTGCTTATTTTTAACTAGTACTCTTCTGTATATAACACTACAACATTTTCTTTTTTTTTTTTTTCAACACTTTATTTTCAAAGCAATGTTGATACAGCTTCAAATGAATGAACTGATTTTTTTTTAAACAAGTTCACCTGCCAACAGAAAAACAAAAGGAAATACTGCACAGGAAAAGGGTGGGGGGCATTCATTAAGATCGATTACCTACATCTACTTTTCTTCCTTTAATCAAAAAGCACTATAACATTAATCAAGGTGGGGGGGACCGATTTTATTCATACCTGGCAGAGGTATGGGATCATCTTCATCATCATCAGGTGGAGGTGGTCCTGGAGGAGTTCTTGGTCCCCTTGGCTGTGGTCTTGGAGGGCTTCCATTAAACTGATCTTCTTTCTCCCCATCAGCTAGTTTTAGTAGAGACAGAAAAAGAACTTCCAAATTATTAAAATAAAGTGAAATGAATGCATGACAAAAATGCTGTTAATCATTTGAGTTTTTCATCTACAGAATTTATTGATAAGCTTTTCCTTCCCAACATCTAACAAATTTTACTAATTAATTTATATTAAAGAAGTTAGAATTTCTGACTTCCCACATACTAAAATATATTCTTGGGCATTATCCCAGAGAAATGAAGACTTAACTTTCCTCAGGAAAATGTACACAAAAAGCTGTTCATAACAGCCTTATTTGCAAAAGTCAAAAACTGGAAACTACTTAAGTGTCCTTCAGTGGTTGAACAGCTAAATAAACTATGATATATCCATACTAATATATTATTCAGCAATTAAAAAGAATGAACTATTGATACACACAACAAAGTGGATGAACTTCAAAGAAATGATACTGATTGGAAAAGGCCAATCTCAAAAAGATACCTACTGCATGATTCCATCTATGTAATACTCATGAAGTAACAAAATTATAGAGTTGGAGAACAGATTAGTGGCTGCCAAAGGTTAGGGATGGGTAGCATGCATGTAGCTATTAAAGAATAATACCAGAATAACTTGATGGTACAGTCAAGTGTCTTGACTGTAGTGGTAGTTATGAAAGGCTATACATAACATAAAGCTACATACAGCTACACATACACACACACACACACAAGTGCATGTACAATTGGTGAAATCTGAACAAGCTCTATAGAGAATTTTGTTTTACAGTTGTAAAAGTGGTTATCATTGGGGGAACCTGGGGAAAGAGTGCACAGGACTTCTTCATGCAGTTCTTCACAACCTCTTATGGATTATAATTATTTCAGAATAAAAAAGAAAACAGGGGCGCCTGGGTGGCTCAGTCATTAAGTGTCTGCCTTCAGCTCAGGTCATGATCCCAGGGTACTGGGGTCAAACCTCTACATCGGGCTCCCTGCTCAGTGGGAAGCCTGCTTCTCCCTCTCCCACTCCCTCTGCTTGTGTTCCCTCTCTCACATTCTCTCTGTCAAATAAATAAAATAAAATCTTAAAAAAAAAAACTAAAAACATACATTCATATACAGAAAATGTATGAGCACAAGTGTCAATTTTAAAACAAGTCAGTAAATTAAACAAAAATTCTGAGTAGCCACTATATATGTTAGGCACTGTGATTAAGACTAGATGTGATAATGATAAGACTAGAAATACAAATGCAAGTAAAACATACTCTCAGTCCACAGGGAGTTCAAAGTCTGGTTAAAAAGACAAATGAGCACAGAAAACTGAAGGATTAAAAGAAAAAGAAAAGTGATGGGGCATCTGGGTGGCTCAGTCAATTGGTTTCCTCAGGTCATGATCTTATGGGTCGTGAGAACAAGCCACATGCTCAGCAGGGAGTTTGCTCGGGATTCTCTCTCCCTCTCCCTTTGCCCCTCTCCCCACGCCACCCTCCACCCCATACTCTCACTCTCTCTCTTTCTCTCTAAAATAACTGGATAAGTCTTTAAAAAACAAAAGTGAAAGATTAACTTTACTGAACAGGTAAGATTTAAGAAAAGAGATGAAAAGGGTGCCTGGGTGGCGAAGTCAGTTGAGCATCCGACTCAGTTTGGGCTCAGGTCCTAATCTCAGAGTCATGGGATCGAGCCCTGCAAGGGGCTCCATGCTCGGGGCAGTCTGCTTTAGAGTCTTTCTCCCTCTGAGACAAACCATAAGAGACTCTTAATCATAGGGAACAAACTGAGGGTTGCTGGAGGGGAGAGAGGTAGGGGAATGGGGTAACTGGGTGACAGACATTAAGGAGGGCACATGATGCAATGAACACTGGGTATTATAGAAGACTGATGAATCACTGACCTCTACCTCAAAAACCAATAATATATATTAATTAACTGAACTTAAATTTAAAAAAAAAGGATTCCTTCTCCCTCTCTCTGCCCCTCTCCCCTCTCTAAAATAAATAAATCTTTAAAAAAGAAGAGATGAAAATACAGTATGTGACTATCAGAGACAAAGAGTTCACATCACACTATTATTTACTATTTATTTATTATTATTTACTTATCATGCTTAAGAGGAGGTCATTTTATTGGCTCATTAAATGTTCACTCCTTATTCCAGTGAATAATACTGGAATAAGGAGAAGAGATCCTGGGAAACAGGAGTCCAGCTGCCTGCCTTATAGAAGGAAAGCCACTGAAATTTAATAGAGTTCTTATTTTTCTTGTCTCCAGTTAATGAGCAAAAGGTTCTCAAAAATGGGGAAAAATCTGCATTTAGACATCTAACCAAATCTGAAAAGCACTCCTGAAAAAAAAAAAAATTAACATGAGTATTCTAAGAATATATACCGAATTTACTGCCTATTCCTCAATTCCTTTGGAGATACTTTTGATATTAAACCATGAGTAACCACTGGATTACATTTACATATTTTAAATAAAAAAACCTCAGGTCAATTCAAACAGCATTCTAGGAAACTAAAGGAAGAAAATAAAATATAACCACTTCAACATAAAAAGAAACTCTTTTTTTAAATTTTTTGTTATGTTAATCACCATACATCATTAGTTTTTGATGTAGTGCTCCATGGTTCATTGTTTGTGCATAACACCCAGTGCTCCACGCAGAATGTGCTGTCTTTAATACCCATCACCAGGCTAACCCATCCCCCCAACCCCCTCCCCTCTAGAAACCTCAGTTTGTTTTTCAGAGTCCATCGTCTCTCATGGTTCATCTCCCCCTCCGACTTACGCCCCTTCATTCTTCCCCTCCTGCTATCTTCTTCTTTAAAAAGAAACTCCTATAGGAAAGAACTGCAAGACTGACAATGATATCTTCACAAGTTTTAAGAAAGATTCAAAGGGTGAAAGAGCTATTTGAATTACCTTTTCCTACTATAATAAACGTTAAGTGTCACTGACAAAGACAAATTTAAAATTCTCACCATGTTTTGGATTCCTTTTCAAACTTGGCTGTGGCTGGGGAGGAGGTGGAGGTGGAGGTGGTGGAGGTGGAGAGTCTCTGTCATGACTTATCACTCTATCCACTGATCCATATATTGCCAGTGTCAGACAATTATACCAGCCTCTTAACACCAAACCATCGGTATTCACCTAATTTGTTTGGGGAAAATATCTTTCAAGTTAATGTTTTAATATGCCAAAAGTAAACTGATATCAAATTACTTTGTGGTTAAACTGAAGTCTTTAAAAGTACGCAGAAACTGCAAAGGTCAATACTGGTGGAAATCTACCCAGAGGCATAGCTTTTATATGGCCCTCCAGAATTGCCATACCTAAACCTGTCTCAAGACTAAATCTCCCGTCTGATACCTTATGTCAACTCTGTTCAAAAAGCATAACCAGATTCCCAATCAAGAGAATAGAAATGAGAACAAAATTAAGTGGGAGTTACTGCCAATTAATAAATTAAATCCCAATAGTTAAATAGGTCATGGAAGTGCACAAAAGCACAAACTGTGCCCAGTCTGAAGAATTATAAAGTCCACAAAATTGTATAGCATTGTTTTTACATGCTCAACTCATACATGCAGGTATATTTTATATACCTGCACTGTACTTAAAAACTAAGGGTAAGGGGTGCCTGGGTGGCTCAGTCGTTAAGTGTCTGCCTTCGGCTCAGATTATGATCCCAGGGTCCTGGGATTGAGCCCCGTGTAGGGCTCCCTGCTCAGCAGGAAGCCTGCTTCTCCCTCTCTGACTCCCCCTGCTTGTGTTCCTTCTCTCGCTGTATCTCTGTCAAATAAATAAATAAAACCTTAAAAAAAAACAAAAAAACAAGGGTAACCAGAAGTATTAAACAAAGTGTTTTTGCAAAGAAATTTTCTCTTAAAAAGATCAAAGACTTTATCAATGCCATCAATCCTCAGTATTTTCTTTTGTTTTTCAATACTTATCTACATTAATTGCCATATTTTCATAATAACTATGAGAGGTAGCCAGAGTGAGTATCATCCACAGGTAAGAAAATCAGAGTGTCAGTAGAAGAACCTGAACTAGAAACCAAAGCTCCTGACTTCTGAGTTTTTTCCACTCTACCATGTTGAGTAAAGATAAAGTAATAAGTACTAATACAGCCCCTTCTAAAGGCATGATAAGGAAGAAAGAAATTATTATTTTCCTTGCTAACTCTAGCAAACTCCAGTAAAGGGAAACTAGGGGCCAGAAGAAAGGCTCAAAGACTATGTCCAGGGATCAACAGATTTTAAACAGAAGCCCCACTGGAAGACAAATAAAGAGATAAGATAATTTTTAGTCTAAACAGAATGTAGAGAATTAAATACCCACCTCCCCACCAAAAAAACAAATAGGCTAAATAGTCCCATATCAGATCACAGTGATTTTTACATTTCTGATTGTGCATGATTTAGCTCTTCTAGATGCTTCCAGAATGGCATTTTGTATATCAAGAAATAAGACATACTTTTGATATGAAAAAGAAGAGATATAAAATATGTATTTGTTAAGAAACCTAAGCCACAGTGGTATCTAATAACAATTTACCTCCTGTCATCTTCTGAACTTGCTCACCTAAAGAAAAGAGGGGAAAGCACAAACGCTGGCCTCTTCCTGACTCACATTAGAATTAGAGGAAGAAAGAGCTTTATGGGTAGACAATGACATTACATTGTCTTTGCTCCATTTTAAAATAGCTTCTAGACACAAGAGGAATCAGACAAGAAATGATGTTATCCTGCATCACTAGAACCAAATAGGCTGATATTCTGCATCACTGGTTTATTTAGATCAAAACTTTCAAGTGAAAACAAACAGTAGGAACAAGATGAAAACTGACTTCTGCAATTACCTTTGAGTTGGGTCTAAAGATGATAGAAGTGTTCTCATCATATTCCAGGCTGCCAAAAGAGGAGGAATAAATATACAGGCTCAAACACTGAACATCACAGTTCATGAAGAAGTCTTTCTAAACTTTTATGTTTTAATAAAACCAAATGCTAGATTGTTTTAATAAACCACAAAGTTTAGTTTTAATTTACTCTCCCCAAAAAGTTATCAAGTGTAAAACAAACTCCCCAGAGATTCTGATTTAACTGGTCTGGGATGGGCACAGGTATCAGTATTTTTTTTTTAAAGCATCCCAGCTTTAAAAAAAAAAAAAAAATGCAACCCAGGTAATTCCAATATACAGCCAAAGTAGAGAACCATTGCATTATAGCCTTCCAAAAATGTATAATGGGACCAAACAGAGAAAAGTACCTATTTTTATCAAGTAGGTACTAACATAAGAAAAACATTCTATAAGATTAAAAATTAGCTGCTTCAGATTATTTAGGTTCCCTTCTTTTTTTTTAAAAAGTTAAATTATCAATATAAGTTAATAATAACTGAATGAAGGATCAATTAAACAAGTAAAATCTAAAAAACTGTTAATTCATGGACAGGGATAGAAATTTTTCTATTTTTAAGCCACCTTTAAATTTTTTATTTTATAAATGAGTTCTAAGTAAACTCATTTAATGGTCAATTAGTTTGCAGATATCAAAACAACTATCTACATACAAGCATGTATTAGATAATCCAACATGGGGGTTTCTATTAACAAAATTCTCACTTTACAAAATATGACTATGGAATTTTAAATTATGTAGCAGTGTGATGTAAAAGACACAAATTATTAGCTCTCAATATGTTTACACAGTTCTTTTAAAGAAATTAAAAAGCAATCTTTTCCAAATTAGGTTATTATCAAATCATTTGATATGTATAAGAAATGTATACACCAATAAAAAGCAAACAAAAGATGGCTAATGTTTCATACATTTAAAATTTTATTTTATAATAACTCAGCATCTTCTTAGGAGCTTGATATTTCTTTAATAATGCCAACTGGTCAAATAAATCCTTTTTCTTCTATCTAAAGAATAAAAAGGTTTGCCTACTAATTCCTGAGTTTCAGGTGAAATTACCTAGTAGGTACATACCTTCCCAACCTATCGAAAACTGGGGCACTTGGTTTGCTTACATTGTTAAAGAATAAGTCTAATTGAAATGTGTGTGGAGAGGTCTCCCTGTGAATGAAACAAAGTTGAAACGTCAGCCTGTGCAATAATCAGTTCCTAAATTAAAACAAAAGACAAAGTAAGTACAAATTTAAAAGCAATTCTAGAATTATATCTTAAGATTTAAATAAAAATATATAGTTAATTGTAATATTTTCCATAATTTTAATCATATCCAATTCTCAAGAAGGCAACTTCACTTTGAGTATTACTGAAAGTGAAATTTTAATAATCAAGTATCTTTAGCCTGCTACTTGGACCATTCTAATACACGTAAATATTTTTAAATCTTAATGTATTATAAAGGCAAATGCTAATTAATTGTGACATCTAATTTTATAATTCTTTATAGCATGATTCCCTTCCATTAGCATAAAGAATGAGGAGTTAACTAACTTCAAGTTATATAATTACAATTTGATTTCAACCTAACCAACATTAATACAAGATTATAGCATCAGAGCCCTAAATTGTGACTTAAAGCCTAAATCCCTATTTGTATAGCAACAATTTGCATAAATATTTTGATTCTTTTGTAGATTTATATAGTTAAGAGTAAAACCTATTTAATTTGTGTTAGAATGAAATCTTACTTGATATATATTTCACCCTTGGCTGAAATTCCTTAGAGTCAACTGAAAACCTTGATTTTAAATACCACATACTTTTTATTTACAAAAAATCCAAACGGAAAAAGTGTAATGCCCCGAGTATATCAAACAGGTTCCCTCATGCACAGATTGAAGTAAAAACAGGTGCAATCGTTCTGAAAGGCAATATGGCAATAAAATTCAGGAGAATGAGAAAATGTTCACACCATCTGATCCAGAAATACTTTTTTCTAAGAAGTGTTTCTATGGAAACACTGTTATACAAAAATTTTTTTCAAGAGGATGCTCATCATACTCTCACTTGTAATTTGAAAAATAAAAAACACCTTATGATCCCCACATAGGAAACTAGCCAAATAAATTACAGTACAGTAGTACCCCGTTATCCACAGGGGATACGTTCCAAGACCCCAATGGATGCCTGAAACCATGGATTGTACTGAACCCTATATATACTGTGTTTTTTCCTATATATATATATATATCTACATATATACACCTCCAATTTATAATTAGACACAGTAAGAGATTAACAACAACTAATAATAAAATATAACAATTATAATATACCATAATAAAAGTTATATGAATGTGGTCTCTCTCAAAATATCTTATTGTACTGAACTCACTCTTCTTGTGAGATGAGATGATAAAATGTCTATGTGATGAGATGAAGTGAGGTGAGTGACACAGGCATTGTGACTTAGCGTTGGGCTACTACTGACCTTCTGACGATCTGTCAGAAGGAGGATCATCTGCTTCTGGACTGCGGTTGACCGCAGGTAACTGAAACCCGGAAAGTGAAACGGTGGATAAGGGGGGACTACTGTACAGTCATTCATTAGATTATGCAACCATTAGAAATCATATTTTCAAATAATACTTAATGATGTGAAAGTAGTCCTGATATAATGTTAAGTAAAATAAAGAAATACACAACATAGTATACAGTTGGGTCAGAGTAGCATACCTTTACCTTACCCAAATTCAACTATATATGTGCTCAACATCTCTAGTCTTTCCCTCCTATCCTTCTTCAAACTAGACCCTGACCTTCAATACCTCAAGGAAAGGAAAAAGGGCTCAAATGCAAATCCTCTACTTTTGAGGCCCCAAAGACTCAGGTGCTAGTCACTGAAAAGTGATTTAAAGAATCAATGGTGAGACGCCTGGGTGGCTCAGTCAGTTGTCTGCCTTCAGCTCAGGTCATGATTCCAGGGTCTTGAAATCAAGTCCCGCGTCAGGTTCCTTGCTCAACAAGGAGCCTGCTTCTCTCTCTGCCTGCCTTTCTCCCTGCTTGTGCTCTCTCTCTCTCTAACAAAAAAAGAAAATCTTTTTTAAAAATAAAAATAAAATAATCAGTGGTAATTTGACTGCACTAGACTTTCATCTTAAAACTTGTTGACTCAAACCTAACCTCACATAAGATACCACATTTACAAAAAATAACAAAATATACAAACACACATAAACATTAAATAACACAAGCATCAAATGTAAGGATTTTCTCAGGATGAAGGAAGTAAAGGGATTTTAATTTTACCTATACATTTCTGAGTTTTATAATGAGAAAAACACTACTGTAAAGTATGCTGCACAAATATTACTTGATCTCTAACATTACTTCCCGACATCTTACATTTGCATGACTGTATTAATACTTCATTTTACTGTTCTATAACATATTAATCACGTATAAAGTTGTTCCTGATAATTTCATATTTGGAATTATTAAAACATGAACTGCCATTCACCCCCAGCTAAGAAACAGGTAAGAGATAAGAGGATAGAATATGTAACAATACTCCTACCAATTGCAGCCAATGACAGAAATCCATTTTGCCCGCTGTGCCAGCCAGTGTCCAAGATAGCCCCCAAAGACCCCTCATTTCTGACACCTTTGTGTAGTTCCCTCCCACACTGTACCAGCAGAATATGTAATCAACAGAATAGGGTAAAAATGACAGTATGCCATTTCTGATATTAAGTTATAAGCATGCTCTCTCACTCTTGGATCACTGGCTCTGTAGGAATCCATGTTTTGACACGAGCAGCCCCATAGCGAGGGTCTCCTGGCAAGGAACTGAAGTCTCCTGACAAGAACCCCCATGTGAGTGAGCTTCTAAGCAAATTCTCCAGCCCCAGTCAAATCTGAGACTACAGCCCTGGCCTATATCTTGACTATAACATCAGGGAGAACTTGAGCCAACTAAGCCACTTCTGGTTTCTTGACCCTCAGAAATAGTGTGAAATAATAAATGTTTACTGTTTTGGTAAATGCCAATTTTGCTGTAATCTGTTAGGTAGCAATAGATAACAGACCTTCCTTGACAGTCTGTTACAATTACAGAAGACTGTTAGATACTCTATCATTCTTCCATCTTTCCCATTCTACACACATCTCCTTTAAAGGAAAAAATAGGAAGAAAATTTAGGAAAACATGTTTTAATTTCCTTAAACATGGAAAAAAAGATATGAAATAAATTATGATTTCTCATTATAATCATTAAACATTCTTGTTTTGTATTTGTTTTACTTTTGAATGACTTGAAAACTTTTGAAGATTTTATATCTATTTCTACAAATAACCAACTACATTTCATAATTATGAAGAAATGAGCCCTTAACTTTGAATCTGTACCATAACACTGACTACTAAGTAGCTGGTTTAACTCTTACAAGGAAGAGAAGTTAAGCCATCACAGCATGCACATAATGAAATGTGGTATTGAGACTATAAGCTAAAAACTCACATAAATAAATGTGTTATATATATTCATGCTTCCACAACCAAAATTTGGCTTATACTTCCAATTCATGTAATTAAAATGATAATGATTATTCATGTTACAACAAAGATCAAATTCCTCTGTTTTAGGTCAGCTGTTAAAGTTATCAACACCACATCGAGACCATGTCTTATATTTTGCTTATTCCCACAGAGCCTAAGAAAGAGAAAGCATCAAACAACTATTTGCTAATTACAACTAAAGGATAATGTGAAGCTAAAATTTATAAAAAAGACACATGTATCAGGCTAAGAAAATCACTAAGTCAGAAAACTGGTATTATAAAATAATATAAAAGACATATTTCTAAATATTCAGACTAATTCTTATTTATTTTCAAGGAAAAAAACAGGTTAAAAATAATTCATCTTAAAAAAAAAAGCCTTCATCTACTAGATTGTCCCACCCTAGAATATTTTAGAAATATAAACCTATTTCACCAATTAAAAAATAAATGAAGAAAAAAATTTCATCTAGTACTTAGATCAAAAAATTGCTCTTTTCAGATTTATGATACATGGATTATATAGAAAGCCTATAGTCAATTACAATGCAACATAACATAACCATAACTGAATAAAGTTTTAGGGTTTTTGTGTTTTTGTTTTTTCGTTTTTACTTCCAAAAGATTACCTTAAATTTTTATATTTAAGAGTATGTCTAAGACAACCTTTATAGTCACAAACACTTTTAAAAAGAAAGTTGACTTACCCGTATGCTCTATTATCTGGCAGACTGCTATGGGCTCTTACTCCTGGGGGTATGACTCGGACTTCATTGATATAAACCACACATGGAAAACGAACTACATCTATATGAGAACTTTGCTTTAAAAAAAAAAAAGGGAAGGAGAAGGACATACTGTAAGCAAAACACTGTTCAAAATTTATTCGTCTTCAATTTCTTTCTTTCAGAATGTCACAAATTTTCTTAAACTCCGTATCATTAAAAGTGTTATATTATTTATAATACTGTAGAAATCATTGTTTTGAAAATAGCTGATGATAAAATGTACTAATTAAATCTCTCCATGTGTGTATGAACATTTTCTGCAGCATATTTGCCTCTCTGCAGCATATCTGCCTCTCTGCTGATGTTCTGCTTAGGCCAATACAGACCCACAATCCCTCACTGTGAGAGATGCCTTTCACAATACTAACTTACTGTGGTTTTAGAAAAGGTAATATAATACAAATACTGTGTATTGCTTAACACCCACTGCTTCTGGGGCAGTACCTTGTAATCAAACCATTATTTCTGAAACTACATGTATAAACATTCACACTAAATAAAGATTATAACTACCATGTCAGTTCAAATCAGACTGCATAGCCAAATGAATTTTTCTGCCATTTTTGACTTTCTGAATTATAGAGAAGAGACTAAGGATCTATGACTTTTTTGACAGCAGCTGAACTTGTATACTAATTATTACAAATATACTGTAGATATTCCACAAATACTGTAACAGATTTACACAAAAGAAATTAGCATTTTGTCTCAAACTTTGGTGCTATGTTTCCTTCCTGTAAGGAACTTCTTTTTTTTAAAGATTTTATTTATTTATTTATTTGAGAGAGAGCGCGCGCATGCATAAGCGAGTGGAGGAGCAGAGGGAGAGGGAGAACCTCAAACAGACTCCGTGCTGAGCACAGAGCAACGTGGGGCTTGATCTCATGACTCAGTGATCATGACCTGAGCTGAAGCCAAGAGTTGGACGCTTAACCGACTGAGCCACCCAGGTGCCCCTCTAAGGAACTTCTCTACTTATAAACTGTACTATATAGAAGCTCCCTTGCTTACATGTTATAAATTCTCATTAATACATACAAAGGAGGGATACCTGGGTGGCAGGCGGTTAAGCGGTTGCCTTCGGCTCCGGTCATAATCCCAGGGTCCTGGGATCAAGTCCCGCATCAGGCTCCTTGCTCAGCAGAGAGCCTGCTTTTCCCCCCGCTTGAGCACTCTCTCGCTCTTGCTCTCTTTCTCTCTGGCAAATAAATAAAATCTTTAAAAAATGTATGTACAGGGGCGCCTGGGTGGCTCAGTCATTAAGCGTCTGCCTTTGGCTCAGGTCATGATCCCAGGGTCCTGGGATCAAGCCCCACATCGGGCTCCCTGCTCAGCAGGAAGCCTGCTTCTCCCTCTCCCATTCCCCCTGCTTGTGTTCCCTCTCTCGCTGTGTCTCTCTCTGTCAAATAAATAAATAAAATCTTTAAAAAAATTAAAAATAAAAATAAAAAATATATGTACAAAGGAAACTTAGAACAAAGTTCATTAACTGTATCCTCCTCTACCCTGCCCTATACTGATTAATTAATAGTATCAGTAGTTAGGGTGTAAATGCTGTGGACCTAAAAAAAAAAAATGAACTTAAGGTTTTATGAACAGCCTTTCAAAATCTATTTTGTTTGTAAGCAGAAGAGTTTCTGCATAAGTTGCTACCCCTTTTATTCAATGTTTCTTTCTTTCTTTTTTTTTTAAAGATTTTATTTATTTGACAGAGAAAGACACAGCAAGAGAGGGAACACAAGCAGGGGGAGTGGGAGAGGGAGAAGCAGGCTTCTACCGAGCAGGGAGCTCGATGCGGGGCTCGATCCCAGGACCCTGGGATCATGACCTGAGCTGAAGGCAGACGCTTAATGACTGAGCCACCCAGGTGCCCCTCAATGTTTATTTCTAAACATTTATTAAATGTCTATTATGTTCCAAGGAATGCCAGGTCCCAAGGACACCGAGACAAAGACATGACTTCAGCCATTAAGGAAGAGACCATCTGTTGTGGTAGACATATTGCTATGATACAGACTCACACAGGATACTGTACAAAGTCAAAGGGGTACTTACCTAACTCAGGTTGTGGGCAAAAAATTGTGGGGAGGAATAGAGGAGTATCAGGAAAGATTTCCCAAAAGAAGTAGCACCTGAGCTAAATAAGTCTTAAAGGAAAACAAGAATTCGTGGAAAAGGAGGAGAGGAAACAACTTTCCAAGCAAAGGGAGAAACATTCACATAAGGAATGCAAACAAGACCTTGGAAGGTTCAAGAAACTATAAGCATAGTTCACCGTGGCTAGAGGGCAAAATGGGGGAGAGAGGGAAGTAGGGCAGAGTAGCTAAATACAATCAATAAAATTCCAAGAAAAAATTTTAAGATTTTATTTATTTGACAGAGAGAGAGCACAAGCGGGCGGGGTGGGGGGTTGCAGCAGGCAGAGGGAGAGGGAGAAGCAGACTCCCTGCTGAACAGGCAACCCGATCTCAGGACCCTGAGATCACAACCTGAGCCCAAGGCAGACGCTTAACCAACTGAGCCACCCAGGCGCCCCAAGAAATAAAATTTTTATCTACTGCCATAGGTCAACTCCAAATCTAAATCACCATTTAGGACCTCTCTCCCAAGCCCCAGACCACTATAACCAATTGCCAACCAGATACCTCCACTTCAGTGTCCTTCTGGCACCACAAACTCAACAAGCCAAAACTGAAATCTTCTGTATCAGTGATAATAACACCATCCACATGATGGCCAAGAGAGAAACCGTTATCACCCTTTGCTTCTTTCTCATTCTCTCACCTGTATCATTCATTTAAACATCAAGTCCTATTGATTAAACCTCTAAATAGCTCTCAAATCTGTGTATTTCTCGGAGCGCTTGGGTGGCTCATTCGGTTAAGCATCTGCCTTCGGCTCAGGTTATGATCCCAAGAGTCTTGGGATCAAGTCCTCCATCAGGCTCCCTGCTCAGCAGAGAGCCTGCTTCTCCCTCTCCCTCTGCCCCTACCCCCTCACTCACGTTCTCAAACACTCTGCTCTCTCTTTAAAATCTTTAAAAACCTGTGTATTTCAGGGCACCTGGGTGGCTCAGTGGGTTAAGCAACTGCCTTCGGCTCAGGTCATGGGATCAAACCCCACATCGGGCTCCCTGCTCAGGCATGGAGTCTGCTCCTCCCTCTCCATATGCCCCTCCCCCCGCCCGCTTGTGCTCTCTCTCTCAAATAAATAAAATCTTAAAAAAAAAAAATCTGTGGGAGCGCCTGGGTGGCTCAGTTGGTTAAGAGACTGCCTTCGCCTCAGGTCATGATCCTGGAGTCTTGGGATCGAGTCCCTCATCGGGCTCCCTGCTCAGCAGGGAGTCTGCTTCTCCCTCTGAACTTCCCCCCCTCTCATGCTCTATCTCATTCTCTCTCTCAAATAAATAAAATCTAAAAAAAAAAAAAATCTGTATTTCTCTCCATTATTGCTGTCACTTCTCTAGTTCTAGACACTATGCACACTAATCTGGATTACAATAGGAATCCTGGTTTTGTGCTTCTTTCTTGCCCCCCTCCAACCCATTCTCCTATTGCAGTCTGGTCCTTCCAGAAGGTAAATGTATCATTCCCCTGTTCCTTAATGTCCCCAGGCCAAATTCCTTGACTAATAAACAAATACAGTCTCTTCTTATCACTCCAAATTTATAGCCCCAACATACCATGCTCTTTCTCACCTTCATGCTAATATATCTGCTCCCACACTCCTCTGTCCCACTTCCTTTTAAAGGTCAACTTTCTCTTAAAAGCTGTGCCAGGGCAAGTCTAAACAGGTGCCTCTCCCGGTGAATCAAAAGCCTCATATCAAACTAAATTGTAATCGCTTTTCTTTCTCCCACTGGAGTGGTATTTCAAGAAGACAAGAACCAAGTCTCAGTTTACTGTTACGTTCATAGTGCCTAGCATATTCATTTAATGAATGACTTTTAATAAGTGCTTAATAAAAGCTGACTGAATTGTTTTCAGAAAGTTAAAAATATTACAGTGAAGTAGGAGCTTAAGATATCTCAAGGAGTATAGGGGCACCTGTGTGGTTCAGTCAGTTAAGTGCCTGACTTCGGCTCAGGTCATGATCTCAGGGTTCTGGGATTGAGCCTCACGTCAAACCCCACATCGGGCTCCTAGATCAGCAGGGAGTCTGCTTCTCCCTCTTCTTCTCCCTCTGCCCCTCCCCCAGCTCGTGTGCGTGCTCACTCTCTCTCAAATAAATAAAATCTTAAAAAAAAAAAGATATCAGGACACCTGGGTGGCTCAGTCAGTTAAACGTCTGCCTTAGGCTCAGGTCATGATCCCAGGGTTCTGGGACTGAGTCCCACATCAGGCTCCTTGCTCAGCAGGGAGCCTGCTTCTCCCTCTGCCTGCCGCTCCCCGTGCTTGTGCACTCTCTCTCCCTCTCTTTCTGACAAATAAATAAAATCTTAAAAAAATAAAATTAAAAAAGATATCTAGAGGAGTATATAAACCTAAGAACACAGGTTGGCAATGGGAAATCATGAGAGATTTATGATTATGGAGGTAACAGGAACGTGAAGAATAAATTGGTCAAATTCCAGGACTCTGACCCACATTTACCTTCAGAAAGAGTTCCTGTGTGTCACAGTATAGCTGTCTCCCCCACCTCACTCTTCTATCCCTGAAAATATTTTCTCTTCTCTTTTTATACTCTCCTTAAAGGTAGGCTAAGGCTATCTCATCTATTCCTACCGCTTCCATTATCATTTTTATTCAGATGCGTTCCAAAGTGGTTTCTTTGGACTGGGGTGCCTGGGTGGCTCAGTGTGTTTAGTGCCTGACTCGGTATCAGCTCAGGTCATGATCTCAGGGTCATGGGGTCTAGCCCCAGGTCAGGCTCTGCACTGAGTGTGGAGCCTACTTGGGATTCTCTCTCTCCCTCTCCAGATAAATAAATAAATAAATAAATATTCTCTTTACCCCTTTCCCTCTGCCCTCCACGCCCACCCCCCCTAAAAAAATAAAATAAAATGAAGTAGGAATTTCTAGCATCAATCACTCTTGTTAAGACTATATTTTAACCCAGCAATTCCACTCTAGAAAGTAATAAATAATTAAAGATGCATCGGGGTGCCTGGGTGGCTCAGTGAGTTAAATGTCCGATTCCTGACCTCAGCTCAGGTCTTGATTTCAGGGTCATGAGTTCAAGCCCCACACTGGGCTCCATGCTGGGCATAGAAACTACTTAAAAAAATAAAAATAGAAATAAAAAAATAAACACATCACTGTAAAACGTTAGAAACCTAAATGTATGAGAATATATAAATAACAGCACTACCACTCAAAGAAATATTATGCATCCCAAAAAATGGTATTATATAGAATATTTAGGGAAAGAAACAGGATGGCTAGAGGACAGGAATAAGAAAAAACCATACTTTTTATTGTATACCCTTCTGTACCTTTTGAATTTGTACCTCATACATGTTACTTTGTCATAATAAAATAATGTTTTAAAATAAAGTATACTTTTAAAATGTTATGTAAGCATAACTCTTGGTCTATAAAGATGCACGACACATTGTTATGTGAGAAAATAAACCACAAAAGAGTAATACAGTATAAGTATGCTAATGTGGGTGATGGTGTATACATTTAAGCATATATGTATCTACTAGAGGATTTGGAAAAAAAATTTAAAAAGCTGTTAATCATAGCTAGGACTAAGAAAGGTGAGACTATGAAAGCCTTTGCTTTTCTGTACTTTCTCATTTTTCTATAATGAAATTAAAATTTACTAAAATAATTTATTTTTTAAAAAGTGACATAAAAACCACAAACACAATTTGTAATTCATTTAGAACTACTAAAACCCCTTTCAGTGTTCCTCTTGGGAAATGTAAATAAGTATCTTCGCCAGATTACAAACTCCTTTGAAAGCAAGGGCAATGGATTTGGGAATTGTTTGTTTTCTTCTTTGTATTGCCCCTCCTAGACTGTAGCTCACCTTCAAAAGTATTTTTCATAAGTAATTGTTAAAACAGATTCCCAACTTCCTACTGAGCAAATCTCTCTGGTGTACCACTGAACACATCAAAGACTAAAATTATCTTGTTCCCAACACCCACAATTCCAGACTTTTCTATTTCTATCAACGGTCCCACCAGTTCTCTAGTCTCTGTAACTAGAACTCTATCCTTTTTAACTACTTTCTCCCTCACGCATCAGTTGCCATGCTGTCCATTCTACGTCCAAAATTTATCTCGTGCCTATCCCCTCCTACTTAGTCCCACTGAGACACAGTATGACATTGCTTTAGAGCCAGGAAATACGCATTGGAATGCCTTAATCCAGCTATGCCACTTTAGGAAAGTCACCTAACCTCTCACACTCAAGTCTCCTTATCTATAAATTGGGGATAAGAATCTTTCAAAATTACTGAAAGGTAATTAGAGATAATATATTTAAATTACCAAAGCACTGCATCTTGCACAAAATAAGCATTCAATAAATGCTGGCAATGATTACTGCCTACCTGTAACCTGGAACTTTCACTACATCTCACTTTTTCTTCTTGATTTGCTACCTCTAATTTTTCTGAACCATTTTAGGTATTACTGATCAATTAATCGATTTAATGTATTTTACTAATCAATTAATTTGCCTGCTCAAAAAACTACCCACTTCCTACAAAATAAAGTCCATACTCCTTTTTTAAAAAAAAAAAGATTTTATTTATTTATTTGACAGAGAGAGACACAGCGAGAGAGGGAACACAAGCAGGGGCAGTGGGAGAGGGAGAAGCAGGCTTCCCGCGGAGCAGGGAGCCCTATGATGCCGGGCTCGATCCCAGGGCCCTGGGATCAGCACCTGAGCCGAAGGCAGATGCTTAACGACTGAGCCACCCAGGCGCCCCAAGTCTATACTCCTTTGCTGAGCATTCAAGGAATTCCATGATCTGGCTTCAGACTGCCCTTCAGCAGCCACTTCATACTAGGATTTCTGGCATTCTCTACAGAGGACTGACTACTCCAGGAGTCCCTGCTTTTTTATCTACAGCTGTGGAACATTTCCTCTTCTACCAAAGACCAAGTTCACATGTCAACTGCCTGGAAGTCTTACCTGATATTCTCAAATGAAGAGTCATTTCTCCCTCCCCTGAAATCACATAGCCTTTATTGGTAGCACCTAAGGAAGCTAAATAAATATTGACTGGGGTCCTAATGATGTCAGACACAAATCGGCACTATGGAATAAAGATGATAAACCCTGGGGCGCCTGGCTGGCTCAGCCGGTAGAGCATGCAACTCTCGATCTCAGCCCCACATTGGGTGTAGAGCTTACTTTTTAAAAAAAGAGAGAGAGAGGGAGAGAAAGATGGTAAACCCCAAGGGATTCCCACTGCTTCTTTACGTACTTATCGCATTCTAACTTGAATTATAATTTTGTGGACCTAACCTCCAATACTTAGTTATAAACTCCTTGGGAACAAACAACTCAATGTTCCATATCCCCCACAAGGCCTTAGCCTTCCTTCAAAGGCTCAGTTCAAATGTGATCTCTACTAAGCCTCCCTCAATCACTGCCCAAATTGGTCCTATCCTCTCCTGGTCCTCAATATTTGTCTAAGAATGAATGAAGAAACACTAGATTCTTAAATATATAAGTGAATGAATGCTGATTTTCCTAAACTAGAATGCCACTAACTTATCATATGCTTCTTTCATTTTTAATTGTTGTCTATTACTGTACACATGACAGGTCTGTTCTGAACCATGAGTTTTCTAAAGCCTAGCTGGAAGTACAGAGAAGTACGGTCGTTGAACAAGCACAGCTAACTGAACCACAAGAAATGAGACCACAAATTCATTCATTGTTTGTAAGACATGCTGAAGTTTCCAAAGTTTTTATTTTTACATTCGTTGAAACAATTAGAAGATCAAAGTTGTCAACTTTTTATTTTGCCAAACAAAGCATTAAGATACAACCACTACTCACTATCATCACTAACTCAGAGGAAAGAAGAGTTCTCTAAATTAAGTTTACATTGAAAGAGACGTGTGAGTTCTGGGTTGTTTTATTCTATGGACTTCGTTAAAGTTCCTTGTTGCCAGCTTTCGGGAACCTTTAGTTAGCCAGCTATATTCAATTTAATTATCACAGGGCCAGTCATACGTCCAAGGGCGCTCAAGTTATGACAGAACGATTCCTCCACAAGACCCCCACCCGAGCCCCTCAAAAACGACAGTGCAACTACGCCGTACAGTTTGATTACAATTCTCTCAATTCTTTCTTCGCAAGTACTCCCCACGCAAAGGACGTTCCGTGTTATTTCATGCCCTACCGTGTGAAATCTTTCCAAGAGATAAGGATTAAAGTTTCAGGGGAAACTGGAGAACGCCGCAATCCTAAACCAAATGAGTGTCACATCTGGGCAGCACAGCTCCTGTAAGGAAGGAGACCTAGGAGGCGGGATTCAGGAACCACGAAGTCTGCGCGACCTGCTCAGTCACCTATACTGTCAAACTCAAGCCGTCCAAGACCCCTCCCAAACACCACTTGAGGTAAACCTGAGAACCATGATCCTTCTCAACACCCAAAGCTGACAGGAACAACAGCAAAACAACAAAGGGGCAAGGCAAGCTGAGCAGCCAAATCGACCAAAGACAAGGGGAACTAACGGAAAGCAGGGAAATGAAGGGGCTACCGCCGCCCTCCCTCAGACGTGGTTGCCCACACCCAAGCTGGGGGGAGGGGGCTGTGTATGTGAGGAGTTAAAGCGGCAATCGGCAGGAGGAAAAGTCGAGGCATGCCTAATGACCTTTTGTAAGGGTCCTCAAGTCGAGAAGCAGGGTCGGAATCAAGTCGCGAAACCTTACCTCAGCGCTAGGGTGTTTAAAAGTATCTAAAAATAGCAGCTCCATCGCCGAGTCTACCGCCATGTTCGCCGCGGGCGGGGCACAGGGGGAGGACTTCCGGGGCAGCGCTCCAACCTCGGCGACAGCGGCTCAGGAGAGGGAGAGACCGCAGCACTTCCGGTGACCAGAGCTCTGGCGCCGCAAGCCTGGGCCTATCCGGAAGAGTGGTGCTGCTGGAAGTCTCCGACCCCGCCTTCTCCAGCGCGGCGGAGGGCGCCCCGGGAGCAGAGAGCCCGGCGGAGGGGAGAAAAGGAGGGGACTACGGCGTCGCCAGTGGTCCAAACCCCGTCCTTCTACCGGGTTGTAGAGCCACGACTGCCTTGGGATGAGGAGGTGCCGAGCAGGCTTTGGGGAGGGTGGAGGAGGGGTAGGGAACGCCGCCAACTCTGGACACCCGGCCCAGTGAAACCTACTTTCCAAGCAAGCAGCCTTTCCGGAGCTGATACTTCAATACGCGAGGCTGAAGAGTAACACTTTTTTTTAAGAAAGAAGAAAAAAAACTTGTCTCGAAACGGAGAGGGTTTTTTTTTTTGTTTTTTCATCTGCAAATGTAAATGATAATGCCTAACCCACTGCTTTATTGTGAGAACTAATTGAAATAAAATCGAAGAATTCGTATAACGTGAAATGCCATGAACATAGAAATAGTGAAAAGTCTCACTGCCTCGGTGTTGATGAGCATTGGAGCAACAGGAGCTATTTTGTCGTCTAACCTGGCACAAGTGCTTGGGAGAGCGATTAGGAATTAGTAAAATAACTTTAGTCATTTTACTGTGCCTACCCTGAGTCTAGGATAATTCTCGCATATGTGCCCCAAGAAATACCTACGCATACAAGAATGTTCATGATAAAACTTAATAGTTGCAAAAAATCTGTTTATTGACTAACAAGAATAAGTAAATTGTGATATATGTATGCAATGTAATAGCATATAGCAGGTAGAAAAGAATGAACTAGTTCCATACCTACTAACATGGATAATCTGGATAAATCATGGATAAACATGGAAAAACAGGGCTAACCAAACAGGTTGAAGAAAATGTAGTGTAAAATAGCATTTATATAATTCAAAACATGCCAAATAATATAACGGGGGGAATGGATATAAATTATAAAATTAAAAATGCGTTGGAATGATAAACATTACAATTTAAAGATGGTGGGAGGGGTGCCTGGGTGGCTCAGTCGTTAAGCGTCTGCCTTCGGCTCAGGTCGTGATGCCAGGGTCCTGGGATCGAGCCCCGCATCCGGCTCCCTGCTCTGTAGGAAGCCTGCTTCTCCCTTTCCCACTCCCCCCTGCTTGTGTTCCCTCTCTCCCTATGTCTCTCTCTGTCAAATAAATAAATAAAATCTTAAAAAAAAAAAAGACGGTGGGAAACTGGAGGGAGATGAAATCGAGAAGTGTACAGGGGGCTTCAAATGCTTTGTTTGATTATGTTTCATTCTTTAGGTTGGTGATGGTTTCACAGGCATGCCTCACATTATTGTTTGTGCCTTTTGGTATGCCTGAAATATTTAATAATAAATTATTTTTTTTTAATTTTTAAAGTAAATCTCCATCTATCCCTTTCCTCAGCAAGTTTCCTTCATTAGCTAACAGTTCATCTCTTTTACTACTTTTTTAAAAGAACTAGTTCTTGGGGCACCTGGGTGGCGTTAAGCATCTGCCTTCGGCTCAGGTCATGATCCCAGAGTCCTGGGATCGAGCCCCACATCGGGCTCCCTGCTCAGCAGGGAGCCCGCTTCTCCCTCTCCTGCGCTCCCCCTGCTCGTGTTCCTGCTCTCGCTCTCTCTCTCTGTCAAATAAATAAAATCTTTAAAACAAAAAAACTAGTTCTTGCTTTCATATTTATTATTCCCAGCATTCTTTTTTTTTTAAGATTGATTTATTTATTTTAGAGAAGGGGAGGGGCAGGAGGGAGAGAGAGGATCTGAAGCAGGCTCCACACCCAGTGCCAAGCTGGAGCCCAACGTGGGACTCAATCTCACAACCCTGAGGTTATGACCTGAGCCAAAATCAAGAGTTGGAAGCTTAACTGACTGAGCCACCAGGGTGTCCCATTAATAGACTATAGGTTGTTTTAGAGACTTAGGGGTGTTTTAGTTTTACAGGAAATTGAGCAGCTAATACCAGCGTTCCCATATATTCCCTTTCCCCCCGTTCAAAGATTCCCTAATTATTAATATCTTGCTTTACTGTAGTACATTTATTGTAATTAATGAACCAGTATTGATACATTATTATTAACTAAAGTCCATAGTTTACATTAGGGACCACCTTTGTTTTGTGTTGTACATATATACTATATGTGTATTTGAATTTATAGATTATCTCTGAAAGAATTATATAAGAAACTGGTAATAGTTGTTGGCTCCAGGGAGGGGGAAATTGATGGCTAAAGTATAGAAATAGAGGTAATCTATCTCCGTGTACATAAATTGCCTATTAGCAAATTTTGAAAGATAAGGAGTAAAGAAAATTTGAATAAACTAGTCTTTCAAGAACTTTTGTTGCATAGAACAGAGAAATGAGATGGTTGTGGGAGGGGGACCTGGGGTCAGGAAAAAGTGTTTTTAAGATGGGAAATAACAGAGCATGTAGTTTGGTGGGAAAGAAGCAATGGAGAGAGAAACAGTGATGATAAAGAGAAAGAGGATATCTGAGGCAGCAAAATATTGAGTAGGTATGAGGGGGAGGGTACCTGGTAGCCAAGTAGAAAGTGACCTTTGCTCAAAAGAACGCTTGCTCTCTGGTAACCAGGGGCAAGAAGGAGTCCATGGGTACACATGCAGATGAGAGTAACGATTTAGTAGGTGGAAATGAGGAAGTTCCTTTTTGATAGTTTTCTATTGTCTCAGTGAGATCATCAGCTGATTGAGAGGACAGTCAGATGTGTAGAAGAGATAAAGTATTAACCAGACTTCTCGGAGAGCCTAGAATCCCTGAATGACTATCACCTCACATAGTGTGTAGGGTCCCAGATTCACTTCTCCTTGCTCACTTTTTCACCTTGTTCATACCACACCATTTGATGATTCAGCTGTTCCCAGCTAGATATGGCCCCCTTAATGCAGAGGTATTTTACAACACTGTGCCCTATGGCTTACATGGTTTCCTGTGCTTTGAATATGACTCCCTTAATATGGCTTTCAAAAACCTACATACGGTTACATGAGGCGACTCGGTGACTCAGTCAGTAAGCATCTGACTCTTGATTTCAGCTCAGGTCATGATCTCAGGGTGGTGAGTTCGAACCCTGCCTCTGGGCTTTGCACTGAGTGTGGAGCCTGCTTAAGATTCTCTCTCTCTCTCTCTCTCTCTCTCTGTCCCTCTACCCCCAACCCCCCTCACTCGCACTCTCTTTCTCTTAAAAAAAAAACCTACATACAGTTACAATAGCATCCAAATGAATAAAATACTTAAAGAATAAATTTAACCCAGATGGTGAAATCCTTTTACACTGAAAATTATAAAATATTGCTTTTAAAACAATTAAAGAAGGCAAATAAATGGAAAGACATTCCATGTTCATGGATCAGAAGACTGTTAAGATGACATTACCTAAAGTGATCTACAGATTCAATGCAACCCCTATCAGAATTCTAATGGCCTTTTTTTCAGAAATGGAAAATCTGATCCTCAAATTCATACGGAATTTCAAGGGGCCCCACGTAACAAAAACAATCTTGAAAAAGAATACACATCCTCCAAATTACTAATTCAAAACTTACTACAAAATTAGAGCAATCAGAACTGTAGTAATGGCATAAGGATAAACATATACACCAATGGAATAGAATTAGAGGCGAGAAATAAACGTTTACATATATAGTGAATATACATGTCAAGGGTGCCAAGGCCATTCAATGGAGAAAGAATAATCTCTTTAATAAATGATGCTGAGATAATTGGGTATCTACATGCAAAAGAATGAAGTTGGACCCTTGCTTTATCCCATATACAAAAAAACTCAAAATGGGTTGAGGACTTAAGTACAAGAGCTAAAACCATTAAACTCTTAGAAGAAAACATGGGTAAATGTTCATTACCTATTATTGGTCACCAATACATCCTTAGTATCTGGCACACACTAAACACTCAAAGATGGTTATTGAGTGAATTGATTTCTTATTTGCTATTTTGAATCACTTACAGAGTTATATATTGTGCACGTGTTATATATCATATGCATAGGTTGTACTATTTTTACTCTTTCATTTTTATCTGTCTTGCTCATCAGATTATCAACCCACCCCCCCTCACCCTCCTCCCCAGGGCAGGGTTCTGTAAACAGTCCATAGTAGCTACTGCTATTTGACCGGCCATAGTGTCTTTCCTTCTTTGATTTCCACCACCCTGCAGTAAAAAGAGCAACTTGAAGAAAAGCAAAAATTGCCTCTAATGTGAAAAGCAATGTACGTGAATTTGAATGCTTTCCGGGAGCGACTTGACAAAGAGGCTAAGAAGTGGCAGAGAGCTAACCAGCCCAGGACAACTCAGTATTGCATTTATTTGGTAACAGATGAGCTCCTTTCTGAGGTGACTGACATATACACAAGTATACAGAGCAGGCGGAGGATCTGCGTGAACTGCCAAGCATTTCAACCTCTCCAGAGACCAAGTCTATCAAGAACAACTGATTGGGTAATCTGGCAAACTGCCAACTACTAGCCATCCATCCACCAGCAGGAACACAAAGAGCCTTCATTTTCCTCCCGCTCTGAGCAGGCTGATTAAAAGCAACAGCTGCTGCCCTTTCTCCACAAGACTTGATTACGCTAATTCCCCACAGCCAAGGGCTTGCCGTGAAACTTCCATATCATTCTTCAAAATGTAGTCTGGAGATTACCTAAAAATTTGAGAAACATGGATTGTAAACTATTATCTACACAAACTATCTCGAAATAAGCACACTGATTAGTGCCAATTGTTCTGAAAGATTTAATGACCCCAGCTATTTTTCAACTTTTTTTGCAGCTTCATAAAGGCATAACACTGTGGGATCCTGTCTGTTTTAAAGATTGGCAAATGGCCAAAATTTTGTGGTTCAGTTCTACCGTGGGTACAGAGCCTACACCATGTAGGCTATAAGCCTTACATAAGGCACTTTTCCTTTTTCTAAATTGCTCTACTGTGTTTAGCAGATCCACAATCTCTCAAAGCATGCTCCCTTAAGAAGCCCATGGAAAAAAGGTTTCTGTGATCAAAAATAATTTGGGAGGGGTGCCTGGGTGGCTCAGTCGTTAAGCGTCTGCCTTCGGCTCACGTCATGATCCCAGGGTTCTGGGATCGAGCCCTGCATCGTGCTCCCTGCCAGGCGGGAAGCCTGCTTCTCCATCCTCTACTCCCCCTACTTGTGTTCCCTCTCTTGCTGTCTCTCTCTCTGTCAAATAAATAAATAAAATCTTTAAAAAATAATAATAATAATAATTTGGGAAACTCTGTATACCCTGTCTCTCTCTTAGACCTTCATCATCATTATAAACTCTAAGAAGTACACAGAGAAGAAACTTTTCTAACTTTTTAGGACTTAACAACTAGCACTTGCAGCTTAGTCTAAACTTGCTCTTAACAACTTCAATGATTTCTATACCCTTAAGTGCCAGTGACATCAGCCTTATGGATTATTCTTAGTACAAAGCTAGGTACAAGTACCCTCCAAGTACAAAAGCTAGGAGGATTATAAGATGGCTGGTAGAATGAATAGAGTTGGCTAAAAACTTACTTTTATATAAGAACTTTATGTTAGTTGGTGAGCAAATATTAATTAGGTTCCTCTCTCTCTTTCGATCCACTTACACCCCTGCATCAGAGATTCTACCCCATCTAAATCTTCCTCGGTTTGTGCAGTAACCGTAATCTGGTCTCCCAACTTCAGCTAATTTGACCAAGGTTGGTCACCTAGCACAAGGTAGGTTGTAGAGAGTCATTAATTGGTAGCAACCTCTGACTGATGTGACCTGGCTCAAAAAGATAAGAGATCGGAGTGAAATTACCAGCTGGTAGTGAGACAGAAGGATACAGATTCATGGAGCAGAGCCAAGCCAAATTAATGACAAAGGATTAAACTGAAACAAGCATTGATGGTCACCTGTGCTGAGGTCCCAGTGCTGAGGTAGGCCCAGCCATGTCACTGCTCGTTTGAAATTAATGCTTCCTACTATAATCCCCTTGTGTCCCTGCTAAGCGTGGAGACCGACACTGGGCTAGATCCCATGATCCTGAGATCATGACCCGAGCCGAAACCAAGAGTCGGACAATCAACCAAATGAGCCACCCAGGCATCGCTCTTGCAAACAGTTCTACTTTGAAACAACTACTTACCAAGTGTTCTTCTGCAATCAGTGGAACGTATGCAACAAAATGAAATATGGCAATGACCTTAATTGAACTAACAATAAAGTTACAGAAATAAAACATAAATTTTAGAAACATAACTGATCATCTAAAACAGTTTATAAAATTATAGGATATAGTATAAAGAGATCACTGGACTTAGAGTAAAAAACATGAATTCTTGAGACCCAGGACTCTGTCAGAGTTTTAACAGAGAAGAGATGTCACATTCAAATGTTTAATTCAAGGATGTTTAATGAAAATGGGGCACCTGGCTGGCTCAGTTGGTAGAGCATATGACTCTTGATCTTGGGGTCCGGAGTTCAAGCACCACTTTGGGCATAAGCTTACTTAAAAAAAAAAAAAAGAGGAATGAATGTTTAATGATATTTTTTTAAAAGAAACAGAGGGTTTAATGAAACTTTTGAGGTAGTGAGAATGATTATTGATCACGGTGATGGCTTACAGTGTACATTCTCAGAAGTCAGCAAGCTATACACTCTAAATATGTGCAGTTTTATTGAATGTGAGTTATGCTTCAATAAAGCTAAAAAAAAAAAAGTGATGTTTGGGGCACCTGGGTGGCACAGTTGGTTAAGTGTCTGACTCTTGGTCTTGCCTCAGGTCGTAATCTCAGGGTCATAAGTGCAGAGTCTGCTTAAGTTTCTCTCCCCCTCTCCCTCTGCCCCCCAAAACAAATTAATAAATCTTTTTTTTCTTTTTAATTTTTTTATTGTTATGTTAATCACCATATATTACATAATTTGTTTTGGTGTACTGTTCCATGATTCACTGTTTGTTCATAACACCCAGTGCTCCATGCAGAATGTGCCCTCCTCAATACCCATCACCAGGCTAACCTATCCCCCCACCCTCCTCCCCTCTAGAAACCTCAGTTTGTTTTTCAGAGTCCATCATCTCTCCTGGTTCGTCTCCCCCTCTGACTTACTCCCCTTCATTCTTCCTCTCCTGCTATCTTCTTCTTTTTCTTTTTTCTTAAAATATGTTGCGTTATTTGTTTCAGAAGTACAGATCTGTGATTCAACAGTCTTACACAATTCACAGCGCTCACCGTAGCACATATCTTCCCCAATGTCCATCACCCAGCCACCCCATAATAAATCTTTTTTTTAAAGGATGTTTAAAAAGGAACTATTTACTGAAGTGTGAGCAAAGTCAAGGGTAAAGCATCTATGGACAAGCAATCCTGAGAAGCCATTACCACCCTAGGGCTGAACGAGCACAGAGAAGGGACCTCATAGGAAATCATCAGAGCTGTAGCTGTAAACATGGGGCCAGAAGCCTACAAACTATTTGTTATCATTTAGAAGGAGATAAGAACAGAATTTGAGAGTGAGTGTTTAAAACTTCTATACCAATTTAATAGACTAATGTTATGTTTGCTGAATCAAATAATATAAAACCTGGGGATTATATTTTGTAGGTCTTTGGGCTTTTTAATTTCACTTTTCTAGGGGCACCTGGGTGGCTCAGTTGGTTAAGCGACTGCCTTTGGCTCAGGTCATGATCCTGGAGTCCCGGGATCGAGTCCCGCATCGCGCTCCCTGCTCAGCGAGGAGCCTGCTTCTCCCTCTGACCCTCGTCCCTCTCGTGCTCTCTATCTCTCATTCTCTCTCTCTCTCAGATGAATAAATAAAATCTTTAAAGAAAAAAAAATTTTCACTTTTCTAGTAATTCATTTTGTTACTTTTTTTAGAAATATTGGTCAGTGGTGGGATGGTAATTTAAAAAAATGATTCACCACTGATAGTTTGAAAAAACACTGAACTAGAGGAATTGAATCTCTGATAAAACTTGAGCTCTGCATGAAAAGAGTTAGGGAACATGGGTATACCTCAGTCTCTTTCCTCCCACATTGATCTCTCTGTCTTTGGAGAGTGACTTAGTCTCAGTGAGCCTCAGTTCGGCTCACCCCCAAAGAAATGGGGATCCCTCGACCACCATTCACTTATTCTACCATTCTCCATTCACTTCCTTAAGCCAGAGACTTGGCAGTCATGTTTTATTCTCTTCACTCCCATCCCATCCAGTCAGTCCTGACCGGCTCACACCTCCATAATGACATTTACACGTGGCTCCTCCTCTCCCTCCCATGCCCTGCCTTATCTGAGTTCCTCCACATTTGTCCACGGAACTACAATAGCCTTTTGACTGGTCTTGCTCTTCTCCAGGGTGACAGATGCAGATTTGACTAACTATTCCCTAACTTAAGTATAAATCTTGAAAGTGAATATTTAGGGGCGCCTGGGTGGCTCAGTCATTGAGCGTCTGCCTTCGGCCCAGGTCATGATCCCAGGGTCCAGGGATCGAGTCCCACATCGGGCTCCCTGCTCAGTGGCAAGCCTGCTTCTCCCTCTCCCACTCCCCCTGCTTGGGTTCCTGCTGTCACTGTCTCTCTCTGTCAAATAAATAAATAAAATCTTAAAAAAAAAAAAAAGAAAGTGAACATTAGAAAAACTTAAGTGTTTAGAATCCTTGAATGTTTTGGTTTGGTTTGGTTTTGATCTTCAGATTATAAATGCTTTCTTATTCTTCCATGCTTCTAATCATGCTCTTTTCCTCTGTTTGAAATGCCCTTGTCCTTATTTGCCAGCTAACTCTCTATTCAGCCTTCAGAACTTGGGAAGATTTCCCTGACCACCACACCCAATACAAGCAAGCAAGGGGCTGCTATATGCTCTTATTGTACATTTTACTACTCACTTGTTTCTTCATTGGAATTAACCCTACCTTTAGAAACTGTAAACCCCTTGAAGCACCTGGCTGGCTCAGTCAATAGAGCATGTGACTCTTGATCTCAAGATCATGAGTTCAAGCCCCTCATTGGGCATGGAGCCTACTTTTAAAAAAAGGGAGTGACGCCTGGGTGGCTCAGTTGGTTAAACATCTGCTTTCAGCTCAGGTCATAATCTCAGGGTCCTGGGATCGAGCCCTGAGTTGGGCTTCCTGCTCAGCGACGAGTCTACTTCTCACTCTCCCTCTGGCCCTCCCCCCTGCTCATGCACACGCTGTCTCCCCCTCAAGTAAATAAATAAAAAATGAAACTATAAACCCCTTGAAGAAAGGAACTACACCATTTTCATGACTGTATTTCCTTGCCTAAAAGAACGTGGACACAATAAATGCTCTTTATTTATTTGTTGAATGAGTGAGTAAATGAGAATTGGGTGGTCAATTGAGTCTTCATGGAAATGGAATTTGAACTAAATTCTGTAGAATAGATAAGAGTGAGAAGGCCAGAGAGGAGGGGAGAGAATACCCAGTTTGTATAACAATTTGAGCCAAGTCAGAATGACCAGTATCATAGTCAAATATATATAGATGCGTTTGAATGTAGGAACGAATGATAAAATGGAAGAAGTCATTTGAGGTTCTGTGGAAGAGAACCTTAAATTCCACATTGGAATTTGTCTTGTAAGCTGGGAGTGAACTGAGAAATTGGGGTTGAACATTGACCTCTTTGAAAGGAGAATTAAATTATAGAAAAGATGTATTAGGAAGATTACTCTTCCTGTGGTGTTTATAGTTAATTGAAATAAAAGGAGAGTAAAAGCAAAGAAGTCATTAAGAAACTTACTAAAATAATTCATATGAGGGGGTTAAAAGATTTGGATTGTTGGCAGGAGATTTGGAAAGGAAAAGAATGAAAAGAGACATTAAAAAGGAAATAGTTATGGGGCGCCTGGGTGGCTCAGTCATTAAGCGTCTGCCTTCAGCTCAGGTCATGGTCCCAGGGTCCTGGGATGGAGCCCCACATTGGAGTCCCCGCTTGGTGGGAAGCCTGCTTCTCCCTCTCCCACTCCCCCTGCTTGTGTTCCCTCTCTCGCTGTGTGTCTCTCTGTCAAATAAATAAAATCTTTTTTTAAAAAAAGGAAATAGTTATAACATTTTGTTAAAATAATGGTCTCTAATGATTAGCATATGTGCATGCTACTTAACATTTACTGATTATTTGACATTCTGAAATTCTGGTTGATACCAATGACAGAAATAAATATGGAACAAGACGATGACATAATGAATTCATCTGTTTTCCTAAAGTATATTGCTGTTATTATTTAAATATAAAAAGTCATGCTGAAAATTAAAATCTCGGACAAAGGTTTTATATTTTGGACTCTAAGGCTTAGTTGCAATATCTACTGCCACCTGCTGGCAGAGGGAGAGTGACTATAGTCTCATAATTGCGAATCCTACAAATAAGTTATAGTTAACATTATATAGTCATCTAAATATGAAACATCTGGATAGTAATAGGGGTTTCTATTCTTTATTATATACTCCATTTGCTGTACCACTACCAGCTCAAGGAGCCCTATGGATTTGCTACTGTCTGATCAAGCTTGATGACTTATCTCATTTTCATTCTACTATTCATGAGTGATTTTAGGATTTCTCAGATTTCCTCACTTCTAAGATTGAAAGAGTGAAAGTTTGCTAGTTACTTTGACAGTATTGTAAAAGAGAATGGAGAAGAAAAATTCATTGAAAATTAAGGATGTTTTTCTTTTGTTTGTACCAGGAGTCTGTTTTGTTCTACAAATTGATTTTTTTAAAGATAGATAGATAGATTGATTGATTTAAGAGAGACAGGAAGGGAGAGAGAGTGTGTGGGGTGGGGAGAGGCAGAAGGACAGGGAGAGAGAAACTCAAGCCGACCTCACACTGAGCACAGAGCCCCACCCAGCGCTGGATCTCGTGACCTGGAGATCATAACTTGAGCTGAAACCAAGATTCAGATGCTTAACTAACAGCACACCACCCAGGTGCCCCTACAAATTGATTTTTTAAAAACTTTGATTCAGTGCCATAAAGTTTTTATTTTGGCTGTGTTGTAGTAATATGTTTTAAAATATACTAGAGTGGGGCGCCTGGGTGGCTCAGTCGGTTAAGCGTCTGCCTTAAGCTCAGGTCATGATCCCAAGGTCCTGGGATCAAGCCCCACATTGGGCTCCCTGCTCAGCGGAGAGCCTGCTTCTCCCTCTCCCTCTGCCTGCCTCTCTGCCTACTTGTGCTCCCTCTCTATCTCTCTGTCAAATAAATAAAATCTTTAAAAATTAAAATTAAAATTAAAAATAAAATATACTAGAGTGGGGGTACCTGGGTGGCTCAGTCCTTAAGCGTCTGCCTTCGGCTCAGGTCATGATCTCAGGTAATGATCCCAGGGTCCTGGGATCGAGCCCTGCATCGGGCTCCCTGCTCCGCAGGAAGCCTGCTTCTCCCTCTCCCACTCCCCCCCGCTTGTGTTCCCTCTCTCGCTGTGTTTCTGTCTGTCAAATAAATAAATAAAAATCTTAAAAAAAAAGAAAAGGAAAATATTACGCTAAATGAAAGAAGCCAGACACAAAAGACCATATATTATATGATTCCATTTATATGAAATATCGAGAATAGGTAAATCCATAAAATCAGAAATCAGACTGGTAGTTGCCAGGGGAAGGGGAGTGACTGCTTCATGGATACAAGGTTTTTTGAGAGTTGATGAAAATGTTTTGAGGGTAATAAAATGTGGTTGGCTGACATTGTAAATGTACTAAAAGCCACTGAATTGTTCACTTTAAAGTAATTAATTTTGAGGGCGCCTGGGTGGCTCAGTTGTTTAAGCAACTGCCTTCGGCTCAGGTCATGATCCTGGAGTCCTGGGATCAAGTCCCACATCGAGCTCCCTGCTCTGCAGGGAGTCTGCTTCTCCCTCTGACCCTCCCCATCTCGTGCTCTCTCTCTCTCTCTCAAATAAAATCTTTAAAAAAATAAAATAAAATAAAGTAATTAATTTTGTATTATGTAAATTTTGCCTAAATGAATAAATAAATAAACAAAACCAAAATGCCTAGGAAATTGCTTCTGGGTCTTGAATGAAGGTAGCTTCTTCCATGGAGAGAAGAGGAAGCAGCCAAGAGGTGAGGCACCTAGACAGGCTGCTTTGGGCCCACTCTTTGGAGCTAGAGTGAAAATATCACAGGTCAGGCAGAATGAGGACAGATTAGCTGTGCTAACTGTGGAAATGTTTTGTAAAACAGGCATTTATAATGCTTCCAATTTCTATATTTATTTCCCACAATTTTGAGTAAAATTATTTGGAAAATTTGAAACTTAGACTATGAGCTTCTTCAAAATCAAGAAATGTCCTATCTTTGAACCCTTCTTGCCTGGTACAAAGTAGATTAATTTGATGCTGATTTGATGAAATTGGAGCAGGAGGCTTTGATACACTTGTACAGGAGTGTAAAAATGAGAACAGCACACTCTGGAACATCGTTGTCATAGCAACAATAAACAATTACAGATCCTATGGTAAAATAAAACTAAAAGTCGACTGCAGGCAGGAGGAAAGAGAGAACTAAATCTTCCCTTTATGGTTAAATAGATATTTATTTTCTTAAAAGGGGTGGCAATCCTTTATAGTGTAGGTCTCACTGTGGAAGTGAACTATCAAATAATAAAAAACCAAACTTACGGGGCGCCTGACTGCCTCGGTTGGTTGAGCATCTGACTCTTGATTTTGGCAAAGGTCATGATCTCAAGGTTGTGGGATTGAGCCCTTCTTCGGGCTTTGCATTCAACGGGGTCTGCTTGAGATTCCCTCTCTCTCTCTGCCCCTCCCCCAGTCCTAACAATTGTGCACATGGTCTCTCTCAAATATAAATAAATAAATAATAAATAAATAAAATCTTCAAAAAAGAAAAGAAAACTGAACTCAACTGGCTTAACAATAAAGGAAATTTGGGGGGTTGTACATAAAATGTGCAGAGGTGGGGCGCCTGGGTGTCTCAGTTGTTAAGCGTCTGCCTTCAGCTCAGGTCATGATCCCAGGGTCCTGGAATCGAGCCCCACATCGGGCTCTCTTGCTCAGTGGGAAGCCTGCTTCTCCTTCTCCCACTCCCCCTGCTTGTGTTCCCTCTCTCGCTGTCTCTCTCTGTCAAATAAATAAATAAAATCTTTTAAAAAAAAATGTCCAGAGGTAGGGCTAGCTCCAAGCTCCCTGAGGACCAGTTTCTCACTGTACCCTCTGCCTTCTTTGTTACTGCCTTCCTAATAAAGCTGGCTCTCTTTGCATTTCCAGAAGGGTAGCTTAAAGTTCCTAGGATGGCTTGCTTTCTCACCAACATCCATCAGGAAGAAGCCAGCACCGTTCTCCCACATGTACAGTTCTTCCACATGCATTTCCAGGAAGAATTCTGCTTGGACTGGCTCTGATATCTGCCACCCTGAACCAATCACTGTAGTCTGTTGGATGGAACACACTGAATGGCTTAGCCCAGGTCATATGTTTCATTCCTGGATTGAGGGGTACAATCAGCCTCCCTAGAACCTTAGGCTCTCAGAATGGAAACTGAGGATTAGAAGAAGGGAGAAGAGGAAAATATTGCTGGGAAAGCAACTGACAAACGTGTCCATATAGGGGCGCCTGGGTGGCTCAGTCACTATGCGTCTGCCTTCGGCTCAGGTCATGATCCCAGGGTCCTGGGACTGAGTCCCACGTCAGGCTCCTTGCTCAGCGGGAAGCCTGCTTCTCCCTCTCCCACTCCCCCTGCTTGTGTTCCCTCTCTCGCTGTGTCTCTCTCTGTCAAATAAATAATAAAATCTTTTTTTAAAAAAAATGTGTCCATATAAACTATCTTAAAATTACATTGTAAAATCCATCTTACTTTTGTGGTTTAAATATTAGTCCTATGGGATGCTCCTCAAAAAAAAAAGGCCTATGATCAAATACTTTTGACAAATAGTATATACTGTAACCTCCTCATAGAGGTTCCCACTGTAACGTTAATAACAGTGAAAGCTTTGAGAAATGCTTCAGCAGAAAGGCTGTTGAATTTTGTTTAGTCAATTGTTCCACAACCTTCTTCTTTGACTGAAGAAACCTTTTTCCAAGGAACACCTTTAACAGCCATGGAACATATTTGGAAAAGATTGTGTCAAGGCAAACATCTGATGTCTTTATACTTGGCTGTCTCCAGTGAATGCAACTGGTCTGTACTTAGTTACCAAGTCAACAATTACAGAGCCATATAATATCATATCATTGTGCGTCAAACATACTCAAATTTAAAGGAACAATGTAAAAACAAAGAAACAAAAAAGCAAGTACAGAGCCAGGAGTGAATTTAGCAACCATAAGATTAAATGCTGATTTACAATTTTTTAGCAACATGAGGTGATTGTTTCATAATTTCACTAGCCTTTTGTCTGCCAGAGATTGACATGCCAAATCTTTTTGTGTCTTGTTTTGATACTGTGGTTAGGAAGAAATGAATGAACATTAAATAATTATCTCTGGGGGGAGGGGGGATGGGGTAACTGGGTGATGGACATTAAGGAGGGCACATGATGTAATAAGCACTGGGTGTTATATAAGACTGATGAATCACTGAACTCTACCTCTGAAACTAATAATACACTATATGTTAATTAATGAATTTAAATTTAAAAATAAATAAATAAATAGTTATCTCTGGGAGTGGCAAACCGTTAAGGGCACTGTCGGTGTAAATTTTAGACTCTAAAAGCACAAGAGCTCTAAAATCACAGGAGAATGACACCCAGACTTCCTGAGATTCCCAGGAAATGTTCCCTATTAAAAACTGTCTTTACTTCACTCTATCCTTATTTCACAAAATGAAGAGGTCTCATGCATGTTTCTGTAAGAAATCTGGTGGGAATATTTTTTTAAAATTAAGCTTACTGTGTGTTAAAAAACAAAATTCAGCTGAGTAAATTTAAGGATCAAACTGGCTTTATTCGTGAATCAGACAGCATACCATACAGCAAATAGAAAGAGGCTCCAAATTGTTACACAAAATGGGAGATCTCTACAGACAGAAGGGGGCAGGGACAAGGAAAGAATGGATTACCTCATCTTTCTTTGGGTGTTGGGTTGGGTCTCTCAAGTGGATTACCTCACTACTGCTGACCAGTAAATTCCAGACTGACCAGTTAAGATTATATTCCTGGGCATATGCAAACAATGAATCATGGAACACTACATCAAAAACTAATGATGTAATGTATGGTGACTAACATAACATAATAAAATAAAATTTAAAAAAAAGATTATATTCCTGGGGGAGGTTGAAACTGCAATTAGGTTAGGTATTAAGTTTCAGTTTGGTGACATGGTCTTAGCACAAGTGACTCCATTTTCGACATGTTGCCTTTTTTTTTTTTTAAACATATGCCATTACCATTTGCAAACATCTTCCCAAAATATCTCACTGATTTAGAGGGCATTAGAGAAAAACACCCAAAAGTGAGTAATGTATAAAAGAAATGTGAAAACTATGATTCTCCATCAAAAGCAGAAGAAATGTAGTCACAGATGAAATTCCCTATGAATATCCAGTGAAGAGGTTGAATGGTATCAGTTTCCCAGTGTGATGGTGGTTAATAACCTAAACTGCTATATGGCATTATATGGTTCTTTATACTCTTCCTGCCCTCATTCCCTAACTTTCTTAGTTCTCTCCATCATGATGTCTTCAATTGTATATTCATATAAAATGTCCAATTTCACACTAAACTCTGGTTTCAGAGACTTCAAAACATATCACAATAGGCCCATCAGCAAGTGCCCAGCTAGGTATATGGTCTTTTATGGACAATGACAGCTGCTGCTTTTCTTATTTCTTGTACTAAACACTGCTGAGTTGATAGGCCATCTGGCTTTAGTTTTTTTATTTTTATTTTATTTTTTTAAAACATTTTATTTATTTATTTTGACACAGAGAGAGAGACAGTGAGAGAGAGACAGCGAGAGAGGGAACACAAGCAGGGGGAGTGGGAGAGGGAGAAGCAGGCTTCCCGCTGAGCAGGGAGCCCAATGTGGGGCTCGATCCCAGGACCCTGGGATCATGACCTGAGCTGAAGGCAGACGCTTAACAACTAAGCCACCCAGGCGCCCCTTTAGTTTTTTTATTGATTGAAACAATCCTTTAAAATCTATATTCTTATTCACATCCCTGTGATCCAGTAAAAGCAAAGTGTGGGAAGGATAAATAATATTTGTGGAATAAATTATGATCATGTTGGGCAGATTTTCCAATTTCTTTTATATAGCAGCGTATATATTCTTGCTATATTTTGCATATTTGTGAAATGATTGTCTAGAACCCCAGTATGCATGATGAACCATTTCAGGTACTAAATTTCTAATTATTTAATGCATTTAGTGTTTTTAACATATGTCTCAATCATTATCATTTATGTAATAAGAATAAATTTATGTAATAACTACAATGTGCTCTGGAATTTAAAAAAAAAAATCACCATTGTTTAAAAACCCCAGGAAGTTCAAAGAAAAATTAAAACTACAAATTTAAAGAATTTTCTAGTGACTGATCAAATTACAAAACTGGATGAAATATATGAAATTGATCTTTCAAAAATACATATTAAGCATGATATGCTTTTAACTTTTTTCCTTTGAACTGTTAGTAAAACCAGAACACGACTTCCTTTTAGTTAAATTTTTACCTTTTTAAAAAATTTATATGGCTGTGGGACACCTGGGTGGCTCAGTCATTTGAGCACCTGGCTGTTGATTTCAGCTCAGGTCATGATCTCAGGGTCGTGGGATGGAGCCCCGTGTTGGGCTCTGTGCTCAGTGGGGAATCTGCTTGAGATTCTCTCTCCCTCACCCTTTGCACCATTTCTCTCTCTCTCTTTCCCATCTAAATAAATAAAATCTTTTTTTTAAAGATTTTATTTATTTATTTGACAGATAAAGACATAGCAAGAGAGGGAACACAGGCAGGGGGAGTGGGAGAGGGAGAAACAAGCTTCTCACCGAGCAGGGAGCCCGATGCGGGGCTCGATCCCAGGACCCTGGGACCATGACCTGAGCTGAAGGCAAACGCTTAACGACTGAGCCACCCAGGCACCCCCAATATATAAATCTTTTTTAAAAATTTATATGGCTGTGTCTTCATTAGTTTAAATAGGCTGTTTTGTGGGATGCCTGGCTGGCTCAGTTGGTGGAGCGTGTGACTCTTGATCTCAGGGTTGTGAGTTTGAGCCACACATTGGGTGTAGAGATTACTTAAAAATTTAAATAAAATCTTTGTTAGAAAAGGATAAAGAGGCTATTTTGGCCAGAAAGGATCACAGAATATTGAATCTCTATACAAATGGTCTAAACATTAAGAGGGGTATTAAGACTGAAATTGTTACTTTATCAGTACAAAAAAACCCACAAATGATAAATTTATCCCTGAATTATTGAGTGCCACTTCATACATTTGTCTTTATGTTTCCTAGACTATGATTTTGTTAAAACAAGATATTTGGCGGGGGGGGGGCTCCTGGCTGGCTCTGTTGTAGAGCATAAAACTCTTGATCTTCGGTCCTGAGTTCAAGCCCCACATTGGGCATAGAGCGCTCTTAAAAAAGAAAGAAAAGAAAAGAAGCTTTTGTATTACTCATCTAGAGGATATAATTAGGTGGTTAGTTGGTATACAATTAGCATTTGTTAAATGAATGATGAGTTTTAAGGGCACACACACACACAAACAAGTGAAAATGAACATTGGCTAAAACCTCTCAGAGGTAAAAAAAAGACCTAGGTCACTTGGATCTGGGGCAGCTGCTGATACATTAAGAACTGAAGAAATGCCAAAATAGCATTGTGAGAATTGTGGTATATTTTTCAGTGCTTGTATTTAACACATTAATGTTTTTTAATACAAAATATAGAATGCAATATAATTAATTATATAAATCACAAAATAATTAGGGAACTTATTTAAGAAGTATTCATAGTACTCCATAGGCTGCATGGTCTGGTAATAGGAATGGAATTTAAAGTTACACGATGAACTTCTTTTTTCCTTGTAACCGTGTATCTCTGTAGAGATCATTCCCGTTGGGAAGGTTGAGGCCCACTGTGGAATCTGTGGCCAGGGACAGGAACCCGCTGGACCTACCTGTGAAAGAATATCTTGATAATAGAGAATCAAAAGATGGTCTTCATCATAACCATCCTGACCAACAAGGAACATTTGAAACCATGAAATTGCAGCTGTTTGACATTTTTTGACCTGAAAAATCCAGTTTCAGCCTAAAACTATGCCCTAGAGCCGAGTTGCTGAGGACACAAGAAAGTAAAACACACATACAGCCCTCCAAGGGCATTGGGGTAACTGGATTAGAAGGAAGGGTCTATCTCCCTTGCAGAATCTAGCCTAGATTTGACAAAGGATGGAAATTCCCAACAAGAAAAGGGCAGGTGGATCTCCTAGCCTCCAGTCTTGTTTACCCCACATCATTGTCTCCTGGATATCTTCAGTGCTGGCCTTCGGGTGCACACCTTGAAAATCCTGACCCCTTCACAGGCATACTCCCTTCCTCTTAGCTCTGTGACACTCACAGATGCCTTTCTTTTATTCACAGAGGTAGCTAAACTTCTGTGCTCAAGAAAGCAAGAATTTGGGACAGGGTGGCTAAGTTGGAGAAGTATGTGACTCTTGATCTCAGGGTCATGAGTTTGAGACCCATGTTGGGCGTAGAGATTACTAAAAAAAAATTAAAAATGTCAGAAAATCGCGAATTAGGGGCAAAAGATCAGGGAAAAGTGGAGAGAAGATTAGGAGACGAGTTGGGGTGGGCATTTTTGACATCACAAGTGGATTTTTTTTTTGAAGATTTTATTTATTTGACAGAGAGAGAGAGAGTGAGAGCAGGAACACAAGCAGGGGGAGTGGGAGAGGGAGAAGCAGGCTCCCCGCAGAGCAGGGAGCCTGATGCAGGGCTTGATCCCAGGACCCCAGGATCATGACCTGAGCCGAAGGCAGCCGCTTAACGACTTAGCCACCCAGGTGCCCCACAAGTGGATCATTTTTAATAATCAAGAAACTGAATGACAACTGAACTGACAACCAGAAAAGAAATAGAGACAATAAAAAATTTTCTCTACTTAACTTTATATATGTGTTCCTGTAAATAAAAAATTAAAAATTAAATAAGATAAATATTATAGTACAAAAAGGAAAAAGCACAACTGTTTATTTGAAAGATTTTATATATACCAACCAGTCTGGACTTTGATCCCTTGATTATACCTAAATATAATAATATTTTGTGTAAATAATTGTCAAGTAACTAACGAGTAAATTTTAATAAAATTGAACCACCTGCAAAAGGGAGAATGAAGTAATTCGAATGCAGAAATGAAGTAATTCAAATTCTGTTTGTCTATACAATTACTACTATCAATAAAGTATTATCATTATTTATTTAAAATCTACTGTTTAAACACACAAGAACAGGTAATAACACAAAGGTTGGAGACGTGAACTGAGCCAGAAGTGAGCTAAGATCATTCTGAGCCTTTATGAACTTACTCTTGAAATGAATGTGTATAGCTGAGTCCATGTGTTCTAGGAGTCAACTGCATCACTGAATTCTACTAATTTACTTCCATGTAGAATACCAGGTTTATTAAAGGATAGCTAATACAAATGTGCCAGTTTGAAGCTATTAAATCTCTCACCAGTAACTGCAGCAAGTCTTTTTTTTTTTAAGATTTTATTTATTTATTTGACAGAGACGCAGTGAGAGAGGGAACACAAGCAGGGGGAGTGGGAGAGGGAGAAGCAGGCTTCCCGCCGAGCAGTGAGCCCGATGTAGGGCTCGATCCCAGGACCCAGGGATCATGACCTGAGCCGAAGGCAGACGCTTAACGACTGAGCCACCCAGGTGCCCCTGCAGCAAGTCTTTTTTTTTTTTTTTCTTTCTTATAGCCTTTACTTTTGCGACATGATGGAAAAAGGCGACAGGTACACACGGAGAAGACATGATCACAGTTAAAAGTGAAGACAATCTAACCAGAAAGCTTTAATGCCTGTCAGCTAATGTTGAAGCTAAAGTTCTGAGTATGGCATGCTACAGGGCTGAAAGGAATGGCAATTAGTATTCCTCTCCTTCTTCTTCACCCTCTCCTTCAACAGAATCCACACCAACCTCCTCATAATCCTTCTCCAGGGCAGCCATGTCCTCACGGGCCTCAGAACACTCTCCTTCCTCCATGCCCTCCCCCACATACCAGTGAACAAAGGCACGTTTGGCATACATCAGGTCGAACTTGTAGTCCAGGCGAGCCCAGGCCTCAGCGATGGCTGTGGTGTTGCTCAGCATGCACACGGCCCGCTGCACCTTGGCCAGGTCTCCACCGGGCACCACAGTGGGAGGCTGGTAATTAATGCCCACTTTGAAGCCAGTGGGGCACCAGTCCACAAACTGGATGCTGCGCTTGGTCTTGATGGTGGCAATGGCAGCATTGACATCTTTGGGAACCACGTCGCCACGGTACAACAGGCAGCAGGCCATGTATTTACCGTGCCGAGGGTCACATTTCACCATCTGGTTGGCCGGCTCAAAGCATGCATTGGTGATCTCTGCTACAGAAAGCTGTTCGTGGTAGGCTTTCTCAGCAGAGATGACGGGGGCATAGGTGGCCAGAGGGAAGTGGATGCGGGGAATAGGGCACCAGGTTGGTCTGGAATTCTGTCAGATCGACATTCAGGGCTCCATCAAATTGGAGGGAGGCAGTGTTGGAACACAATCTGGCTAATAAGGCAGTTAAGGTTAGTGTAGGTTGGGCGTTCAATATTGAGGTTTCTACGACAGATGTCATAGATGGCCTCATTGTCTACCATGAAGGCACAATCAGAGTGCTCCAGGGTGGTGTGGGTAGTGAGGATGGAGTTGTAGGGCTCAACTACAGCTGTGGAAACCTGGGGGGCTGGGTAAATGGAGAACTCCAGCTTGGACTTCTTGCCATAATCGACAGAGAGACGTTCCATCAGCAGGGAGGTGAACCCGGAACCAGTTCCCCCTCCAAAGCTGTGGAAAACCAAGAAGCCCTGAAGACCTGTGCACTGGTCACCCAGCTTCCGAATGCGGTCCAAGACAAGATCAATGATCTCCTTGCCGATGGTGTAGTGCCCTCGGTCATAGTTGTTGGCAGCGTCCTCCTTGCCGGTGATGAGCTGCTCAGGGTGGAAGAGCTGCCGGTAGGTGCCGGTGCGAACTTCATCAATGACCGTGGGTTCCAGGTCTACAAACACGGCCCTGGGCACATACTTGCCGGCGCCCGTCTCACTGAAGAAGGTGTTGAAGGAGTCATCTCCTCCCCCGATGGTCTTGTCACTTGGCATCTGGCCATCGGCCTGGATGCCGTGTTCCAGGCAATAGAGCTCCCAGCAGGCATTGCCGATCTGGACACCAGCCTGGCCCACGTGGATGGAGATGAACTCACGCATGGTGGCTACGGGTTAGGAGGTGCAGGCGACAGGAGCAAACACCGGGTCCCGGTTACCGTCCCCGACAAGCTAAGAGTCGAGGTAAGTAACGCACTGAGCCCCTGCAGCAAGTCTTAGAACCAAGGGCAACAAAAGATTTTTTTTAGAGGTGTAGGTTATTGCTTGCACTGTTCAGAATTGCTGGCACATAACGATAATGAAAATCAGACCACATTTTAGTCAATTTTATTTTTGTTTTAAAAATGCAGACTACAGGGGCGCCTGGGTAGCTCAGTCAGTTAAGAGTCTGCCTTTGACTCAGGTCATGATCCCAGGGTCCTGGGATTGAGTCCCTCATCGTGCTTCCTGCTTAGCGGGTCGTCTGCTTCTCCCTCTCCCTCTGTCCCTCCCCTCTACTTGTGCTCTCTCTCTCTCAAATAAATAAATAAAATCTTTTTAAAAATGCAGACTACAGGGCACCTGGGTCGCTCAGTTGGTTAAGCGACCGCCTTTGGCTTGGGTCATGATCCTGGAGTCCCAGGATCAAGTCCCGCACCGGGGTCCCTGCTCTGCTGGGAGTCGGCTTCTCCCTCTGACCCTCCCTCCTCTCATGCTCTCTCTCTCTCATTCTCTCTCTCTCAATAAATAAATAAAAATCTTTAAAAAAAATGCAGACTACAGGGGCACCTGTGGCTGTCTCAGTCAGTAGAGTATGTGACCCTTGATCTCGGGGTAATGAGTTCAAGCCCCATGTTGGGCATAGGGTTTACTTAAAAAAAAAAAAAAAAAAAAAAATGAAGGGCGCCTGGGTGGCTCAGTTGGTTAAGCGACTGCCTTCAGCTCAGGTCATGATCCTGGAGTCCTGGGATCGAGTCCCGCATTGGGCTCCCTGCTCAGCAGGGAGTCTCCCTCTCCCTCTGACCCTCTTCCCTCTCGTGCTCTCTATCTCTCATTCTCTCTCTCAAATAAATAAATAAATAAAATCTTTAAAAAAAAAAATGCAGGGGCGCCTGGTGCAGTCGTTAAGCGTCTGCCTTTGGCTCACGTCATGATCCCAGAATCCTGGGATCGAGCCCCGCATCGGGCTCCCTCAGGAATCGGCTTCTCCCTCTCCCTCTGCCTCTGCTTCCCCTCTCTCTCTGTCTCTCATGAATAAATAAATAAAATATTGGGGCGCCTGGGTGGCTCAATCGTTAAGCGTCTGCCTTCGGCTCAGGTCATGATCCCGGGGTCCTGGGATCGAGCCCCGCATCGGCCTCCCCGCTCCGCGGGAAGCCTGCCTCTCCCTCTCCCACTCCCCCTGCCTGTGTTCCCTCTCTCGCTGTGTCTCTCTCTGTCAGATAAATAAACAAAATCTTTAAAAATAATAATAATAATAAATAAATAAAATATTAAAAAAAAAAGAATTCCTCCATAAGGATGTCTATTTTAAGGAACTTGAACAAAAGGCAGAAAGGGCTGACTTCTATTGGCTGCATGTGGCCACCAGAGGGAGGCAAACCGCTGAGGCTCCGTCTACCACCAGGGCCGCCTAGTTTTTTCTCAAGGAGTCATCCAGGTCTTTGACTGGCTCCAACCTAAACATGAATCTAAATGAGGGGACCAAATTGCATAAGGCAGCCCAGTCCTGTTTTCCTCATGTAACATAATGCCTGTGAGCCTTTTCTATTTATTTACTGCTCCACCAAAGTAGCTAAGGGCCAGTGTGACAAAGTGAACGTTCTAAACAGAAGTGAGGTCCTGCAGATCCAAATTTTAACCACTACTTGTATGAAGACACTGTTAAATTCAAAGAGGAGGTTATAAATGTGTGTGTGTGTGTGTGTGTATATATATACAGTTTATATATATATACACAAACATAAGCATATATACATATGTATACATATATACATACATATATATGATATAGATGAAATGTAAATAATTGAAAGGATATACACCAAAATGTTACAGTTATCTCTCTTTGGATGATGGGGTTATAAGTGATTTTTATTTCCTGGTTACCTTTATTTTCTAAATTTTCTATAATAACCAGGTGTTATTTTGGTAATAAAAGTGAAAGTCTGGGTTTTTTAAAAATTTAACTCTCCCGGGCGCCTGGGTGGCTCAGTTGGTTAAGCGACTGCCTTCGGCTCAGGTCATGATCCTGGAGTCCCTGGATCGAGTCCCGCATCGGGCTCCCTGCTCAATGGGGAGTCTGCCTCTCCCTCTGACCCTCCCCCCTCTCATGCTCTCTCTCTCTCATTCTCTCTCTCAAATAAATAAAAATCTTTAATAAAAAACAATTAAAAAAATTTAATTCTCCAATATATTAACTCTACAGAAGTCCCATATAATGACCAGTTACAATGCACAACTCTGGGCTTTTCCCAAAGTCCTAAGTCTTATTAAATAGTGCTTTCCAGGGACTGCTCCATGAAAATAACCAATTTATGACAGTAATTCTCACTCCAGGCAGAGGTTTGAGAAGACAGAGTCAACCTCCTCTAGGTCCTTGAAGTTGAAGCAGACACAAAGCCAGTTCTGGGCCCAAAGTTGGCCCTCATTAGGAAAAGGTACTTTAGTGAAACCTAATCTGGGCTGGCCACAAACCACCTACATTTGTGTGTGTGTGTGGTAAAATAGACATAACATAAAATTTACCATTGTAATAATTTTTAAGGGGGGAGGGGAAGAGGGAGAGAGAGAGAGAGAGAGAATCTTAAACAGGCTCCATGCCCAGTGTGGAGCCCGACCTCACAACCCTGAGATCATGACCTGAGCCAAAATCAAGAGTCAGACACTTAACCAACTGAGCCACCTAGGTGCCCCTACTATTGTAATAATTTTTAAGTATATAATTCAGTGGTGGGACGCCTGGGTGGCTCAGTCGTTAAGCGTCTGCCTTCTGCTCAGGTCATGATCCCAGGGTCCTGGAATCGATTCCCACATCGGGCTCCTTGCTCAGTGAGGAGCCTGCTTCTCCCTCTCCCTCTGCTGCTCCCCCTGCTTGTGCTCTCTCTCTCTCTCTGACAAATAAATAAATAAAAATATTTTTTAAAAAAGTATATAATTCAATGGCATTAAGTACCTTAACAATGTTGTGCAACCATCACCACTATCCATTTCTGGAACTTTTCCATCATCCTCAAAAGAAACTCTATTCCCATTAAACACTAACTTCTTTTTTTTTTAAGATTTTATTTATTTTGGGGTGCCTGGGTGTCTCAGTCGTTAAGCGTCTGCCAAATAAATAAATAAAATATTTTAAAAAAAAGATTTTATTTATTTGACAGCAAGAGAGGGAACACAAGCAGGGGGGAGTGGGAGAGGGAGAAGCAGGCCTCCCGCTGAGCAGGGAGCCCGGTGCAGGGCTCGATCCCAGGACCCTGGAATCATGACCTGAGCCAAAGGCAGATGCTTAACGATTGAGCCACCCAGGCGCCCTCAGCACTAATTTCTTGATTCCCCTTCCGGCCCTGCGTACCATTGCCACCACCCCTGGCAAACATTTTTCTACTTTCTCTCTCCATGAGTTATTACTCATGTTAATGGAATCATACAATATATGTCCTTTTGTATCTGGCTTATTTCACTTGGCATGATGCTTTCAAGGTTCCTCCATGTGGTAACATGTGTCAGAATTTCATTCCTTTTTATGGCTAAGTAATATCCCATTGTAGGTATATACCACATTTTGTTTATCCACGCATCGGCTGATGAACATTTGGGTTGTTTCTACCTTTGGGCCATTGTGAATAATACTATTACAAACAATGGTGTACAAGAATCTGTTCAAGTGTCTGCTTTTAATTCTCTGGGGTATATATACCTAGGAGGGGAATTGCTGAGTCATAGGGTAATTCCATGTTTAACTTTTCGAGAACTGCCAAACTGTTTTTCATAGCAGCTGTACCATTTTACATTCCCACCAGCAATGCATGAGGATTCCAATTTCTCCATACCTTTGCCAACACTTGTTGTTTTCCATTTTTGCTCTGTTTTTTTTCCTTTCATTATAGTCACCCCACTGGGTGTGAGAGCCACCCACATTTTATATGTCCTATGTATCCTTCGCAGACACACTACCAATAAACAATTATGCTTGTTTGTTAAGATTTGTCACACTAAGTAATATTTGACCCACGGAAGCTGAAAGGCCAAGTTTGACGTTTACTTTCCTACCCCAGGATGCCTCCTAAACACTTTGTGTACGAAAACAGGCATGGAACTAGACGGCCATGGGAAGCGTGACAAGTGGGGACAGAAAGATCGGAGGGAAACATGGAACAGAGCCAACATGGAGCCCAGAGGAACCAAGAAAGCCAAAAGGACACGGCGTGGAGATAAAAGATAAAAGAGGAAGAAAAGAGAAAGATTACAGAGTTAAGGGGGAGGAGTAAGGAGACCAAAACTCAAAGGAGATTTTACCCAAACAGAAATATCACCAACCATCACTCACCCCGACCAAGCCCGCCTCCAGAAAAGCCAGTTTGGCAGCTTAGAAAGAGGAGAGAGTAAAAGTCAAAGTTTCAGACTTGAGCGTTAAAAAACATATCTGGACATGACCCTTTTACATTCTGATCTTTTTTGGTTACTTTGCTAATCCCCACCCTGCTTTGAGTGATTTCTGAAATTAACCTGGCCATTACATAATCACAAAATTATTCAGGCATCTGCAGTGAAACTCCTTCCACTAGTTTTCAAAAATAGATGTCTAGGTACGTGCAGTCAGGCAATTACCTAACTTGCCATTCTCATATGCCATTCTATCCCACAAAAGCATTTTGTCCATCAATGACACACTTTACATTTTAAAAGATTTAAACATTTTTTCATTTCCTTATTTTTATTAGATTGTTAGATTTTAATAGAAGCCTTCTATTTTAACTATAAAGAATGAACTTCTGGTTCACCTGGCTGGCTCAGTCTGTACAGCATGCAACTCTTTATCTTGGCATCATGAGTTTGAGCCCCACGTTGGGTGTAGAGATTACTTAAAAGAAGAAAGTTAATTTCTAAGGCTCAAATAAATTAAAAGTCTATGTACCATTTTTGTTGCAAAAATTAACTCCTTTTCCTAAACACTCGTTTCCTCTATTTCACACCTGAACTTGGTGGACTCAAAAAAGATTTTTTTACATCTTAAAATTAAAACACTGATGAAGGGGCGCCTGGGTGGCTCAGTCATTGGGCATCTGCCTTCAGCTGGGGTCATGATCCCAGGGTCCTGGGATCAAGCCCCGCGTCGGGCTCCCTGCTCAGCGGGAAGCCTGCTTCTCCCTCTCCCACTCCCCCTGCTTGTGTTCCCTCTCTCACTATACCTCTCTCTGTCAAATAAATAAATAAAATCTTTAAAATAAAATAAAATAAAATGCTGATGAAAAATATTTAGGGACTTAGCACAAGATTTCCAATTGGTGGTTCATGGGGCATGTACCTGGCTCAGTCAGCAGAGCATGCAACTCTTGATTTTGGGATTGTGAGTCCAAGCCCCATGTTGGGTGTAGAGATTACTCAAAAATAAAATCTTTTTAAAAATAAATAAAGTAAAATAAAAATAGATAAATAGAATTGGTTATTCAATGGCGAAATTGGTAAAAATGAGTTTAGTGGCCAAACCCACAACACTGGAAATTGAGTTTTAGAACTATAGAGGAGAGTGTCTGGGTAGCTCAGTGGTTAAGCATCTGACTCTTGATTTTTGCTCAGGTCATGATCTCAGGGTCTGGGATTGAGGCCCAAGTGGGGCTCCCCACTCAGTGCTCAGTGGGGAGTCTGCTTGAGATTCTCTCTCTCTTTACTCCTGCCCCTCCTGCCCCCGCTCTCTGTCTCTCTGTCTCAAATAAATAAATAAATCATAAAAAAAAAATCTATATAGGGGTACTGGCTGGCTCAGTCTATACAGCATGTGACTCTTGATCTTGGGGTCGTGAGTTTGAGGCCTATGTTGGGGATAGAGTTTACAAAAAAAAAGTATAAACCTAAATTAAAATAATCAGATTCTTAAATGAATAAAATGTAAAGTGTAGGAGAGCAGAAAATGTATCCGTAAGGATGCTTTTGCTACAAACAACGGGAACCCACTCTGGGGGAGCCTGATGTGTAAAAGACTGTTACCAATGAAGTAGTGTGACAGAGGAACACAGAATGTATTAGAAGAGCACAAGCTGGAGAAAGGACATGAAAAGTTTCCAAGAGGTCGTTTCATTCAAGGCGACTCTTAGAGAACAAACACAGTCATAGGCGGACAAGAGGAGAGCAGCCATCCAAACAGAGGTGGCAGCCCATGTAAAGGTGGGGATGTAGGGGGTTGTCTGAGACATCCAGTGAATGAATACAGTTTAGTATGGCAGTAAGTAAAGTTTCAAGTATTCATTCATTGATTTATATTAATATATTTATCGAGTGTTTCCTATGTGCTAGTGTAATGAATGTCTTTTTAGCTACCAGATATCCATTTGCCCTTCCTAACAACATCTTATTCCTTTCAAGAAATTACCTCACTTCCACTGGCCGGTTTATGGGACTTATCAGGGGCCTGGCTGTCATGGCTAGGCAGGGGCATAGCTATAACTGGGCATTCCTTTCTTGAACTCTGCCCAAAGAGAAAGAAAATAGTTGAAGTTCATTCCATTTGCTCCAGCTATGAGATTTTCTCTCCACTTCTGTTTCCTATCTCTCAGGAATAGCCCTTCCTACTTCTAAATCTGTCTCTCCATTCTTCCCATTGAACTGATACCCCTTCTCTAAATCCACTTTAGTTTAAGTTGACCAGATGTCAGGCTTCCACTGTCAATAGAAAACTCTAACCAATACAGCCATTCTCCATGTTAGCAATGAAAATGCACAACGAAAAAAGATGTGTTTCTTAAAATAAACAAATAAAATAAAGAAGATGCGCTTCTTATTCTGAAGGGAGCATATTTTCCAGAATGGGTGGGGGGAATAGTAAGGATTATATAAATCAATATAATTGAGTTATGTAACAGATATAATGAGAGCATAAAGGAGAGCAATCCTCAGTCTGAGAAAATCAAGGTAGGCTTCAGAGAAGAGAATGCTCTTGCTCTTTCTCCTGAAGAAGTAGAAATTTATGGATAGAGAAGTGCAGAAGGACGTACCAAGAAAAGAACCATATGCGTGAGGGAAAAATCATGGCTTATTTGGGGGAAGTGCAAGTATATTTTTGGAATGTGGAAAAGACTATATAGGATTCAGATATGTTTGGAATTTATCCTATAAACAGTGACAAGTCATTCAAGAATCTTAGGTAGCAGAATACTATGGTCTGATTTATTTTTAGAAATATAACTGTGCAGACTATTGAAGATAGAGTAAGAGATGAGAAGTGGAAGTGTGTGAGGAGGAGGGCAGCCACGAGGGAGAGGAGGGAAGACAGGAAGCAGAGGCTAGAGAAAGCACAAACTCAAAAAATTGCAGTGGGAAGGACTGAGGACAGAGATATTTCAAAAGGTAATTGATAGACTTGAAATCTATTGGCTGTAGGAATTGAGAGAGAGGTAGGGTGACGGTCTAAGATCAAGAATCAATCACTGGGGGCGCCTGGGTGGCTCAGTTGGTTGGGCAACGGCCTTCAGCTCAGGTCATGATCCTGGAGTCCCGGGATCGAGTCCCGCGTCGGGCTCCCTGCTCTGCGGGGAGTCTGCTTCTCCCTCTGACCCTCTTCCCTCTCGTGCTCTCTATCTCTCATTCTCTCTCTCTCAAATAAAAAAAAAAAAAAAAAAGAATCAATCACTGGGTAATTGGTAATAACCAAGCTAGGGCATGCAGGGAAGAAGCAGGTTTGGGAAAAGATAATGTGGCTCCTCCAGGAGATAATCTCTGTAGGTTAGGCCTAGAGTTCAAGAGATATGGACGTGGGAGTCATCATGAGCCAGTAATTAAAGGAAAAGAATTAGATGAAATTGCCTGGGAGAGGACGTGTAATGGGAAGAGGGTCTGTGTGTGATGTGAGGCAAGTCTTCAAAGATGGCCCCAAGGAACCACGCCTCCCACTCTTCATGCCTTTGTGTCGTCCTTCTTCTCACGCTGAATCTGAGCTGGTGCGTTCCATCACTTGATTGTGAGGATGGCTACACAACAATATACATTTGCCCAAACTCATCAAACTGTACACATAAAAAGGGTAAATTTTACTGTATGTTAAATATATGTCAATAAACCTGACTGAAAAAGTTAAAAAGAAGAATAAAACAAATGAGGAATTATGTGATATTCTAGTTCTCTTATCTCCAGTGTACTTGGGAAGCAGGATTTTTAATGAGGAGAAAATAAGGTACAGATGTAGTTAGAAGGTTTATAAAAGGAATGTATCATGTAGAAGAGATGTATTAGAAGTTACGTGGGGCACCTGGGTGGCTCAGTTGGTTAAGCGATTGCCTTCGGCTCAGGTCATGATCCTGGAGTCCCGGGATCGAGTCCCATATCGGGCTCCCTGCTCAGTGGGGAGTCTGCTTCTCCCTCTGACCCTCTTCCCTCTTGTGCTCTGTCTCTCATTCTCTCTCTCTCAAATAAATAAATAAAATCTTTAAAAAAAAAAAAGAAAAATTTTGTCATCTTGGAAGGATGCTTGAGAACCAACTTTTTACCTTGAAAACTGGTAAATAAAGAGACTCAAGAATTGATCTTGCCTGGGGCACCTGGGTGGCTCTGTTGGTTAAGTGCCTGACTCTTGATCTTAGCTCAGGTTTTTGATCTCAGAGTTTTAAGGTCAAGCCCCGCATTAGGCTCACTTAAAAAAAGAAAAAAAGTTGATCTTGCCTTTCCCATGACTATGTCACTGGGTGGCCAAATAAATGATGAGGAAAAGTTTCTCTTTATAGAAGCATTTCAACAATAAATTAGGAAGGGATGATAGAATTGGAATATCATCGTTTTGCAACCCCTGATGAATTAAGCCTCAGCGGCTGCTGGCAACACAAACAGCCACCTGGACACTATGTGCTTCCTTATGAAGAAGACATCACCAACGACAAAGGAGTCTTCCCCTGCAAGAAATCAAACCTGAATATGATAAAACCTCTAGATGCAACTATCAATTTGCAGGAAGTACAGAGGGCAGAGGATAATGACAAATAACTACATTATTAAGTTACAGTCAACAAGATCCTGATTCCAGGAAATTCTACAGGACAAGTGATCTAGTTTTGTTTTGTTTTTTAAGATTTATTTACTCATTTGAGAGAGAGTGGGGGAGAGGGGCAGAGGGAGAGGGAAAGAGAGACTCTTAAGTGGGCTCCACACCCAGCATGGAGCCCTACGAGGGGCTCCGATCTCACAACCCTGAGATCACGACCTGAGCCACAGCCCAGAGTAGGACACTTAACTGACTGCACCCAGGCACCCCGATCCTGTTTTTTTTTAACACATATATTGCAAGGGGAAAAAAGATGTAAAGGAGAAACTTTATTTATTTAATTTAATTTTTATTTTTCTTACATTTTTTAAAAGATTTTATTTATTTATTTGTCAGAGAGAGAGAGTGCACAAGCAGGGGGCGAGGCAGGCAGAGGGAGAAGCAGGCTCCCTGCTGAGCAAGGAGGCAGGGAGGGAGCTCCTCTGCTGGCAGGGAGCAGGGAGCCCGATGCTTCACTCGATCCCAGGACCCTGGGATCATGACCTGAGCCGAAGGCAGATGCTTAACCAACTGAGCCACCCAGGCGTCCCAAGGGGAAACTTTAAGATTGAAAGAACTGAAAGACATATTATACAAAAAAACAAAACCTATTGTGTTTAAGGATGTATAGTTGGACAATAAAACTGCAAATAAAAGAAGGTAACAATGAGCATAAAAGTCAGGACACTGGTTATTTTTTGTGGTGAGGGACAGGATTTGTGTTTGAGAAGGGCCTAGGAATGGCTTCTGGAATGACTGGCAAGGTACTGCCTGTTTTCATGGACGGTGATTACTGGGGTGTTTATCTTATAATCATGTATTAATCTGTATATTAGTTTTATGCTTTTTAAAAATATTTGTTATAATTAAAAAATATTTTAGGTTTCAGGTGGTGCCGTGAAGGTGTCTCCATCCCCATCTCCCAGAACAAGAACATTTGGAGAAACACACCCATGTCATCTGAATTTTCCCAGCAGTGATCTATAGGGGGCACTAAAAACATCGCTGGGATAAATTTGAAATATTGTACCAGTTAACTTGGGATTTCACCTGACTTTTGACAGAACAGATGAAAAGCACGCAGCATTTTTTTTTTTTTGAGAAATAAAAAGTCATGCTTTGCTAGAACTGACCAATCTGGAGTGACTAATTTTGTGACCTGATTGTGCAACTTGTGCTTTACAACTAAAAGATGAGCCTCCAGCCCCAAGACCTTCCAGCTGACAGTTTCCTGGAGCCTGATGGTCCTAACCGATGAACTTCTCGTACTGAGAAAAGTATAGTGTAGGACTAGTCACTGAGGGTGAGTTATTTTGTTATCTAAATTTTATAGGTTTATATGTCTCCTAAAATGTAAAGTGACACAACCACCTTGGAAAACTGGCAGTTTCTAGTAAACTCAAATATATGCCCTATGACTCAGCGAATTCTAAGTAATTTCCCAAGAAAAATTAAAACATACATCCATGAAAAGTTGTACACAAATAGTGGCTTTATTCACAACAGCCTGAAAAGATCTGGGGACAGTCTAAACATCCATCGGTAGAAGAATGGATAAACAGGGCGCCTGGGTGGCTCAGTTGGTTAAGCGACTGCCTTTGGCTCAGGTCATGATCCTGGAGTCCCGGGATTGGGTCCCGCATCGGGCTCCCTGCTCGGCGGGGAGTCTGCTTCTCCCTCTGACCCTCTCCCCTCTCATGCTCTCTCTCTATCTCATTCTCTCTCTCAAATAAATAAATAAAATCTTTAAAAAAAAAAAAAAAGAATGGATAAACAAAGTATGCCATAGCCATACAATGGAATTCTATTTGGCTATAAAAAGAACTATTATATGCAAGAACATGGATGAATATCGAAAACATGCTGAATGAAGGGCACCTGGGTGGCTCCATCTGTCAAGTGTCTGACTCTTGATTTTGGCTCAGGTCATGATCTCAGGGTTATGAGATTGAGCCCTACATGGGGCTCCATGCTGGGTGCGGAGCCTGCTTAAGTATTCTCTCTTTCCCTCTCCCTCTGCCCCTCTCCCCTGCTCTCTCTCTCTTTAAAAAACAAAAACAAAAAACAAAAAGCATGCTGAATGAGGAGCACTTGACTCGCTCAGTCGGTGCAGTGTGTGACTCTTGATCTCGGGGTTGTAGGTTCAAGCCCCACATTGGGTGTAGAGATTACAAAAAAAAAAACGCTGAATGAAAGAAGCCAGACCCCACCCCCATACATATTGTATAATTCCATTTATTTGAAGTTCAACAACAGGCAAATCTAATCTATGGTAATAGTCAAAATTGTGGTTATTGCTGGAGCATGAAGAAAATTATCCTTCCCAGGATGTTTTCGGGTTTTAGGAAATTACATGTTATAAATCCCTTAGTTTGAGTAATTTTCATTAATAGAAAACTAGTTTCTCTCCACCCTCACTAAATAAATGTTGAACACTTACAAAATACCCGTTAATTTGAAGGGTTACCAAATTCTCATGCCAGCCCTGAGAGTTCCCTGTCGTGAACAAGGGACATGGAGGAAAAAAGGGAACGTACCATTGATGGGGTGATGGGGAAAGTGTGACTTGAATTCAGAAATATCTTGACCATCACCATGCTTCAGAGAGAGCCAGTTCTCCTGAACCCCCTTTGAGTAGAGAGATTCTCCAGCACTTGGGTCCTTCTGGGAATGGAAGCTAGCTGCTCTAGAAATAAGTGCGGTGGTTTGGATCAGAGATGTGTTTCCAGTGTCAGCTACTAGGGGGCAGAATTGCAGCAGCAGTAATGGTGGAATGTTTCCAAGAAATGGAGAAGCTGGAGGCAAAATTAGGCATCTAGCCAGTAAAAAGGCAAGGAAAGGTATAGGCCAGAAAAGGCACAGGAAATATGGGCTCAGCAGAGCTGGTAGGCAAGAATGAGGGTGTGGACAGACCAGGAGCGGAATGCTGAGGTAGCAGTAGGCTACTGAAAACTGCTGAGATGCAGGGTGAGTAAGGCTCACTCGACCCCCAGAACCTGACAAGAGTAGCCAAGGTGTAGCTACTGCAAACAAGAATCTGTAAGCCCAGATGTTCAAACATTTATTAAGGTTGGGGGTGGGGATGGATTCAACTAAGGAAGAACAGATTTCTGAGGGAACCTCCCAGGAAAGTTGGAGGGGATCCAGAAGCAAGTACAGACAGAAAATGGGGGTGGCCTATAAAAATAGAGGTATGATTTTTCAGGGGAGTGGTGAAGAAATTCTCCTCGGTCAGTAAATTGATGATTAAAATCTTTTCGGCGTGCTTTTTCCTGATCTTAAAGCTTTGATCCCAATTAAAATGTAATGCCCAAGAAAAATGTAATACTTGGAGTATCTGTCAGTCATTTACATTATGGTGTGAATAAGTGATTTATTAGGCAAATGTTAATTGAACATCTACTTTGTGGAACTAGAGCTTGCATTCCAATGGGGCTAGACCAGCAATAAACAAGTAAACAAACATAAATAAAAATTTCAGATAGTGAAAGGGCAATGGGAGAAAAGATGTCAGGTAATGACAAAGAGAAAAATGGGGCAGGTTGAGAATCCTCAGAAAAGTGTCTCTAAGGGTGATATTCAAGCCAAGACCTAAACGCTGAGGAGTCCCCAGTGCCAAGATCTGTGGGAAGAACCTTCCAAGTAGAGGGGACAGCAGTACAAGGAGGGTTCAGGACTGCATTGTTTAGACTTTGTAAGTTCCAAAATAAGGAGTTGGATTTTATTCTATTTGCAATGAAAAGTCATTAGAGAGTTTTAAACAGGAGAATGGTCTGACCTCATTTACATTTTTTTAAAGATTTTATTTACTTGTGAGAGAGAGCACAAGCAGGGGGAGCGGCAGGCAGAGGGAGAAGTAGGGTCCCCGCTGAGCAAGGAGCCCCGACAACTCCATACCAGGACCCTGGGATCACAACCTGAGCCGAAGGCAGACACTTAACCAACTGAGCCACGCAGGTGCCCCGTCATCTACATTTGTAATAGTGTTCAGTGGCGCCTCAACTCGAAGGAGGCAAGAATGGAAGCAGACCAATTCGGGAGCCATTGCAATCATTTCTGATGAGAGAGATCATGGTGGCATGATCAGAGAGGTAGTTGAGAGACAGTAAGAAGTGGAGAGATTCTGAAGGTGTTTTTTAGGTGAATGAGGAGGTGAGTGGAAGCACAGATGACTGCCAGATGTTTCGATTGAGCAAGTGCAGGGATGGCGGGGCTGGAACATAAAATGAGGAAGGCTGCAGAACCAGCTGGTAGCATAGGAGGTGGTCAAGAGTTCTATTTTGGACATGTTATGGTTCAGATGCCTAGTAAATATCCAATGGAGGTGTTGAGTAAGCAGTTCTGGAAGAAGGTCAGATGTGGAGCTGTAAATGCCATTAGCATATGGGTAGTATCTGTGCTGCAATGTGAACACAACATAGGAGTGGTAGGGACAGAATGTAGACCAGACAGAGAAGGGAGCCCAGCAGGAGCTCCAGGAAAGGGACCTTAAAGAGTGAGGCATGAGAGGTGGCGCCTACAAAGAAGCTGAGTTGGAAGAATCTGGGAGGTAGGACAGCCTAACATTGCAGAAATCAAGAGTTGAAAGTATTTCAAGCCAAGAGGGTGTGCCACCAAGTCTAAAGCGGCTGAGTTGTTGAGTAAGAGAGATAAGTGACAATGACCTTGACAAAGGTAGTTCCAGGGAGTGAGGTTGAAAACCCACCAGAAACCAGCTTTGGATAAAAAGGAAAACTTTTGTGAGGACAGACCTTCCAGGAGAGAGGAATAGTCAGAGATGTCAGAAAAAGTCCATCAGGGGCTCTAGAAATAGAAGAAGTTCCCAACCTGGCTGAATGTCAGAATCACCTAGGAACTTAAAAAAATAGAACAAGTTTTTGGTCCCCTCCCAGATTTACTGAATTCGTAGATGTGGGAATTAGAATACATACATATATAAATTATTACTTTTTAATTGTCATTAGTTTTGAATTTAGTTTTTACTAATGGAATCTACATATTTTATTTAAGGTATAATTGACAATGGAATCTATATTTTTAAAAAGCTCCTTCAGTAATTTTGATTTAGCTAATTAGACTAGAAGCTGAGCTGGGCAGGAATAGTCCCACCAAAACAGAAGAAATACCTTCTCCTGGTTTGGGGGAGGGGGAAAGGGGGAGGTGGTTAATAGGCAAAACTTTCTCAAGTTTATGTTTATCTCCCCTAAATGTTTTTGTCAGCCTTTAGAGTTTGCTACCACTTGTCTTCTGCTGAACTTCAGTAGAACACAAAAAGAATATTTTTTAAAGTTTTTTTATTAAGATTTTATTTATTTATTTGAGAGAGAGAATGAGATAGAAAGAGAGCATGAGAAGGGGGAGGGTCAGAGGGAGAAGCACACTCCCTGCTGAGCAGGAAGCCTGACGCGGGACTCAATTCCAGGACTACAGGATCATGACCTGAGCTGAAGGCAGTCGCTTAACCAACCGAGCCACCCAGGCGCCCCCAAAATGAATATTTTTTTTTAAAGATTTTATTTATTTATTTGAGAGAGAGAGAATGAGAGATAGAGAGCACGAGAGGGAAGAGGGTCAGAGGGAGAAGCACACTCCCTGCTGAGCAGGAAGCCTGACGCGGGACTCAATTCCAGGACTACAGGATCATGACCTGAGCTGAAGGCAGTCGCTTAACCAACTGAGCCACCCAGGCGCCCCCAAAATGAATATTTTTTTTTAAAGATTTTATTTATTTATTTGAGAGAGAGAGAATGAGAGATAGAGAGCACGAGAGGGAAGAGGGTCAGAGGGAGAAGCACTCTCTGCTGAGCAGGAAGCCTGACGCGGGACTCAATTCTAGGACTCCAGGATCAAGACCTGAGCCGAAGGCAGTCGCTTAACCAACCGAGCCACCCAGGCGCCCCCAAAATGAATATTTTTTAAAAAGATTTTATTTATTCATTTGAGACAGAGAGAGGGAGAGCACAGAGGGAGAGTGAGAGGGAGAAGCTGACTCCCCACTGAGTGGAGAGCCCAATGTGGCACTTGATCCCATGACCCCAAGACCATGACCCAAGTGGAAGGCAGACGCTTAACCAACTGAGCCACCCAGGAGCCCCACAAAACGAATATTAACAGAAAAACTCAGAAACAGACTTCCAAGCTTAGACATCCTCTCTTTTTCACAGATAGGAGGGCTTATGACTGTGATTAGAAGTATTTTTTTCTGACATTGAAACTGGGTTCTATACCGGATAGTGGAGTTGTTTTTAGCAATTTTGACAGTGTTACGTAAATTGCAAGCAGACCTATAGGTACTTACTCTACCATCACAACAAGTTTGAAAATGCTTGAGAAGAGCCCTGAAAGCTTCATGCACTTTTCCTGCCCCTCTTCCTCTCTCACTAAACCTCTCCCGCTGTCCTTTCTCTTCCCTCCTCTCTCTCTCTCCCCCTAGCTCTCTCCCCACCCCACCTCCCTCCCTGTCTGCTCAGGTTATTAATTTCCTCAAAGGAGCCCTGAAAGTTAAACTTTAGTCCCCCTTGAGTTCAGCTGGCAGGAAGAAAATCCCAAAATGGGAGTAATTTGATATGTCTGGAAGCAGGAAAAACAAAATTTAAAATAGAAGCTTCCTTCCAAGAGGCAATTATAATAATGTCTTCTGACCATATACGTCACTTTACAGTTCATAATAAATTGTTGTGTTTATTACTTCATTTGATCTTTATATCAGTGCTGGGAGAAACTATGCTCTTACCAACTTCCCACAATTAAGAAAAAACAAAACGGGGCACCTGGGTGGCTCAGTCGGTTAAGCGTCTGCCTTCGGCTTGGGTCGTGATCCCTGGGTCCTGGGATCGAGCCCCGCGTCGGGCTCCCTGCTGGGCGGGAAGCCTGCTTCTCCCTCTCCCACTCCCCTTGCTTGTGTTCCCTCTCTCGCTGTATCTCTCTCTGTCAAATAAATAAATAAAATCTTAAAAAAAAAAAGAAAAAACAAAGCAGAGGAATAAATGAAGGCTTAGAAAGATTAAGACCATTTCCAAGGTCCTTCAGGTAGAAAAGTATAAACTTCTAAGTGACTTGTTCACAATCACAGAGTAAAAAAGTCAATGAACTCAGCAATGAAAAAAACCAAGCTACTGATACTTGCAACAATTGGGATGACTCCCCAGGGAATTATGCTGGGTGAAAAAAGCCAACCCCTGAAGTTTATATACCCTATGATTTCATTTATATAAAATTTTTGAAATGACCAAGTTTTAGAAACACAATAGTTATTGCCAGGGGTTAGGTATGGTGGAAGGAGGTAGGGTGGGTGTGGTTATAATAAAGCAACACAAGGGATCTTTCTGGTGACAATATTGTTCAATATCTACACTGTGGTGGTGGATATGGGAAACTTCACGTGTGAAAGAAGTGCATAGACCTAAATACACAAATGAGTACAAGTAAAATGGGAGAAATCTAAATAAATGGACTCCATCACTGTCAACATCTTGGTTATGATATTTTACTATAGTTTTGCAAAATGTTACCACTGGGAGAAACTAGGTAAAGGGTAGACAGGATCTCTCTGTTTAATTTCTTACAACTGCATATGAATCTATAATTATCTCAGTAAAAACTTCCATTTAAAAACGTGAATGAGTCAGGGTGTGTCTCGGTTTTTTGCCTGTGCATTATTTACCTCCCCAAAGCATAATGGAATGACAGACGATCTTGTTTTTGGAATCCCCAGTTTGATTCAATACTCTCTGAGTGAGTGAGTTGGAGATGGGGGTATATCCAATTTTGACCCTGATTATTAAATCAGGCAAGGAAATCATTTCCCCAGAATGATTAAACTCCCAGAGGGTTTCCTACATCAAGAACCAGGGCAACCTAAATTCTATACCAAGCACTGCAATGTTTTAATCTATCTGAGCCAGCTATTCCAATGCACACACTCTTGAGTTTTCCCTGACTTTTTGGGCTCAGCTGCTGATGGAAGACAACGTTAAAAGTAGAAAAGGAGGGGCTGGTGACAGAGCCTTAGATCGTGGGGTGGGGCAGTTGGGGTTGATGGTGGGGATGGTGATGTTCTCTCTGTGATTACATGTGCAACAGAACCAGAAGCTGAGGGTGGACCTCTGATGTCTACCCATTCCAAGACTCAGATTTTATTTACCCTTTCTTTCTCCTGTTCTCTTCCTGTCACTTAATTTTAGCTGTTTCTCTCTATCCTACTGCCACCCCTGCTGTCTTTTGTCTCTTTTCCTTGATTTTTTTCTTTTTCTTCTTTTTTGCTATATTTTTCTATGACCACATTTTAATAGCTTTATTTTTTTTAAGATTTATTTTTTTTTTAAGATTTTATTTATTTGACAGAGAGAAAGAACACAAGCAGGGAGAGTGGGAAAGGGAGAAGCAGGCTTCCCACAGAGCAGGGAGCCCGATGCGGGGCTCGATCCCAGGACTCTGGGATCATGACCTGAGCCAGAGGTAGACGCTTAATGACTGAGCCACCCGGGCACTCCTATTTATTTATTTTAGAGAGAGAGTGTGTGCTCACAAGCAGGGGGAAGGGCAGAGGGAGAGAGAGAATCTTCAAGCAGACTCCCCGATGAGTGCGGAGCCTGACGTGGGGCCTGATCTCATGACCCTGAGATCAGGACCTGAGCCGAAATCAGGAGTCAGAGGCTTAATCAACTGAGCCACCCAGGTGCCCCAATACACAATTTTAAAATATTAACCAAAAAAATGTCAAGAAAGACCCTGACACTTAGTACACGTCTTGCTCTAAGGTCACATGAATTTAACTCTAGTCCACAGGAGTCTCCACCATGAAATGGCTTCCCAGTGCAGGAGTGTTTTGTTGGGGGTAAGAAAACCCAAGTTACAGTCTGGGCTCCACCACTGACTTACCACGTGACCTACAGCACTTTGTCTCCTCAGCTGCAAAACAAAAGGGACCGACTTAGAATTCCCTCTCTAAATCCCTCAACGTTTTGTCTGAGTTTAGAGAAACAAGCCTTCCTGGCCAGGTGTGGTGGAACGCTGAAAAAAGACTGGGAATCTAGGTGGAGAGTGAGGCTTTTTCATTTGAAGCCCTTCCCAGAGGCTGGGTATGCCTATGGGCCAGGAAGTCGTGATCCAACCATGTGCCATCAACCCCAACGCTGTGCAGGCCGACACTGTAATTACACTTAGCCTTAGCAGCCGGCAAGGCGCGTAAGCATTGGACCACAGAGAGGGGGTGGTTAATCAGGAGAAGAGGAGGGATCTGACATGAGCTGGATGACTGTCAAATGAGAAAGGGAGGTGATTTGTTTCATGCATCTGTCTGGGCAAAGGTTTGGGGAGGGTGATTCAAACAGTGGCAAGGAGAAGAAAGAATTGGCTCTCATTAGGGAAAGAGGGAAGAATAGAAAATGTAAATAGAATCAAGCAGTGGAAAATATCGAAGAAAGAGAAACTGCTGTTCCCAAGGCTGATTCCCATGGTAACACCAGGATATACATTTATTGTGCTCTTAGTATGTGCCAGGCACTTTCATGGGTGCTACCTCGTTTAATCTTCACCACAATTGGACAAAGTATTAATATCTCCATTTTATACCTGAGGAAACCCACTCGGGGAGGTTCAGTCACAACGTGGGACCTTGGGCAGAGGCAGCATGAAAGCTGGGTTTGTCTGAGTCCTAAACCTAAATGCCCAGGATTGTTGAATGCTTCTTTTTTTTTTTTAAAGATTTTATTTATTCATTTGAGGCACAGAGATAGAGAGAGAGAGAGAGAGCATGAGCAGGGGGAGTGGCAGGCAGAGGGAGAGGGAGAAGCAGGCTCCCTGCCGAGCCAGGAGCTGGACATTGGGCTGAGGCTCAACTGAGCTACTACCTATTCGGAAGTCTCTAATCTCCCCTTGTCACCAGCCATGCTTGCCCATATGCTAACAAGAATGCTATGTTATCAGGCTGGGGGCAGGGAGCTCTGGCTGGGGTTTTGAGTCAGAAAACCCTGGATGTGAATCCTGACTCCACTGACTTGGTGCCTGTGGGCAAGATGAAAACTTCACCAAGCTCAATATTCATTTCTTTAAAGCAGGAGTAATAATACTAACGTTCTAGAGTTGTGAGGATTATATGTAAATGTAAATAAATGAGAAGCGCAATGCTTGGCACATTATAGATGCTTCATAAATGATAGCTATTAAATTATATTAGTGTGAGCCTAAGCGTGGCTCTCCAGCTTGGTTGCACATTGGAACCACCTGGGGAGCTCTAAAAACACTGAGCCCTGGGCTGGCTCCACCCCAGAGATTCTGGTTTAATAGGTGTGAGGTGCAGTCTGGCCATGCGAGTTTACAAACTCTCTAGGTGATCCTAATGTGGTTTGCAAGACTTTAGCACATGCCTCAGAATCACCTGGAGGGTGTGTTACAACACAGTTTCCTGGGCCCCATCCCCATTGAAATCTTAAATCTTTCAGACAACCTTCAAACTTTCCAGCTGCCTTAATGAAAATGACATTTTTATTGAATACCTACCATATCCTGGACATTAATATGAACTGCTTTATGGGTAGTGTGTCTTATGGCATCCCCACAACAACCCTATGATTATTTTTCATTTTACAGATGAAGAGTCTGAGGATCAGAGGTTAAGTGACTTATTCCAAGTCCCACAGCTGCTAAGTGGACAGAGCCAGTTTGGGCTCCCAAGTGCATTCTTTTTTTTTTTTTTAAGGTTTTTATTTATTTATTTGACAGATAGAGAGCACAAGTAGGCAGAGTGGCAGGCAGAGAGAGAGGGAGAAGCAGGCTCTCTGCTGATCAGGGAGCCAGATGTGGGGCTCGATCCCAAAACCCTGGGATCATGACCTGAGCCGAAGGCAGCCACTTAACCGACTGAGCCACCCAGGCGCCCCCCAAGTGCATTCTGTTAATCAAGACCCTCCAGAGTCTCTTTTCCTCCTAAAGCAACTGTTCTTTGATCTTACAGAGATCTCCAGGCCTTAGCTTCTTTTTTCTCCCAGTCTCTCAGCCATCATCCTTCCTTCCTTCTCTATCTTCCAGCCATGCCAAAGGTACAGTCTGAGAATTTGCTTTTCTAACAAGTTCTAAAAGTAATGGTGATGCTACTGAACTGGGGGCCACACTTTGAGAACCACTAGCCTAGAAGGGAGGAGGGGATTGAAAGGTGAAAGACTACTTGTTTTAAAATCCCACACCCAGAAATCACAGTAGGTCTTAAGTGACTCACAAGTCATTTGCTTCTAAGAGCAGAACAGGGTTCCAAGCTTGGGTTTCATCACCTGATAAATGTGTTGGTCATAGCTGTTGGGAGATGTGATTCAAGTGCCTAGGATCTGGTAGGTGGCATTGAGCAGGCAACTGGGAGCTATTCTAGTACGTGGCAGAAGGGCCACCTAAGACACAATATGTATGGAGCAGGGAGTCCAATCAGGAAATACAAGGTTCTTACAAATTCTTCACACACTGCTAGACAAAAACTCCTGCCCTCGGCAGAGCTTTTCTTCAGTGGCCCCATTCAGGGAGTCCTACACAATGGCTTTCTCTAACTCTGCACAACAGGCATTGTGGGTTTGCTTTTATTATCCCTTCCTGGAATGTCTGCAATTGAAAAGAGATTGATAGGGAGTATGAAGTTAATCAGAAAGAACTGAATTACTATTAGATGCAACTACCTAGAACTAATAAAAGTGCCTTTCATTGTGGAGGACGAGAGCTGAGCAAGAAGTCTTCAGACTCTACCACCGGGGTAGGGCCTTCCCTTTGCTCAGTTTCCTTGTTAATTCAGAAGCACTGTGGGATTTAGAGACAAGCTGGCCCAGAGTGGTGTTTTACGGAGGTCACTGGAAGGGAGTGGCAGAGGGATTTAAGAGGGCAATCCTGGAGCCCCTGAGGTCAGCCCAGAGGCACCTGGAGTGGTTGAGATGAGCACCCAGTGGGCCTGAACCAGGCAAGAGGAAGCAGAGATAAAGAGGAGGGGAGGAGAGGAGATTTTGAGGAACAAGAATACGCAGGGCCTTGTGATACCTTGAATGAGAGGGGTGACAGGAAGGAGAAAAGTCTGGCATGGCGCAGGATTCTAACTAGCGGGGCCCAGCAGGGAGTTTAGAAAGATGAGTGGCTTTGTAGGTAGAGAAAATAATCAGTTTAGTTTGGAACATATGGAATTTTTGTTCATGTATTTGGAATAGCTGAATAGAGATGCCGAGTAGCTAACACATATTGACCAAATACGCTAGATACCGTGTGAAGTGCTTTACAAACCTTATTTCTCAACTCTTTTGGAGAGGTGCTCTTGTTTTCAGTTGAGACAAAGAATTAATAGATTAAGGGGCACCTGGGTGGCTCAGTCGGTTAAAGTGACTGCCTTCGGCTCAGGTCATGATCCTGGAGTCCCCGGATCGAGTCCCGCGTCGGGCTCCCTGCTCAACAGGGAGTCTGCTTCTCCCTCTGACCCTCTTCCCTCTCGTGCTCTCTCTCTCATTCTCTCTCTCTCAAATAAATAAATAAAAATCTTTAAAAAAAAGAATTAATAGATTAAATAAATGGTCTAAGGTAGGTGGTAGAGTTAGGACTGAAGCCCAGCCTCTGAACTGCAGAATTTTTTTTTTAAGATTTTATTTATTTATCTGACAGAAAGAGAGACACAGCGAGAGAGGGAACACATGCAGGGGGAGTGGGAGAGGGAGAAGCTGGCTTCCTGCCAAGCAGGGAGCCCGATGCGGGGCTCGATCCCAGGACCCTGGGATCACGACCTGAGCCGAAGGCAGACACTTAATGACTGAGCCACCCAGGCGCCCCTGAACTACAGAATATTGCGAGGAGAGCTCTGCATGGAAGACCAGAGACTTGGCAGCCATCCACAAATAGACTACAGGGACGCCTGGGTGGCTCAGTCGGTTAAGCGCCTGCCTTCGGCTAAGGTCATGGTCCCAGGGTCCTGGGACTGAGTCCTGCAGGGAGCCCGCTTCTCCCTCTGCCTGCCGCTCCCCCTGCTTGTGCTGGTTCTCTCTCTCATTGACAAATAAATAAATAAAATCTTTAAAACAAACAAACAGACTATAGCTAGAGCCATGGCAGTGGAGGGAGGTGGTGTTCAGAGGAGAAGAAATCCACACAGGCCATCACGATGGCCTGGTCAGAGAGCCAGGAGTAAAATCAGGATCTGCTGTTTTCTGAGAAATCAAGCAGAACGCAGTGATGCACGTGTGAGAGACCATGTAGGGAGGGACAAAACAGTGGCCCTGGAATTGAACAACTTCTCACTGGTGACCTTTGCCAGGGTAAGTTTCAGCAACGTGTGGGTACCTAAAGCTGCAAGATGATTGCTAGGTTGAAATAGGGAGTGGGAAAGGAGGAGGAAGATACTATTTTTTTTGAGGTAGTGGCTTAGAAGAGCAGGAAAAAGCCAAGGCTTCACCTTGAGGAGGGCCCAAGAAAAGGTTTCCTTAATGAGAGGGAAGTTTTGAAAATAAAATTAAATATATATATGTATGTATATATAAATATATATATAAATTTTAGTCATCTAATCTTTTGTATCATGAAATCACTCAAGCATGCTGAGAAGTGTAATGATGTAATGAATGTTAGTGCATTCTCCACCCAACTTTGTCATATCTTAATGTTTTGCCACGTTTTATATACATATGTACATTTTATGTTAAAAAAATAACCACATCATGCTTAAGTTTTCAAATGGTGAATACTGTTACCTGCCTTCTTAGAGTTCACTGAGAGAATGATCTGATTTACTTTTACTTCGTAAGTGCAGTGGCCCTTTGCCTTTTGTGATGCCTGCGGTACAAACCTGCTGAGCCAGGTTGGGGAGGGCTTGGTTATGTCTGTGTAGCCGAATTGGGTTACACCCACATTCAGAAACAGGATTAACCTGTAAATTTTTTCTTTCTGCTCACTCTTCTTAAGCTTTTAGAATTAAAATCACATAAGCCTCATACAGACCAAAGGGTACAGACTTTCAGTTATAAGATGAACAATTTATAGCATGGTGAGTGTAGTAATAATAATATACTATATACTTGAAATTTACTAAGAGTAGATCTCAAGTGTTTTCACTACACACATACACACACAATGGTAACCATGTGAGGTTCGGTTATTGACTTGATTGTGGTATCATTTCACAATGTATATGCATATCAAAACATCACATTATATACCTTAAATATATATAGTTTTTATTTATTGGTCATACCTCAATATAACCAGAAAAAATAAACACATTAATCTCATAAAATAAGCAAAATTATAAAACATATCCCTATCTTTTTTTTATGAAAAAGATAGTAATGTAATGTAATATGGGGATTGTACAGTTTTTAAAGTTTGAAAAAGTCTTCTAAGAATATTTCAAGTGACCACTTTTCCCCAAACAGAAATATCTCCATTGATTTTACCAATTTTAGTCACTGTAAAAAAAAGTCAATTAGAAATGTTTTAAGTAAAAGGGAAGATTTCATTCTTACTTTATCCACTAGAGAGAAATACTGTTAAAGTTTCATATACATCTCCCCAGCCTTTTTTTTTCCTTTTTAAATTGGATTACACATACATACGTTCCATAAGCTGCATTTTTCTTTTATCAATAGATTTTGGCCAACATTTATGTCATACATAGAAAATTATACTGTTTCTATGCCACATCAAATTTAGATAGTTTCTAAATTTTTATTCTTAAAAATATTCTGTGGTGAGGGGCACCTGCGTGGCTCAGGCAGTTGAGCGACCGACTCTTGGTTTTGGCTGGGGTCGTGGTCTCTGGCTCGTGGGATGGAACCTTGTGTCAGGCTCTGCACTGAGCAGGGAGTCTGCTTGAAATTCTCCCTCCCTCTGCCCAACCCCCCACCACGTGCACTCTCTCTCTCTCTCCATAAAGAATGAATAAATCAAATCTTAAAAAAATATATTTTGTGGTGAGGGGTACCTGGCTGGCTCAGTCTATGGAGCATGTGAATCTTGATCTTGGAGTTGTGAGTTCAAGCCCCATGTTGGGTGTAGAGAGATTTTTAAAAACAAAATATTTAAAAAGATAAAAAATAAAAATAATCTCTGGTGAACAATCTCTCACTTTTGGAACATTCATATTTAAACATTTCTTTAGGGGCGCCTGGATGCCTAAGTTGGTTAAGCATCGGGCTCAGGTCATGATCTCAAGGTTGTGAGATCGAGCCCTGCATTGGGCTCCATGCTCAGCAGGGAGTTGGCTTAAGATTCTCTCTCCCTCTCCCTCTGCCCCTTCCTCCATTCATGAGCTCTTTCTCTCTCTCTCTAAAATAAATAAGTAATTTAAAAAATAAACACCTCTTTAGTAAAAATATCTAAAGTACAATGCTGGGTCAAATGGTAGCCACAAAAAACCCTTGATATTTCTAAATGGCACTCCAGAAAATAATTCTACTGCTTTACACTCCCAGCAATAGTGCATGAAATGGTCACTTTCTTTTTTTTTTTAAGATTTTATTTATTTATTTGACAGAGAGAGACACAGCGAGAGAGGGAACACAAGCAGGGGGAGTGGGAGAGGGAGAAGCCAGCTTTCCGCTGAGCAGGGAGCCCGACGCAGGGCTCGATCCCAGGACCCCAGGGTCATGACCTGAGCCAAAGGCAGACGCTTAACGACTGAGCCACCCAGGCGCCGCATGAAATGGTCACTTTCTTTGTTGTTGTTCTATTAATCATTTGTTAAGTACCTATTTCTTTCTCTGCTGTATATATCTTCATGGTTTGTCTCTTTGGCTACCTTGAGTTTGGTATCCTTACACTATCATAAGCAGGTCTTCTCTTCTACTTCTTTAGCACATTTTATAAGCTCATGGCTTAATATAATATTCCTGTCATTAAAAAGCATGTTCAAATTATGTTATCTTTCTTCTGTCCATGATTCTGTTAATTTGACTATTTCTTTCATTAACCAAGCTAGTGGCTTCTCAATTATTTCCCAAGGCAAACTGTTGATTTGTCATCAGTTATAGATTTTATTTATTTATTTATTTATTTATTTATTTATTTATTTATTTATTTTATTTTTATTTAGAGAATGAGTAGGGTGAGGGAGAGGGAATCTGAAGCAGACTCCTGGCTGAGCACAGAGCCCGACATGGGGCTTGATCTAATAGTCAGGAAATCATGACCCGAGCTGAAACCAAGAGTCAGATGCTTAACCAACCGAGCCACCCAGGCACTCTGATATGTCATCAGTTATAAAATAAAGACAAGGGGCACCTGGCTGGCTCAGTTGCTGGGGCATGTAACTCTTGATTTCAGAGTTGTGAGTTCAAGCCCCACCTTGGGTGCAGAGATTACTTAAAAATAAAATCTTTAAAATAAAGACAAAAATAGAATTGATAAGAAAACCAATATAGTTCTTTAAAAACTAACAGAACTGATTTTTCAAATCTCTAATTTTATATAAATATGGCAAAATATTAAGAATGACAGAACTAGGGCGCCTTGATGCCTCAGTTGGTTGGGCGACTGCCTTCGGCTCAGGTCATGATCCTGGAGTCCCGGGATCGAGTCCCACATCGGGCTTCCTGCTTAGCAGGGAGTCTGCTTCTCCCTCTGACCCTCCCCCCTCTTGTGCTCTCTCTCTGTCTCATTATCTCTCTCAAATAAATAAATAAAATCTTTTAAAAAAATGACAGAACTAGGCTGTAAAAGAAATACTTTGTTTCTTTTCATAATCCTTAGACAGAGACTTAATTTATCATGCCTCTTTCTTAAAAAAATTTTTTACTACTATAAGCATTTAAGAGCAAAGAGGTTTTCCTCTAAATACTGACTTAAGAGCATCTGATATGTGTATTTTAATTTTTGTTGTTTAGAAAACTGATGATGGGGTGCCTGGGTGGCTCAGTTGGTTAAGCCTCCAACTTTTGATTTCTGCTCAGGTCATGATCTCAGGGTTATGAAACTGAGCCCTGTCGAGCCTGCTTAAGATTCTCCCTCTCGCTCTCCCTCTACCCCTACCCCACACCATTCACACACACATGGGCTCTCTTTCCCTAAAAAAAATAAATTTTTTTTAATTTAAAGATTTTATTTATTTATTTGACAGAGAGAGACACAGCGAGAGCAGGAACACAAGCAGGGGGAGTGGGAGAGGGAGAAGCAAGTCTCCTGCTGAGCAGGGAGCCTGATGTGGGACTCGATCCCAGGACCCTGGGATCATGACCTGAGCCGAAGGCAGACGCTTAACGACTGAGCCACCCAGGCGCCCAATAAAAAAAAAAATTTTTAAAAAGAAAACATGATATTGTGAGCTGGATTTGCTTTATTTTTTAAAAAAATTTTAAAAGATTGTATTTATTTATTTGATAGAGAAAGTATGAGCAGGGGGAGGGGTAGAGGAAGAGGGAGAAGGTCAAGCAGACTCCCTGCTGAGTGGGAAGCCCAACACAGGGCTCAATCCCAGGACCCTGAGATCATGACTTGAGCCAAAGTCAGATGCTTAACCGATTGAGCCATCCAGGAACCCCATGGATTTGCTTTATTTATATTATTTATTTATTTATTTATTTATTTTAAAGATTTTATTTATTTATTTGAGAGAGAGAGAGTGAGAGAGAGAGAGAGAGCCCAAGAGGGGGTAGGGTCAGAGGGAGGAGCAGACTCCCTGCCGAGCAAGGAGCCCAATGTGGGACTGGATCCCGGGACTCCAGGATCATGACCTGAGCCGAAGGCAGTCGCTTAACCAACTGAGCCACCCAGGCGCCCTATTTATATTATTTATTATATATATATTTTTTAGAGAGAGAGAAAGAGAGAGAGCATACACAAGTGGGGTGGGGATGGAGGGGCAGGGGGAGAGGGAGAGAGAGAATCCCAAACAGGCTCCATGCTCAGCGGGGGCTCCACACAGGGCTCCATCTCAGGACCCTGAGACCATGACCTGAGCTAAAATCAAGAGTTGGAGGCTTAACTGACTGAGCTACCCAGGCATCCCTGGATTTGCTTTATGATTTAGGTTTTATTTAAGAGTATGTGTGGGATGCCTGACTGGCTCAGTTAGTAGAGTATGTGACTCTTGATCTCTTGGTCATGAGTTCATGAGTTTGAGCCCCATTTTAGGGGTAGAGATTACTTAAAAAAAAAAAAGTATGGGATGCTTGGGTGGTTCAGTTGGTTAAGCATCTGCCTTCGGCTCAGGTCATGATCTCAGGGTCCTGGGATCGAGTCCGGCATCGGGCTCCTTGCTCGGCGGGAAGCCTGCTTCTCCCTCTGCCTGCCGCTCCCCCTGCTTGTGCTTTCTCTCTCTCTCTGACAAATAAACAAAATCTTTAAAAAAAAAGGTTAAAAGGGTATATGTGGGGCGCCTGGGTGGCTCAGTCATTAAGCGTCTGCTTTCAGCTCAGGTCATGATCCCAGGGTCCTGGAATCGAGCCCCACATCGGGCTCCCTGCTCAGCGGGAAGCCAGCTTCTCCCCCTCCCACTCCCCCTGCTTGTGTTCCCTCTCTTGCTGTGTCTATGTCAAATAAATAAATAAAATCTTTAAAAAAAATAAAATAAAAGAGTATATGTGTGGTACATATATATACACACATATGTTCATGTATTTATTTTAAAAATATTACATTAAGATTGTATTTATAATTTTGTTTTTGTCACTGTCAACGAATGCCATATACAGAAATAATATCTTGAGGTATTAACTATGTGTATCTTTGTCCTATAATACAGGATCAAATTAAGTGAATCTTACAACTACATTTGAACAGAGTGTGTTCCCCAAATTCTACCAGTAAGATCTTTTCATGTATAAAGTCTACCACGAATTCTCTAGTTTTATAATTTCCTTAATTCTTTTGATATTATGGGAGTGATGTATTAACTTTTCAAATATACTTTACTGTTATGGTTCCTCTTCATCTTTCACTCTGTCATATTTCAAAATGGGTTTGTTGGCTCTGTGACTGAGCTCAGCCAGGCGGTGGGAACAATGTGTACAAAGGAAAAGAAGTGCCATATGATATACCAGTTGGGTTCCTATAAGTGGTTTGGCATGGTTGGAGGACAGGGGGTAAAGAAAGGAAAAGTGATAGCCAGGAGATGAGGAGAAAAAGGAAACCAAGGCTTTTGAGATCTCAGTAAGATCAAAGAACAGTCGCTTTTGGAGGAAAAGAGACTCTATAGGGTCTTGATTAAGAGGATGCACTTGGGAGCCCAAACTGGCTCTATCCACTTACCAGCTGTGGGACCTGGAACAAGTCACTTTACCTCTCTGAATTTTAGATTTCCCATGTGTAAAATGAAAAATAATCACACGGTTCTTGTGAGGATTAAATGAGATATACTACCTATAAAGCAGCACAGTGTTCACTACATAATAGCTAGTCAATAAAAATATTATTGTCATTAAGAGAGCTGGAAAGCTTGGAGGTTGTCAGAAAGATTTAAGATTTCAATGTAGAATTACTTTTATTTTATTTTAATTTTTTAAAAGATTTTATTTATTTATTGGACAGAGAGACACAGCGAGAGCAGGAACACAAGAAGGGGGAGTGGGAGAGGGAGAAGCAGGCTTCCCGCCGAGCAGGGAGCCCGATGTGGGACTTGATCCCAGGGCCCTGGGATCATTACCTGAGCGGAAGGCAGACACTTAACGACTGAGCCACCCAGGCGCCCTCAATGTAGAATTATTTTTAAGTAGAAGTAATTGTTTCCTAACTTTGTTTCTTAAGAAAACTTCCATATCATTACAGCATTTGCCCATTATGGCATGTATTTACATTGTGTTCTAATTATTTGTTTCCCTAACAGAGACAAGGGGCTCTGAAAGCTGGGGTGGGGCCTCATTCCTGATTAAATTCTCAGTGCACCAGGCACTTTGTCACCCCCATAACATTTGTTGAATTGACTTTGGAAATTATTCCCAAAGAGGCTAACAGTTGAGGTAAATAGAAAGATCTTCAAGAGAGAACTTTGGGTCAGGAACTATACACTTAGCAAGGATTTGATTTCTGTTCTCATTAATTATGCACTTACAAGTCTTACAGAAACATATTTTCACAATGTGTACATCTGCTTCTTGATGGCTGCCTGTTTATAAAATTGACAATAAGCACAGTGATAGTTTATTAAAAATTTAAAAAGAGGGGTGCCTGGCTGGCTCAGTCGGAATAGCATGCAGTTCTTGATCTTGGGGTCATGAGCTAAAGCCCCACATTGGGTGTAGAGATTAGTTAAATGAATAAGCTTTAAAAAAAATCTTAAAAGCACAAACAGAACAGTTCTCTGCTGTCTTCTTTACACACAGAGTGAGAGAGCCACTTCCTAAGAAGTCAGACCTTCCTGTCTCAGTAACGGGTAATAGAAAAAGCAACCAATCGGAAGGAAGAGTTGAGTTCCTAAGCCAATTTTGCTGCTTACTAGCTGTGTGAACTTGAAGGAATCGTCTAACCTACCCAAATCTCATTTATCTCATCCTCAAAATGAAGATAATATTTGCCCTACCCTTTTTTCTTTTTAATAGATTTGGGTATCAAATGGAATATTGCACGAGAAATCTTTGAATACCGTATAGTTCTATTCAAATGCAAGATAGTATTATAGTATTCTCACATTCACTAAAACCTGGTTTTTAAGCTTTCTAAAAAGTTGTTACTAATAGTCCAATAGAAATGCTTCAACCCAACATTGGATGCTATGACATATATTAAAAGCATAGTTTACTTATTTGTTCCTATATCCATACCTGGCAAAAAGTAAGTGCTTGATTAATATTTGCTGAATGAAGGAATGAAAGAAGGAAGGAAGGAAAGGAAGGAAGTTGGGCAGATAGGTGTGAACAGTAGGTTTTTGGCTTTAGAACTGTGAGAGAGTAGAGCGGAGTAGCTGTGTGAATGAAACATGATGATCACCTTGTGCTTTCAAAGCAGGATTTCCAGAATGGGCAGAGCTTGTTGTAGCAGCCAAAGATGGAAATGTTTTCCCACTCTGTTTTGTTCCAATTGGAGCACCCTCCCTTGTAGCTTTCGAGTAAACTACTGGGGTAGAAAAAGACATAGGGAACAACTAAATGAGACCTAAGAACTGGCCTTTGGTTTTAAATATTTAACTTGTTTCTAGAAAACTTGTTATTAAAAATAGTAGACCAAAAAGAAAGAAAAAAGAAAGGAAAGGAAGGAAAAAGAAAAGGCATAAGGGAGAGAGGTTGAATCAGCATTTTGTCCAATAATACTTTCAGTTAGCAAAGCACCATCAATTAACCAAAATATTTAATGACAATTAAAAATGGCACACATTTAGTAGGGAGTACCACCCTTACCTCCCATCTCTGGACTGCTTTCTCTTCTCTGTCTCCTAGCCAGATGGGGATTGCAGGTTGCTCAAACCCAGTGCTTTAACTTGTCCATGCCTCCACTCAGCCACCAATAATCTTTCTTTCCAACTGCCTGTCAAGGTCTTTAACTTCTTTCAAAGATGTCAAGGAATGAATCATTGGATCAACAGGTATTTATTGTGTTCACCGAGTACCTACAATATGTAAAGATGAAGAAAGTTCATAGTCTAATTCTAGTAGGAGAAATACATATAAATGCATAATTTTATTTATTTATTTTTAAGATTTTATTATTTATTTGACAGAGAGACACAGCGAGAGAGGGAACACAAGCAGGGGGAGGGGGAGAAGGAGAAGCAGGCTTCCTGCGGAGTAGGGAGCCTGGTGCAGGGCTCGATCCCAGGACCCTGGGATCACGACCTGAGCTGAAGGCAGACACCCAACCGACCGAGCCACCGAAGTGCCCCATTAATGACTTTTTAAAATTCTTGATTCTATTAATCTATATGTCTATCCACATACTAGTACCACATTGTCTTGATTACTATAGCTTCGTAGTAGGTTCTGAAATCAGGAAGTGAGAGTATTCAAACTATTTTCTTCTTCTTCAAGATTGTTTTAACTATTATGGGTTCCTTGGCCTTCCAGATGAATTGTAGAATCAGCCTGTTATTTTCTGCAAAAAGAGGCCACTGGAACTCTGATAGGGATTGAATCCATAAATCAATTTGAGGAGTACTACTGACTGAGTCACCCAGGTACCCCAATTTGTTTTATTTTCTATATTCATCAGGGATATTGGTCTGTAGTTTTCTTGTGATGTCTTTGTCTGGTTTTGGTACTGAGGTGATACTGGCCTCATAGAATGAGTTGGGAAAGTGTTCCTTCCTCTTCTTTTTGGAAGAGTTAGTGAAGGATTAGTATCAATTCCCCTTTAAATATTTGGTAGAATCACTATGAAGCCATCTGGGCAGATAGGTTCTTTAAATACTGTACATTAGGGGGTGCCTGGGTGGCCCAGTCTTAAGTGTCTGCCTTCGGCTCAGGTCATGATCCCAGGGTCCTGGGATTGAGCCCCGCATTGGACTCCCTGCTCAGTGGGGAGCCTGCTTCTCCCTCTCCCACTCCCCCTGCTTGTGCTCCCTCTCTCACTGTCTCTCTCTGTCAAATAAATAAATAAAATCTTTAAAAAAATAAATACTGTACATTAGGAAGTGTTGGGTTGTTGTGGGAAGTTAAACGAGCAAGTGACCAGTCCTGCCTAGAAGGGCAAGGAAGCTGGAAAAAGAGGAAACAGTAAAAGTTTAACTTCTATGACTGATATGTTAGGGAAATGGAGAGTGAGAGAAAAGGGCTGGAAAGACAGGCTGTAGATAGATGAGGCAGGACTCTGAACGCCTGATCCGAACCCTCACCGGACATTATCTGCCACTTCTTCTATGTGGTAGTTGCTGCTATCATTTTGAGAATAGGGAAGGTAGGAAGGGCATTATGCCAAAGAAGAATAGAGCCACTGACCAAACCATGGGAGGAATTTTGCTAGCCAACTGTCAGTCAGTAAAGATGACACTTCATGGTGAAGAATGTAGCTGAAGCCCATGTGTCCAATAAGGAAGATGGAGAGCTGATGAAGTAGGTATAAGTTGGAGGAGGTAACAAAGTAAGCATAGAAAATGGGCTAGCCATATTGGTGACCCAGGGGTTTAGAAAAGCATCCTAAATGCTTTTAAATTAAATTCTAAAAGCTCCTGGGGGAGTGCCTGGGTGGCTCAGTCAGTTAAGCATCCAACTATTGATTTCGGTTCAAGTCCTGATATCAGGGTCGTGAGATGGAGCTCCAAGTCAGGCTCCCCCGGGAGTCTGCTGGAGATTCTCTCCCTCTAACCCTCCCCCTGCTCTTTCTCTCTCTCTCTCTCAAATTAATTAATTAATTAATTTTTTTAAAAAAAAGGAAAGAAAGAGGGTGCCTGGGTGGCTCAGTTGGTTAAGCAACTGTCTTCGGCTCAGGTCATGATCCTGGAGTCCCCGGATCGAGTCCCGCATCGGGCTCCCTGCTCAGCAGGGAGTCTGCTTCTCCCTCTGACCTTCTTCCCTCTCATGTTCTCTCTCTCTACCATTCTCTCTCTCAAATAAATAAATAAAATCTTTAAAAAAAATAAAAAAAGGAAAGAAAGAAAGAAAAGCATTCCTGGGGTGCCTGGCTCGCTCAGTTGGAAGTGCATGCGGCTCTTGATCTTGGGGTTGTTAAGTTTGAGCCCCACGTTGGGGGTAGAGATTACTTAAAAATAAAATCTTTAAAAAGAAAAAGAAAAAGAAAAACGTTCCTGTGTAGACCATCTGCTGTATCATCCTTCTTATGTTTGCTCTAGGCCAAAGCCATGCTCTTAAGGGGTCTATACCATACAAGTCAACTGAGCTGTTTGAGCTTTGTCTCTGTCATCACATTTCAAGCTCCTTTTTTTTTTTTAAGATTTTATTTAGTCATTTGCCAGAGAGAGAGCTCAGGAGAGAGAGAGGGTACAAGCAGGGAGAGTGGCATGCTGAGGGAGAAGCAGGCTCCCCGCTGAGCAAGGAGGACACAGGACTCCATTCCAGAACCCTGGAATCATGATCGAGCTGAAGGCAGACTCGTAACCGACTGAGCCACCCAGGCGTCCCCCATTTCAAACTCCTTAACAGCAGAGATCATGTCCTGTGTATCTGTACCTTCTGCAGAGAGATTTACCAATATCAAAAGCATGCCTCCATTGAAATTTCTTTGGGCAATTTGAAGAACGGCTCATCCAAATTCCACCCCCACCTGCTGCCTCCATACCAAAACTCTTCTAAATTCTCAATGTTTCAGGCAGTAGCTGTGGAGTCAGAACCCAGGATACCAAGAAGAAATGGGTCGGCATCAGAGGTGGGCACTCAAGTCCTTTTTCCGTCCTGAACGTTGCAGTGGGGAGGATCTCTCAACCAGGATGTCTTTCCCCTACTGAAACCTTAACAAGAGAGGTCATTTTCACCAAAACCAGCTACCCAGACATCTGTGAGGCCCATCTAGAAAGCCTATCATACTCTCCAAGGAAGCACACTTTCTGGGTAGTCATGGACGCGACAGGGAAAGAGCCCTGGGCCAGGAGCCAGGAGACTTGAGCTCTGAGAAGAGCCCTGCTACTCATTAGCCAGGGCACCTTGGCTGGGCAAGTCACTTATGTCTTTGGCCTCTTGTGAAAAGAAGGAGCTGGAATAAAATGTACAAAAGTCTCTGCCAAATATGAAAGTCGTAAGCTTTGATGACAGATTTAATGCTTATTTTGACTACCATGTTATTTATAACCATTGTAGAATGTTATATCCTTCATGGGTCTCAAGTATACTTCATAATTCATGGTTATCTTGTAAGCAAGCTACAGTATAAAATGCAGGTTACTTGATAAAATTTAAGGTGCGCTATTACTAAAACTAATTTTTCTAAAGATTTTATTTATTTGACAGAAAGAGACAGCGAGAGAGGGAACACAAGCAGGGGGAGTAGGGGAGGGAGAAGCAGGCTTCCTGCTGAGCAGGGAGGCTGATCCGGGGCTCAATCCCAGGACCCTGGGACCATGACCTGAGCCAAAAGCAGACACGTAACGACTGAGCCACCCCGGTGCCCCAACTAAATCTATTAAATCAGCTTACTGGAGCTTTGCTTTTGTGGCTTATTTTTGGCCACATGTATACGTTGCAACTCAGCTTTCACTGGGAGATAGGTTTTACTTTGTGACAGTCTGCCCTATTTTAGCTTATTAATAAGATTTCTAGAGTATAAACGTGGTTCATGTTAAGTACAGTGCAGTGCCCAAATGCAGTCTCTGGAGTCAGACTCCCTAGGTATAAAGCCCAGCTCTGCCAGGGCCTCCCATGCTGTTTTCGCCAAGTCATTCTTAGCCTCTGGTTTCATCAGTTGTAAAGTGGGGGTTAAAAAACAGTACTTTTAGGGGCACCTGGGTGGCTCAGTTGGTTAAGCATCTGTCTTCGGCTTGGGTCATGATCCCAGGGTCCTGGGATCAATCCCCACATCAGGCTTCTTGCTCAGGAGGGAGTCTGTTTCTCCCTTTCCCTCTGCTCCTCCTGCATGTGCCCTCTCTCTCTCTCTCTCCCTCCCTCTCTCTGACAAATAAATAAATTTAAAAAGTCTTAAAAAAAACCACAATACTTTTACCTTATTTGGTTGTTGTGAGAATCACATGAGATAATATATATAGTGTCGATTTAATAAATAAAAGTTATTTTATTGTTGTTATTTATGTTTATAAAGAAAGATCTCCCTTCTGCTCTCTTTCCCATCAACCCGATGGACCACTCCTTACTGGAAGTGCTAATGGTTTTTTGGGGTTGCCTTTCAGAATGATGATCTGATTCAAAATATTGTTTGCAGAAGTGGATGCCGATTCAAATAGATTCTAAAGCAGGGATACAGATTTGAACAAGAAAGGGATGTCCTATTACTGGGAGCAGTTCTTCTAATTTGGAAATGTTATTCTTCCTCAAAGGTCAGCATAATTGATGGATACCCTCACCAAACCTCTTTCCCAAGTTCTAAGCATGAGCAAGTACTACTGGTTGTTAAAGTTCATATAGGGGTAACTGACTGGCTCCGTTGGAAAAGCATGTGACTCTTGATCTTGGGGTCATAAGTTTGAGTCCCACATTGGGTAAAGAGATTACTGCAAGAAATAAACTTAAAAAAATAAAATGCACATAAAGAGAAGAGTTTAATGAAAGCAGCCATAAAGTGGCCATTAATTGAGAGTCTAGAATTTTAAGAAAAGAAAGCTTTTGCCTACTTGAAATAAATAATACAGGGCAGGATTTTAAGTACATAGTCTATAGTGGTAATCACTGAGGGCTCTGGGAAGCATCATAGATGGATTTGATATTTCAGTTACAGAATATATAATTTATTCCATCCTTCCAACTCAATTTGAAAAAATGAACAACAAGATTGAAGTAGGCTTGGACCTTTCTGAGTCATTGGCTGTGCGAGTTGGGGCAGCCTTAGCTGGTGGTGCTGCGCCTGAGATGCTTCAAAGCCTTATTAAAAATGTTTGGATCCCCATGAAGCCCCACTATACCCAAGTTTAGCAGGAGATTTGGGTAGGAATGGGGTTGATGGGCTTCACGGTTTATAAAATCAGGAGTGCTGATAAAAAAGGTAAAGCTTTGGGGCGCCTGGGTGGCTCAGTCGTTAAGCGTCTGCCTTCAGCTCAGGTCATGATCCCAGGGTCCTGGGATCGAGCCCTGCATCGAGCCCCGCCTCGAGCCCGCATTGGGTCCTTGCTCTGTGGGAGGCCTGCTTCTCCCTCTCCCACTGCCCCCGCTTGTGTTCCCTCTCTCGCTGTGTCTCTCTCTGTCAAATAAATAAATAAAATATTAAAAAAAAAAAAAAGGTAAAGCTTTGAAAACTTCAAGTCCTGCACCCGTGTATGGTCATCTTTAACCAGCTTTATTTGGAGTACACATCAGATGGAATGTCAGTCTGGCTGTAAATTTCAGCAAGCTCTGTTGGATGGGAACATGGAGCATCCCTGTAGCCTTGTAGAAGTGTCGTTTCCTTTGTGGCATGAATACATGTACCTGTGAGATGCACTTTCACAGAAGAAAAAAGACTGAGGTAGGTAATATTAGTAAATGCATGTTAGCGGAAAATGAGGAGGTTACAAGAACAGAAGATAGCTGAAAGTGGGTAGGTGCCTCTGGGAAGCAGGAGTCAGAATTCGGGGGAGAGACAGGTAACTGCAGTTTTTTATTATAAACCATGTAGCATGATTAGACTTATAAGATGACATACTTGTACTACTTTTATTTTTTAATTTTCATTTTTTAAAGATTTATTTATTTGAGAGAGCGTGCACAGAGTATAAGCGAGGAGAGCAGCAGAGGGAGAGAATCTCAGGCAGACTCCCCACTGAGAGCAGAGCCCAATCCCATGACCCATGAGATCATGACCTAAGCTGAAATCCTGAGTCGGTGGCCCAACCGATGGAGCGACCCATGCGCCCCAATATATATTAATTTTAAAAACACAAGTGAGTCTTAAAAAAATAAAAGGGATGCCTGGGTGGCTCAGTTGTTAAAAACACAAGTGAGTCTTAGGAAAATCAATTTGTTGATAATTTTCAGAAGGGATCAAGGCAGTGGCTTCAAAATTCTGACAATGATTTTTTCCAATGGGAGACTGAATGAGACAAAAAAAGGACAATGCGGAGGGGTGCCTGGCTGGCTCAGTTGGTGGATATGTGACTCTTGAATCTCAGGGTTTTAAGTTCAAGCTGCATGTTGGGTGTAGAGATTACTAAAAAATAAAATCTTTAAACACGCACTCCTGTCAACCCACCTTGACTTAAAAGATAAGGTTTGCTGCCGTGCTTCCCTCTCTAACTGGATTTTGGGAGAGGCAGGGATGTACTCCTGGGCAAAGGGCATGAGGCCAGGAATAAGGAGGGAGGTTATCTGGGTGGAATCATTTCCCTGTATGCCAAGTGAAGTACATCTGTGGTTCCCAAGGAGAAGGTGCATCTTGTACAGATTCATGGAGCATTTCCCTATATGTAATTTTTCTGTGTATCTCCCTAAGACATGACAGTCAGTAAAGTCTTGTTTAAATGTTTCAGGCTGCCTTGATGGTGTCTTTAGTCTAAGCTAACAAAGGTCAGAGGGTTAAGGCCTTTGTGGTTGTCTGAAGAGACCCCTCTTCCCACCTGGAGATTGCTCTTGAATAGTAAACTTCCTAGTTCTCAGGTTTGTTTCCTTTAAGGAAGAGACTTCTTTATACAATTCTTCTCCCCTGAAAACCTATGACATATACATTGTCATCATCCCCATTTTCACAGGTGAAAAACTGAATCCTTGTGAAGCTAAGGGACACATTCAAGGCCATGAGGGAGAAAATGGCAGGGCCAGTTAATAAACCCATACTTCTTCCATACAGACTGTCCATAATAATTGCTATGGTTCAGACCAGTAATTTAAATATGTGATGCACAGAGTAATCCACAGAAAATTAAAATGTATTTAGTTATCTTCACCATCACTTCCCCTTACCTTCAGAGAAGTTGGATTTGTCCAGGGAGTATAAAATGTGGATCTCTTTGCCAACTGTATCTAAAACAAATAACTAAGAAATATCAGTGGCTTGTGGTAGCCTCAGAACACAGGCTTTTACATTGATTTGCCTTTTTTAAAAAAGATTTTATTTATTTATTTGACAGAGAGACATAGCGAGAGAGGGAACACAAGCAGGGGGAGTGGGAGAGGGAGAAGCAGGCTTCCCGCGGAGCAGGGAGCCCGATGCGGGGCTCAATCCCAGGACCCTGGGACCATGACCTGAGCTGAAGGCAGACGCTTAATGACTGAGCCACACAGGCGCCCCTACATTGATTTGCTTTTTAAAAAAACTGAGATATAATTCACATTCACCCTTTTCAAGTATACAATTCAGTGGTTTTTAGTATATTCACTACCAACCATCACTACTCTACTTCAAGAACATTCGATTCACTTTTATTATTACAAAAGTTGATTTAACGAAAAAGTTCAATATAAAAATGCACACGACCCGATTTTTATTTTGTGGTAAAACAGAGGTTACGGAGAGGGGACATGCGGCAGCAGTTGATTTCTTCCGGTGAACACACCCCTTGTTTATACTTGTTCCAAGGCTTCTAATATGATGGTATCATTTCCTTGTATTACCACCATTCCAATATTCTTGTTTCCCATGAGTTGCCATCTCCACACATTAATCTATCACAAGATTTATAAAGGGATTGAACCCCCACAATATTCCCTGGACATGTCTGCCACCATTTAATCTCAATGACAATTTTTTGTCCATAAATTTTTTCAGCTCAGGAGGGTGAGCTTTGCTCCTGGTGTCTATGCAGAGCTCAAAGATCCAGACTTTGATTTACTTTTGAAGGCTCTTAAAAAAAAAATTTAAGATTTTATTTATTATTTGTCAAAGAGAGAGAGAGCACAAGTGGGGGGGCAGCAGGCAGAGGGAGAAGCAGGCTCCCCACTGAGCAGAGAGCTTGACATGGGGCTCAATCCAAGGACCTTGGGATCATGACCTGAGCCAAAGGCAGACGCTTAGTCAACTGAGCCACCCAGGCGTCCCCTGAAGACTGTTTTCTTACAGGTACAAGAGAATAACTATGTATGTGCAACTGAGAATTCCAAGAAAGATCTAGAGATCTCAAACAAAACTGGAGCCAGCAAATGTATTGCTACCATTATAGTCTTTAGTGGGAAATCGGAGGGGGAGATGAACCATGAGACACTATGGACTCTGAGAAACAAACTGAGGATTCTAGAGGGGAGGGGGGTAGGGGCATGGGTTAGCCTGGTGATGGGTATTAAAGAGGGCACGTATTGAATGAAGCACTGGGTGTTAAATGCAAACAATGAATCATGGAACACTACATCAAAAACTAATGATGTAATGTATGGTAATTAACATAACATAATAAAATAAAATTTAAAAAAATAAAGGCACATACTGTGACAAAAAAAAATGGGGAACTGCGTAACAAGCTATAAGAAAATGACACAGAGCGGTGCCTGGGTGCTCTGTTGGTTAGGCGTCTGAATCTTGGTTTCAGCTGAGGTCATGATCTCACCGTTGTGAGATCAAGCCCCACTTTGGGCTCCACACTTGGCACGGAGTCTGCTTCAGATTCTCTCTTCCTCTCCCTCTGCTTCTCACCCCACTTGTGCACGCTCTCTCTCTAAAACAAACAAACAAATAAATATCTTTAAGAAAAAAAGAATGACATAGAGATACCACTGTGTCAATGGTCACTGACCATGGTAGAGACATTTGAATTTTATCCAGTTCAAGAGCTGCTCTTTAAAAGTGATAAAAAGAAAAGGGTCCAAGGAGTGTAACGAAGATAATTTAAAGTAGAAAAGATTCACAATGAAAGCTTCAAAAGCTTGCAGTAATTTAGTCTAGGAAAGTTATTTAAGAACAACCTTAAAGGATTTAAGAGGATTGTTATACAAAAAATGTGATCACCTTTATTTCCTTCTTCTTTCACCAAGGAAAAGACAAAGAAAATGGATTCATTCTATAGGAAGAAGGTTTAGGTTAGCATAGAAAGTCATCAGACAGAACCTTGTTAAACACCAATGGTGGTGGTAGCAAATGTCCTCTAAAATTTTTTTAAAAAGCTTTTAAAAGTTGCAAAGAATAGAATAAAAAATTCCTTCACTCAGATTCACCAATGTTAACATTTTGCCACATCTGGTTTATCATTTTCTCTCTCCTATATATATATATATTTGTAATCGTTTGAGAGTAAAATTATATATAATTTTATCCCTAAATAGTGGGTATTTCCTTTTTTTAAGATTTTATTTATTTGACAGGGAGAGACACAGCGAGAGAGGGAACACAAGCAGGGGGAGAGAGCGAGGGAGAAGCAGGCTTCCCACCAAGCAGGGAGACCGATGTCGGGCTCAATCCCAGGACCCTGGGATCATGACCTGAGCTGAAGGCAGACACTTAACGACTGAGCCACCCAGGCACCCCAAAAGTGGGTATTTCCTAACACAAAGGATATTCTCCTGCGAAACCACAGTAATATAAAAATCAGGCAATTAACACTGATACAACACTATTTTTTTAAAGATTTTATTTATTTATTTGAGAGAGAGAATGAGAGAGAGAGAGCATGAGAGGGGGGCGGGTCAGAGGGAGAAGCAGACTCCCTGCTGAGCGGGGAGCCTGATGTGGGACTCGATCCTGGGACTCCAGGATCATGACCTGAGCTGAAGGCAGTCGCTTAACCAACTGAGCCACCCAGGCGCCCTGATACAATACTATTATTTAATCTACAGACCCTCCTCAAAATTTTCCTATTATCTCAATTATGTCCATTATTTTTTTTTAGTATTTTATTTATTTATTTGAGAGAGAGAGACAGGGCACGAGGGACATGAGGGGCAGAGGGAGAAGCAGACTGCCCACTGAGCAGGGAGTCCGATTAGAGGCTCCATCCCGGGGCTCTGCGATCATGACCTGAGCCAAAGGCAGACAGTTTACCTACTGACCCACTCGGGAGCCCCTCAATAATGTCCATTAAAGGGAAAAAAAAAAAAGGTGCCGCGTCCATGATCCATGCTGCATTTAGTGGTCATGTCTCATAAAGTCCTTTCATATAGAACAGTTCTTCAGTCTTTGTCCTTCATAACTTTAATATTTTCATGAATACAGGCAAGATATTGTGTAGCCTGTCTCACAATTGGGTTTCAACTGCTAAACACATACACACACACCACAAAAACAGATTCTCATTTGTTTTGGGAGTTTTAAGTGTGGTCTTGAGTGAAGACCACAGGTAGAGTGATCCACCCTTCAAGGTCCCTCCCAGCCACCTCCTACCGATTATTCTTAGCATATTAAAATTATTCTAGATGGTGGGATAGACATTTTTGTATTCAGAACTGCAGTGTTGCATAGATTTCTTTTTTTCTCGGCATTCCTGCATTTTACAAGAGTTTAACTTATTTAGCAAAAGTAGGTTTGTCCGTCCTAGAATTAGCACCTACTCTTTTTAAACACTTGAGACTTAAATTACCTGTAGACTCCCATTTTCAGAATTTCTCCTTCTCAGTGATGAACTATGCCCTTGCTAGGAAACAAGAGCTGCAAAAATGGATGGGTGTTACTCATTAAAATCTTTCAACAAATATTTGTTGAGTGCCTAGTGTACATCCGGCTCTGTTCCAACCCTCGGAATACATTAGAGGAAAAACAAAACAAAATCCCTGTCCTTGTAACCTAGTTGTACAAATTCAAATTTAAATTAAAAACAGGAGAACCCAGGGATCGGACTTCTTAAACAGGAAGAAGACAAGTCTCTGAAAAGGAGCAGCTCTGAGATTCGATTCTAATATGGATAGCGCCGCGGAATCCCTGACAAAGGCGCCGATAATAAAGTTCTCGCTTTATCCAAACGCGCTACACAAATGATTAATCCGAATACCAGAGGCCACAGAGGACCGGCGGGGCAGGACTTCCTTGAGCGGTCGTAACCACTTTCTCGGCCACTGTCGGCCGCCCGGCCTTGGCCCTCCTCGAGGTGGTCGCACGCGCTCGGGCCCGCCGGGCGTGGGCCACCACGCACCGAGTCCCACATCCCCGCCAGGCAGGGCCAAGCACCTGGGAACCGCGCACCGCGAACGCCCCGCGGGGAGGCGGCTCAGGGGAACCGGCTCCTCCGGGCGGCCTCGCCCACTGCAATGCAATCTGGGTGGTTTTTCCAGGTCCCTCCCTGCCTCGCTCCGCACCCAGTCCCTGCCCCCGCGGCACCTGCGGGCCGGGGAAGCTCTGCACGGGGACCGGGGGTGGGGGGCGAGGCGGCCGCCGCAAGCCAGCGGAGGACTGCGGGGGTCCCGTTTCCACCCGGCATCCTGAAGTCCAGACGAGGAAAGCACGCGCCGCTGGAACTCGAGCTGCGTACGAGGACGGTACCGAGCACCCTCGTGGTACCTTGAAGCGCTGCCTGGCCCCGGCGGAGCCTAGCCTCCGCCCGCTCTCCCGGGACGCGAGCTGCTACCTGGGCCACCGGCGGCAGCGCCTCCGCCCGCACGGACCAGCCAGGAAGCGCAGCGGCTCGGCCCTGGGCTCCTCAAACTCCACCCCGCCCCCGCCACTGGAATCCTCAGCCGCCCCCCACTTTGTCCGCTCTTCCTCCGCGATCTTCAGCCTCCCCAGACACGCATCCTGACAGGTTTTCAGATTTGTACCCGGAGTGGGTTACGGCAGTGCGTGTATGTTGCCTGATTTCACACCATGAATATAAAGGATGGATACCTGGGGCCCAACTAGTAATACTTCAGACGGATTTCGGTTTCCAAGAGTAGATTACGTTTGAAACCTAAAACTCGAGGAAACGTCACTTCTGGCGCTTTTCTCTCACGTGTCAAAAGGCCCCACCACATTACCTTCCGACCTGGAGGCCGGGTGGTAATGGTGGGCGCCTAAGCCTCTGTGCAGAGCTAGTTTAGCTAGAGGAGGGAGAATGCTCGCAAGGTTGGCCAAATCGACACCTAACTACAAAGGCAAAGGTATGAGTAGGGGGCGTGGGCTCTGAGCGGGGAACTGAGGAAAAAATTTGCTTTGGCCTGATTTAGGAAAACAGTGTATACGTTTTCTTTAGAGCCCAGGGCAAACCAAAGAAAGTGGGCCCAGCCATGGAGAAGGTTCTGGGCTCCAACTAGCAGCCAGGACCGAACAAGACATAGCAATTAAGGGAGTAGTTAAGAGACAAGGAAGTGGGGTCCATTGTGCCTAAATTTCCTCGAGGGGGCCTCTTGCTGCGTAGGGCGCTGCATCTGCGTCTTTGGGCGAAGCTTGGTGGCTGAGTGTGATCCCCCGGCGTCTGGCTGTCTCCAGAAGGTGGGCAGCGTCCCGGGGTTTAGAGCAGCGTGTGCCTGGGTTCCGGCCCGGAGCGGGGTAGGTCCCACGGGGTTTCGCCTACAGTTTGCACTTGAAGGTGTGTTGGGCTCGGGAGCGGTTTTTCCGGTGTTTGGCAACTGCCCCGGCCACCTCCCGGCTACCGTTGGCCGGCACCTCCCTCCGCGGGTCGCCCTCTCGGGGCGCCGCGCCCTGAGTAGCTCCGCACCCAGGGCTTCACCTCTGGCCTCCTTTTCGCTTCCCGGCGCCAGGCCTTTTCCCTTGACCCTTTAAAAGAACCTCCGGCGTCGCTCCCCCCAGTCGGCATTTTTCCATGCCCCCCATCCCTCTCCGTTACCTTCAAAGAAGAGGTGACTTTCTCCCACCCCCCCACAAGCGACTCCGGCACTCCCCTCCGCGCCTTTCACCCCTCACCCCTTTCCCGTCTGGCCTGGGCTACCCTTGAGGTGGCAACCGCCTCTTCCCCGCCCCTCACGTCTCCCCCTCCTTCTTTCTCGCCCTCTCCTCTCCATTCATCCACCCATTGTCTCCCGCCCCCTCCTTCCCTTTCCCCAGGCGGCCTCCTCCCCCACCGCTGCCACGTCGTGGTTTGAAGGAGCCAATGGGCCGGCGCCGCCAGGTGTCTCTTACCTGCACCACGTGGGGGAGGGGGAAGGGGCGGGCAGGTAGAGCCACATCCCAAAACAGAAAAGCTTTCAGCCATTGCGCGCTCCACCCGGGGTGCAGCCCTGCAACTGGCTTTTTGCATAGACGCACCGGCAATTGAATAGAAAAAGGGCAGGCCTCCTGCGCCCTCCTTCCCACCCCCCTTCCTGCCCAGGGTGTGGAGCACCCGCCAGGTGTGGGCTTGGGTGGTTGGTTACCGCCTTTTGCACCAGCCGCGGAGAGAAGGGGGGGGTGGGCGCTCTTTCTTTTTCTCTTAGAAGAGGTTTCAGCACAGGTTTTCTCGTCCTCACTTCCACCCCACTTCACCGCCTCCCAACCCCCCTCTCCCCCTCCCCACCTATCATCATGACGGCGTCTCCGGATTACTTGGTGGTTCTTTTTGGGATCACTGCTGGGGCCACCGGGGCCAAGCTGGGCTCGGATGAGAAGGAGCTGATCCTGCTGTTATGGAAAGTCGTGGATCTGGCCAACAAGAAGGTATTTCTCCAGGTTTCTGTCCAAATGATAGGAATGGGGCAAGAAGTTTGTTGTAGAAGTTTGGGGAGTTGGTAAACAAGTGTTCTTGTTTGGCCACTTATGAGGTTGGACCCGAGGCCTACAGAATCCAGAGTAAAACCGAACGTTTTGGCCAACACTTTGGAACCGTTTCACTAATCCGAAATCTGGCTCAGGTGGGGAGGCCGGGCGCAGCCGAGCCGGGTTCTCTGCCCGTCGGGGGACGCCCCGCGGAGCCGGGGTGGGATCCCTGGGGCCCGGGTTCCCACTTCCAGGGCCTTTCCGACCTGATCCGGGTGGGGGTGGGGCCGGAGGCAGGGCCGTGCCGACCTCTCTGCCACTGGAGCCGCTCGCGACAAGTGAGCTTTGATTCTGCGCCCAGACCCCACGAGAGGCGCCGGCCGCCCGGGCCGGGGAGCGAGGGAGGAGGGTGAATATGGAGGCTTCCAAATTGAGGAAGGGGAAAACTGACCCCAGCTTCTTTCCCCTCCGGAGGTGGGACAGTTGCATGAAGTACTAGTTAGACCGGATCAGCTGGAGCTGACGGAGGATTGTAAAGAAGAAACTAAGATCGACGCGGAAAGTCTGTCCTCCGCGCCACAGCTGGACCAAGCCCTCCGACAGGTGACAGCCCTGGGCCACGCCGCCCACCCTTATCCAAGCCGCGCTGGCGTCCCCCCCGCCCCAAGGCAGCCATACCAGGTCCCACGCCCTCGCTGGCGGGTCCACGCGCATCCCCCGGCAGGGTGGCGAGACGCCCGGCTGCGTGGGTGGAAACCCGGCCCGGAGGCCCGGGTGGACTTTGGGAGGAGGTCGCTGCTCCTCCAAGCCTCCCAGCCCCTAGGCTCGTGGGCCAAAAGTCGCTAGTTTTCGAGATATTCCTGGGGCCTCGGAATCAGTTGGGCTTTACCAATTGAATGATGAGAGGAGTTTGAATCCTAGCGCCCCAATCCCCAGGTCCAGACCCCAGACGCGCCTGTTCTCTGCAGGGGTTTGGTTGGGTCTGTGGCTCAGCCCTAGGACAGAGGGCGCTGTGGCTGTGGTGTAGAGGAGCGGGTGGTCCCCGCGCGGCGTGCTAGAGGTGGCCCCGGTGTTGTGGGAATCTGAGGGTGCCTGCTCGGTTTCAGGCTTCCGGACTCCGACAGGCTCGGTTCTGGTTGCCTTACTACTTCTTCAGTGGCCTTGGTCCTAGCGCCGGGGAGGGTTTGCAGGCCGGAGCATGTAGGGCTGCTCGTTGGGTCACTGAGACTGGTGGAATCCCCTTAATGGAATTGAGGTGACCCAAAAACCGCCTGCTTCGTGGTTCTGTTGGGTACTGGATCAGGGATAGGGCGGGGCGCTACACACCTGTGCACGGGTGAGGGTCAGATCTCTCACGGCCCCTGCCCTAGTACACAAGGTGGGAATTAATAGGGGTAAGTTATCATCTTGGGGTTCTGTACCAGGAAACGTGTTGCCAGACCTTCCAGAGGTCCTTATACCCATTAACCACATTTGTTTATCACAAACTGGCATCTTTCTTAATCTCGGAACATCCAAACAAAACAAAGTAACACCAGGGAATGATGTAATCTGAAGGCAACCTGCTGATGAAACAAGACCCGATTTAAAAGTCTTGAATGTGGATTTATTGCAAAAATAGAAGGAGGGAATGGAAGGAAGAATGTATATACTAAATTCACCTGTCTGAAATGTGGGTTGATTGGAAAGCTTTCCTATCTAAAGGAATCTAGATAGTTTGTGGGAATGAAGCCTTTCTAACATTGCCCCAGCACTGGTGTCCCCTTATATGGCAGTGTGGTTTTCCTTGGTTATCAACACGTGGGGCCACTTTGCCTGGAGTTTGGAAATCCTGCATCAGTTGCATCCCTGTGTCTTGTTTTCAGTTTAACCAGTCAGTAAGCAATGAACTGAATATTGGGGTCGGAACCTCCTTCTGTCTCTGTACTGATGGGCAGCTGCATGTCAGGCAAATCCTGCATCCTGAGGCTTCCAAAAAGGTAAGAGTGCTGGCTTCTCAGAGAATGATTAGACCTTTGGGGGTCACTGGAAGCTGCTTTTTTTTTAATGGTTTATCCAAGTTTCTCCGTTTTTAAAAAAAATGCATGTTGGGAGTTACTGTTTGATGGCAGAATTTCAGCTTCAGAAGATGACAAAGGAATGGTGGTGATGGTTTCACAACAGTGAATGTATTTAATGCACTGAACTACACTTACATGTTAAAATGGTAAATACTGTGTTATGTGTATTTTACCACAAAAAATTCATGACCCTTCAATAGAGCTATTTGAGATGGAAGTAATTTTATAGATACTCTCTGGTGACTTAATGAAAGTTTCTCCTTTTGTTTATGTTAAGTTTTTGAGATGGTTGACATTCTCCCTTTTCCAAAGTATATGAGCTGAATTTTTGACTTTTAAATTAACAGCAAGTAGGCAAGAGAAAACATTTACTTTAAAATTTTAAGACACTGTAACATTCTTATCTGTGTGGAAAATGCTTTATCTTAGAAAGGAAGGAGGAAAGAAAAAGATTGAATTAAACCTTTTTAATTGTAACCAATTTCATTTAAGAGCTTTGTACTGTGTAAAGACAGCCATATAACTAGTGAAACATTAATTATAGCATACTGCACTTTGACTTAAAGAAAATGTTCAAAACTGATCAAATATTGTGTCAAAACAGTAGGTTCAGCCTCATCTTTTACCTTTGCTGGTCTTTCTGATATAGAAAAGAAAATAGAGTGAGAAAAATACAACCTGACCGTAAATAATGTGATTTCTCTCCCTGGGAAGAATACTGAGGGGCTGAGGGAAAATGGATAGTGTAGAGGGCAGACCCAATGTAGCCAATCATTGCTAATATAGTTGATCTTATCAACTTAATTAGTTTGAGCTGTAACTTTTTATTGTGGTAGGCAAATACTGAACTTGAAAAGATGAAGTAAAATATTTTTAAGGAAACTGGATGAGGCAAGTCTTCAAAGAAAGATTTAGACTGACATTTGATGTCATAAGTATAGTGGCTAGTCAGTGCAGATTTTTCTTTTTATCTCACTAGGGAAGAAATGGAAAGGTACAAGTTATAATGACAGTTTCAAACGTCTGAAAGAGAAATTCAAGTCCCTATATCTTAAGAGTTGAGAAAACCACTCCTTTTATAGCAACCTTAGTAATTATTCGATTAAAGGGGGGGTGTTTTTCATTAATTAGATGCTAGACCAATTGCTATACCCTCGATCCAGAAATAGATATATGAGGATATTTTTCTTCCCCTCAAACTCCTTTGGAGAGGGATGAAACAATCCTTTCCTTATTGGGCTGAAGGAAAACAGCTGTTTTTATTTTATTTTTTTTATTTTTTTATTTTTTTAAAAGATTTTATTTATTTATTTGACAGAGAAAGACACAGCGATAGAGGGAACACAAGCAGGGGGAGTAGGAGAGGGAGAAGCAGACTTCCCGCTGAGCAGGGAGCCCAATGTGGGGCTCAATCCCAGGACCCTGGGATCATGACCTGAGCTGAAGGCAGATGCTTAACGACTGAGCCACCCAGGTGCCCCACAGCTGTTTTATTTTAGATGGGCTGCTTTAAATGTGGGAAAACCTCCAGAGAATAATTGAGACATTTTCCTGAGTCATTTCTATTAGGATTTTGATAAACCTGAAACAATTCAGTATCCTAAAACAAGAAACTAATTTAGTATTGTAAGGTAGTTCTATTCATTAAAAAAAGAAAATCATAAAACAATAATTTGCCATTCAGAAAACCATATTAAAGTGTTTTTCTCTAATATGAACATATTTGAAAATATTCTTCCAGGTGTTTGTAGAAAAATCTATTTTTACAAGGAGCATTCATATTATACACTTTTTAGCCTACTTTATAATTTAGGATAACATCTTTTAAGAATTAAATGTTCAGTATTTTATGTGGATACAGCTATTTAATCTTACTGTTGAACATGCAAGTTATTATCAACAGCTTTTAAATGAGCATTCTAGTAGGTAATCTTGAAGATTCACCATTTTCTTAGTAACTGTTTTGAAAACAGACCATGGTACAATGATATCTGTTTTATTTTTTTTTTAAGATTTTTTTTTTTTTTTAGTAATCCCTACACCCAGTGTGGGGCTGGAACTCACAACCCTGAGATCAAGATTCACATGCTTTAATGACTGAGCCAGCCAGGTGCCATGATATCTATTTTAAATATAGCAGGAGCAGAGCTGCATCTAATAGAATCCAGTTAGGAAATCTGGATAGAAAGATATATCATTGTATAAATGTTATAGGTTGCAAACATTAAAAAGTCTTTATTTCCTTGACTTTCTAATGTGTAAATGGGTAGAAATTCCCAGTGAGTAAAGAGAAACTATTTTGAGATTGTAAGAAAAATCTAAATTAAGTTTTAAAAAATTCATCTTTGAAAGTTATTCACTGTGGGGTTCCCCCCTCCACTAGGGGAAACAAAAACATAATAGTATAATATTTGCCCAGACAATTGAACTAGCTTAATAACCACAAGAATGGTGCTAGTAGCTAAGAACAGCAGGTAACTGTTTCTCCTTTGTTCTTGAGATTTGTGGTCTCTTTTTCTCTTTCCTTCCTTCCTTCCTTCCTTCCTTCCTGTCTAATTTGAATTCTCAGGTATAGCCAGAATCTTGGTCAGGAAAACTAATGTGGGACTATAACTTGGCACAAAAATCATCCTTTTTAGGTAATCAGGAATTTACTATCTTATTACTCTGAATTCAGTACAGAAAATATGTATTATATGAAACCAGTATTTAAAAATACTGTTTTGTAACTGAATCCTATGTCGAGGTAGACACTGTAACCATAGGCCTCTTGATGAGAACTAAAAGAGCTAATATTGCTGCCTGAAAATACAGATGGTCTGAAATGATTATGGCTGAAAAGAGTGTAGTTTTATCAATCAGAAAATACATGACAGCCCAAATGTATTATAGCTTCAGAAGTGTTTTGAATGGAATGCATGATGGAACACAAATGTAATCTATTACCTTAAAATAAGGTATTTTTTCCATGACACTTGTGTATAGGATGTAATACTGTACTAGAAAATAAAGTCACTCTTTGATTAAAAATTTTAATTGTGGTAAAATATATTTCCATTTGATTCTTAGGTTTCTGATTATTAGAGAAGCATTGAACTAAGTTCATCTAGTTAACAGTGTCTACTTTTGTCCTTCCTCAGAATGTATTATTGCCTGAATGCTTCTATTCCTTTTTTGACCTTCGAAAAGAATTCAAGAAGTGTTGCCCTGGTTCACCTGATATTGATAAACTGGATGTTGCAGCAATGACAGAGTGTATCCTTTAACTGATTACCCAAGAATCATTTGAAAAGATAGCTCCAGATAAAATGGTAACTCAAAGTTTAAAATATTTTTTAAAAGATTTATTTATTTGGGGGGCACCTGGGTGGCTCAGATGGTTAAGTGTCTGCCTTCAGCCATGATCCTCAGGGTCCTGGGATCGAGTTCCCCATCTCTCCCTCTGCCTGCCACTCCCCCTGCTTGTACTCTCCCTCTCTCTCTCTCTCTCTCTCTCTGACAACTAAATAAAATCTTTAAAAAAAAAAAAAGATATATTTATTTGAGAGAGAGAGCATGCAAGCATGAGAGTGGGGGGAGGGGCAGAGGGAGAGAATCTTCAAGCAGACTCCCTACTGGGCCGAGAGCCCACACAAGGCTTGATCCCATGACCCATAAGATCATGAACTGAACCAAAACCAAGAGTTGGAGGCTCAACCAATTGAGCCACCCAGGCAGGCCTAAATTTTTTTTAAAAAATATTTATTTTTAATAAAAAGACATTTATTTATTTTAGAAAGCATGAGCGGGGGAAGGGGCAGAGAAAAAGGGCAAGAGAGGATCTCAAGCTGACTCCTCACTGAGTGCAGAGCCAGATTTAGGGCTTAATCTAACGACCCTGAGATCATGACCTAAACCGAGATCAAGAGTCAGTCTATTAACTGACTGAGCCACCCAGGCACCCCACCCCTAAAATATTTTTAACTTTGTTAGTGTATGAATGAAATTGCCCTGTCCAAAATGTGTCTATTGTACTAGAAAGAACTAATAGTACAATTACAGGCATCTTTAAAAGTTACTTGTTTTTAAAGATTTTTATTTATTTGAGAAAATGAGAGAGAGAGAGAGCACATGTGAGGGGGGAGGGTCAGAGGGAGAAGCAGACTTCCTGTTGAGCAGGGAACCCGTTGTGGGACTCAATCCTGGGACTCCAGGATCATGATCTGAGCCGAGGGCAGTCGTTAAACCAACAGGCATCCAGGCGCCCTTTAAAAGTAGTTATATGATTTACTGAATTTGAATACTGATTTAGTTAGATGGATTTAGAGTTGAACTTTTATGATTTGAGCACATCTAAAATAGAATTCAAGTTCACATTATGGGAGTGTCTGGATTTTTTTGATTAATAAAGAATGTGAAGACTACCTTCTTTGATATTGATTCTGTTCTTGATTATCTTGGTTTTAGGACCTTGACATCTTTTGAATGGATAAGAATTTTTTTTAAGTAGTGGGTATTTCCTCTTTACAAACATTCCTTTTTCTTTTTTTAAAGATTTTATTTATTTATCTGACAGAGTGTGTGTTTAAAAGAGGGCACAAGGGGGGGCGGGGGGAGGGTTAGAAAAGCCGACTCCCTGCTGAGCAGGGAGCCCGATGAGGGCAGCACTCGATCCCAGGACCCTGAGATCATGACCTGAGCCAAAGGCAGACACTTAACTAACCAAGCCACCCAGATACCCCTTTACAAACATTTCATTGGTACCCCTTTTAATGGTGATTATAATAAGTCATCTTTTGAGATGATAAAATGAGGTTAGGACTTTACCCCCAAATTCTTTCATTACCAAGATCGTATATTTGATGCACTGTGTATTGTAAAAGTAAATTTTATCATCACAAGTCTTATAGTCATGACTGACCCAACACTTTCATCCAGTAAGTCTTTAAAGTGCTAACTAATGAGTAGTCATGTGCTAACATCAGATGTGAAATTGAGTAACAAGTTGGGCAACTCATCTAAAGCCACTATGAGAATCAACTTGAAGTCGGATTTAAGTTACTTTCAGGAACTTGTGGGTTATAGATGTTTATTCTTAAACTTTCTCATTCTTTTCAGGAGCTAAAGTCTGATTCTTGTTTTATTTCAAAACATCTTTTCCTGATTGGAAAATGTTTGCATGTTTTTCCTAACCCCTTGTACCCATTGTATCTGTCTTTTTTCTGGAAGTGGTTAGCTGGAAATTTGCTTTAGCATCACCACTAGTGCTGGGAGGGGAGGGGGTGCAGTAAGCTCATTTTGAGGGAATTCTTTTTTTTTTTTTTGGATTTTATCCATTTATTTGACAGAGAGAGACATAGCAAGAGCAGGAACACAAGCAGGGGGAGTGGGAGAGGGAGAAGCAGGCTTCCCGCAGAGCAGGGAGCCCAATGTGGGACTCTATCCCAGGACCCTGGGATCATGACCTGAGCTGAAGGCAGACCCTTAACGACTGAGCCACCCAGGCGCCCTTGAGGGAATTCTTGTAAGAATTAAAAGGTTGGGCCAGCAGAAAAATTCTTACTAATTGTTTTGTTGGTTTGAATGCAGTCTGCTAGGGCTACCATAACAAATACTATTAGACTATGTGGCTTAAACAACAGAAATATTATTTGCTCACAGACCTGGAGTCTGGGAAGTCTAAGGTAGACAAAATAGAGAAACCTAGAAAAAGTAGATGGAGGTCTAATAAGTTACCTAATTTAGAAAAAGACAATTTTAGAACTATCTAATTTAGAAAAATAATATTAAGAACTGTTTATCTTTGACTATTCAGTATCCTCTTTTGGCAAAGACAATCTTCCCCTAGTAATTATAGGTCACATGCTAGTAAAAATTTCCTAGCTACAAGTAAGAGGTTGTTAATTTGGGTTTTTCAGTTTTCTCAATGTGTTGACAGTTCAGGGAAAACTTATTAGAAGTTCATCTGTTTTTTTTCTCGGTTTCTTCTTGAGACCTTCATGTATATAAAATTTGGGGTTATTAGTAAACATTTTCAGTGTGGTAGTCTGGACTTTTTACTTGCTCTGTGCTTCATTATCTACACACCAGTATATAGTACTTTTTAAAATAATATTTTAAAATAAAAAATTGAACTATGACATTTAAGTGAAGAGATACGATGCTTTGCCAATTATTTTTTGTCATTCACTTTAATCCTAGCTCTAAAATTATTTGTTGATGGTTCTTTTTTCAAGCACCATGAAGATGAAAATCAGAAATATTTGACTATAGTAAACAAATGAATTGTGAATAATGCTAACTTGGGCTCCATTTCAGACACATGACACTTGAAATATGAAGGAGCTCATGGCCATTTAGTAATGCATTCATTGGAAAAACTAGGGTATTTTCTATTTCTTAAATATCTTAATTCCTTTCTACTTTTTTTTTTTTTTAAAGATTTTGTTTGTTTATTTGACAGAGAGAGAATGAGAGATAGAGAGCACGAGAGGGAAGAGGGTCAGAGAGTCAGAGGGAGAAGCAGACTCCCCGCCGAGCAGGGAGCCCGACGTGGGACTCGATCCCGGGACTCCAGGATCATGACCTGAGCCGAAGGCAGTCGCCCAACCAACTGAGCCACCCAGGCGCCCCTTCCTTTCTACTTTCTTTAGGCTTACATTGGAAGAGTCTTAGATTTATAGTTTTATTCCCAATTAGAAAATAGAATTTTGATCTTAACTGTTCTTATTAATGTTCTATCTACATATTTCTTTTCCACTTAATAGGTAAGAAATCTTAAGCTTTCCTGACAGTGGTTTTTTTACATTGCAGCTGTGATTAATTATTTTGACTCCTATTCAAAAGAAACATTATTGCCTTGACTGGGCCACCAAAGTCCCCAGGTCAAAAACAATCATACCAAATTTGACTATGCACTTGTCCTTACTTGTCCTTATCTATGCAGAGGATTTCCATAATGTCTGGACTGAAGAGTTGTATTCTTTAAGATCACTAACTATTTACCTTTCTCATATGGGAATGACACTGAATTTGGAAATCTAAAGATGGTCATTACACATCCTTGATGGTTTTGCCAAGTAGATGGGGAGTCAGTTGCTCCTGAGGGATTACCTGTCCAACCAGGTAAACCAGGGGAGGGAGAGGCTCTTGCCAACCCTTGGAAAGGAACAAGTAAAATATACAGCTTCCCTTTCCTGGGAAAGTTACTTGTCTTCTCTAAGCCTCACTTTTATCTCAGGTATTCCCAAATGAAAGCTTTGTAAACCACCAGGAGCTGTGTAAATGAAAAAGTAGGACTACTTTGATAAAATAAAGGGTTTAGGAATTTCTTGAATGCAGTGCTGGTCCTTATTTTAGCACTTACTTCCTTGTGTTGGTTCTGAGACCACTTCTGGTATTAGTGTTGGACCTCTCTGAGTTGTTCAAGTTGCAGTTTTGTCACCTGCCTTTTAAAATTTGTCTCAGGAGAGAGGACCTCATTTAGCAGGTGAAATGTGGGTAGCATTTTGTAAGCTTTTTATTTAATCAGGTGAGGTGGTAAAGGTGTGAAAATAGGAATTGAGGCCTCTGATTTTTTGGGGGGATTATCTTAGATAATTTCAGGAAATTAATACTAGTTTTCTCCTGTGAAAAAGACGTTTCAATTATGGGACTGTTTGTATAAATGACTTTTATCCATTTAAAAAAAAGAGCAACCCTATTTTTTCCCCAGTGGTGGATGGGATTACTTCTTCCTGGTTTCTTAACCTGTGTTTTCTTTCTTATTCATGAACTAATTTATTCTCATTAATCAAGACCTCTTCCATTGTGTTTATTTTACTTTACCAAGCCTTTAATGAGAACTTTTTAGTAACGTCTGGCCTTGTAAGGAGAGCAGGTAAAAGAAAGCTTGTGAGTTAAGTGCTTACCATGTATGCCACTAGCAGCCTCCTCACAACCAGTGGAGTGTCACCCCCTTTTTACAGCTGGGGAAACTGAGACTTAGAGGTTTTAGCTAGAAGTGCCGGGACTTGAGCCAGAGTCACTCTGATGTAAAAATTGTGCTCCTTAACTAGGGGGTAATATTCTAGAATTTATAAAGCTCATTTGAGGGTGGGGTTGGCTATTTAAATAGATGATGTCCCTTCTAGGTTTATGTTCTGTGTTTCCTGAGCACATACTGAACTGTAGCAAGAAAGAGGAGTTAATTTTGTAAAACTTCTATCCAGTTGCATCCATATGTGCTGTTTATTATTAGCAAGTACCATTTCACTAGCGCAGTTTTCCACTGTCAGGATGAAAAAAAAAATCACTGAACCACTTTTGTCTCCCCATCCAAGGGTTAGTAGGGGTGTATGTGTGTCTGTTTGTCTCACCTCTTCTTGATGGGGTGAAGGATTTCTGTGTGTGCATGTGCTAATACAGTAACATTGGCCTATTTTTCCCATATATTAAAGATGGAGATGGGCGCCTGGGTGGCTCATTCAGTTAAGCATCTGCCTTCAGCTCAGGTCATGATCCCAGGGCCCTGGGATCGAACAATACAGTAACATTGGCCTATTTTTCCCATATATTAAAGATGGAGATGGGCACCTGGGTGGCTCATTCAGTTAAGCATCTGCCTTCAGCTCAGGTTGTGATCCCAGGGTCCTGGGATCGAGCCCCGCATTGGGCTCCCTGCTCTGCAGGAGGCCTGCTTCTCCCTCTCCCACTCCCCTGCTTATGTTCCCTCTCTCATTGTGTGTCTCTGTCAAATAAATAAAATCTTTAAAAAAAAACCTATTTTACACTTAAAAAATTTTTTTTGACTTTGAGATTGGATATAGACCTTTTAAAACATCAAGTATGTGTTAGTACAGCTAATCTTCAAGGTTAATTTTGCTTCTCCATTTGTAAAATTGTGCGGTTAATTCTGCACTTCCGTGCTTATTCTGATAAACTGAACTGGGCCTTTACAATTGCATAAACTTTCATTGCCCTGCTTAAAAAGGGGAGGGACGGCTGAATCCTCCTTGGTACCTTTCTGCGTATGAAAGGGATTTTAAATATCTTCAAGTGTACAGTTAAGCTAGGTTAGTAGTTGACCTTGTTAGCTGGAGGGGGGAAGAAATTATCTTTGGCATCATGTCGGCATGATATGAGCCAAATCCGCAAATACTCTGGTTTGTGGTCTATAATAAGTGACTAGAAATACTTTTTTCTTGGCCAGCACTCAGAGTTATGTTAATTTTGTGTGGCTTAATTATAAAATAATTTACTTTTAAAATGTGAGATTGGGCATTTCAGGTTAATTTTTTGGTTTGTTTTAGAAGGCCTTAGAAGACTTGTTTTCATAGAGTCTCCCTTTCTTAATTTGTTTATCCCGCATGAGTGTGTTTTTCTAAAGTAAAAATGTTCACTCTTTTGTTTCTTTTCTATTTTATTTCTTTGAGGGTATAATTGAGTTGTCAGTTCTGTGTTTTGTTAAAATAGTATCTCCTGAAGTAATATTTGTTAGGATGGGTCTTACTGTTTTCCCTCTGGGAAGGAGTAAGCCCTCTTGGAATAGAGTTAAAACTGTGGTTTTAGATTCCCCCCTCCCCCCAGCATTTTATTACTGGTATGGAAAAGTTTTTATTGCCTTGACTCCTAGTTATATTTTATAGTAGCATTCTTGATTTGCTTCTTTCAGAGCTCACTTTAAAATATAGAAGGTTATTTATAGAACCTATTTTTTTAAATTATGCAACTCATTTAAGGGTAATTTATCACTTCTTTCCTTCACATAATTGTAGGAAATTCAATTCTTCGGGTAGTAATTCAACTTTTCTCTTTCCATATTCTGTTGGCTATTCCTTTGTTCATTAGCATAGGCATTTTATTGTAATATGTCTGGCCATTAAGCCATTGTGTTTTAAAAGAGCAGAGTAGAAGGGGAGGAAACAGACTTGTCTTCTGAAGGATCTATGGCAGGGAAAAATGGCTTGATTAGAATTTTTAATTGGGATGCTGTTATAATGTAGCTTAAACTTAATCATTCCACAATGTATTTGTTTTATATATGTGATTCTCCTAGTATAAACTAAAAATTTAGTTTGAAAAATGTTACTTACAAGCGAAAATTGATAACCAAATGTGTCCATTTTTAGGCAGTCAGAAAAGGTGACTTTTTTGACTGGATGAGCTAGTAGTGGTGAGCTTTGCTTAAAGGTGGTTTTTTATTTTGCTTTTTGAGATGGTGAGCTAATATTGATGGACTTTGTAAAATGTTGCTCTCTGAATTTCACCTTCAGCTAGTATAAGTTTGGGTTGAATCCTGAAATCCTTTTCACTGAAGGTAGCACTAAGGAAAACGTTCCTCCTATTCAAATAAAAGCAAAGTCTGGACTTCTGTGAGCTTGGTATAAATGTTGTGCTCTGCTCAATTGTAGCCTGAAATGTTAGTGTTCCCACCATGTCTGGCTTTACCCTTTCTCATTTCCTCATGGCATTTCTCATTGTAAAGCTGGCTAAGCCTGTTCTTGCTGTTGTGGCCGCCTCGAGGGCAGAATGAGTAAGTTGCATGATGAGCCATAAATCAGGAGGCATAGGCTCATCTTTCCTTTCCTCAAGATCAGACGTGCAGCAAGTCATTCAATATATAATTATAAACTGATACGGGAAAGAATTGGTACTAAAACTTTTTTTTTTATTACCCTCCTTAATTTGTTATTTATGTTAAATTCTGGTAAGGATTAAGAATTGAACGAGCCTTCTGAAGAGAGGGTGGGTGTGTGTGTGTGTGTGTGTGTGTGTGTGTGTGCGTGCGTGCATGTGTGTGTGTGTAAGTTTTGGTTTTGGTTTGGGCATGCAGGAGGTTGGGTGACTTTTAAAAGTTGTCAGGAGCTTAGAACTGCTGATCCTTGGTGTGTGATGTCTTGAAGGGAAACATGTTGAAACGTGTCATGTGGAACCAAGTTAGCCAAATGTCTAGAACATATTCCTACTTTAAAAGCAGAATTCAGTAAATAATTCCTCATCTACTAATCTATGTCTACCCAGACAGGATACTTTACATTTTTACTTTCGATCTTTATCACTCAGCTTTTATATATACATTTAGAAATCTTCTCATAAAGTATTCTCAAAATGAAGTAAGCAAAGCTTCTTATCTTGGTGCAGTAAATTATGTACACACAGTCAAATCAGAGCTGTATTGTGATTCCGGCTCTTTCCTACCAGCCAGGAGACTGGGTGAGTTATAGAACTTCTCTAAATCCTAGTTTCTTCATCCATTTGGTTTTACCATTATCTACCTGATAGGGCTACGGTGAAAATTGGAGGAAACAGATGGTGTTTGGCATGAAATGGTATTTAATGCCATCATTTATGTCAGTAGATTCTGACAAATGATAGGTCCTGGTAGAGGGATCGAGATCAGAGGAAGGTAGGGACCTGTGCTCAGGAAATGGATAGTACAGTTGAGGAGAGAGTAATATTTTATAGGAATAGTAATATCTAATCAACTCTTAAATTGATGGTTGCAGCCTAGAGCAGTAGAGAAGGTATTGGTGCTGGGTAGGAGTTACCTATGGTCTCATTTGGTGAAGGGATTAGGAAGATGAGAAGACTTCAAAGAGGAATTACCTGAGCAAAGGTGAGAAGGCTCAATACCTCTTATTTATAGAGAAGATTAAACAGTGGTTTGAATGGAATATGTGCTCCCACTCCTATTCCTCCAAAGCTTAATTTCCCTCCAATACTCTGTTCGGGGACAGAATGTTGTGACGTGGTAAACATGCCTGTGGCATTCTGGTTTTGGCCATCTTCAAGCAGTCTCTATTCCTTTAGACCAGAGGTCAGCAAACTTTCAGTAAAGGGCCAGGTGATCAGTAGTTTAGATTTTTATAGACCACATGTGGTCTCTGCTCATATTCTTCTTCTTTTAATCCTTTAAAAATATAAAATCCATTCTTTTTCTAGGCCACACAAAAACAGGCTAAGGATCAAGGGCTGACTTCTGTGTTTTTCTGTCATTTCTGAAGGTAGGGGTTGTGTGTGTGTGTGTGTGTGTGTGTGTGTGTGTGCGCGCGCGTGTATGTGTGTATGTGTATGTGTATCTATTGATAGACATTTTGACACAGCACCATTCTGGATTTCTAGGTTAGTGTTTGACCAATTTTCTTTTTTTTTTTTTTTTTTTTTTAAGATTTTTATTTATTTATTTGAGAGAGAGCGAGAGTGCAAGATAGAGGGGAGGGTCAGAGGGAGAAGCAGATCCCCGCGGAGCAGGAAGCCCAATGTGGGACTCGATCCCGGGACTCCAGGACCATGACCTGAGCTGAAGGCAGTCGCTTAACCAACTGAGCCACCCAGGCGCCCTTTTTTTTTTTTTTTAAGGAATATTCCTTTCAGATTTTTTATTTATTTTATTTTATTTTATTTATTCGAGAGAGAATGAGAGACAAAGAGCACGAGAGGGAAGAGGGTCAGAGGGAGAAGCAGACTCCCCACCGAGCAGGGAGCCCGATGCGGGACTCGATCCTGGGACTCCAGGACCATGACCTGAGCCGAAGGCAGTCGCCCAACCGACTGAGCCACCCAGGCGCCCCCAGGCGCCCTTTTTGAAAGATTTTATTTAATTTATTTGACAGACACAGCCAGAGAGGGAACACAAGCAAGGGGAGTGGGAGAGGGAGAAACAGACTTCCCGCTGAGCAGGGAGCCCAATGCGGGGCTCCATCCCAGGACCCTGGGATCATGACCTGAGCCGAAGGCAGACGCTGAACGACTGAGCCACCCAGGCGCCCTGTCTTTGACCAGTTTTCCTGAAAATCTGTTCGGTCTCATAAATAAGAGCTTTCTCTGATGGTTCAGTAGATGGTAAGGGGTGAAGGTGGAACAATTGGGAACTGTTACCCTATACTAGTGATTCTCAACATGGGTTGATTTTTGCCCATTTGGAGACATTTGGCATTGCCCAGAGATATTTTTAGTCAAAACTGGGGTGGGTAGAGGCCAGCATGCTAGTAAAAATCCTATAGTACACAGGAACTCCCTGCACACCCCAACAAAGAATTAATCTGGCCTATGTGCCAATACTGCCAAGGTGAAAAACAGTGATTTATGCAATGGGATTGGTCTCCATTTCTTGAATGCCTTTCTCTTGACTCCACTGTAGCCCCTGACAAGGGTAATTGCAGCGTTCCAGAGGACTGTTTATTGGCTGAGTTTGTGTGATAAACTATGGCTAGTCATAGCTAATCCTTCTTAGTTCTGTAAGGATTCTTAAGGTCCTCCACCCCCACCCCTGCCTCCCCAGAAAATTTAGGGCAGTTGTTTCCCCAAAGTATTTTCATCATTTGGCTCTTATTTTTCTGTCCTATCATCATATTCCTTGAAAACAACACTGGATTAATACTTTATTGTGTACCTTCCATGGATAATCATTTATTTTTAAGACTTTAATTTTTTTAAGATTTGATTTATTTGAAGAGCGCACGAGCAGGGGGAGCGGCGGGCAAAGGCAGAGGGAGAAGCAGACTCCCTCTGAGCAGGGAGCCCGATGCGGGACTCGATCCCAGGACCCTGGGATCATGACCTGAGCCGAAGGCAGTCGCTTAACCAACTGAGCCACCCAGGCGCCCCTAAGAGTTTATTTTTGAGTAATCTCTACGCCCACTGTGGGACTTGAACTTAATGAGATCAAGAGTCACATATTCTACTGAATGAGCCGGCAATGCCCCCCAATAATCATTTTAATGACCCAATCCATGGTCATTGCTCTGTTCCTTGAACATCTCCTGGGATTGTTTTTCTAATCCCTCAGTGGGCAGCACGTTTATTTCATCACTAGATGATGTAAGGGGTCGGATTGAGGGGTGGGGAGTGCAGAAATTACCTACCATTTCAGCTTGATTATTATCCTGTGAACTGTACAAATAGGCATCTGGTGAATGACCCTCAAAGTGTGATTATCATGGGTTATGAAAGTTGGCCACCCCAGGGCTCTAGGAAGAAGGGAGGACACCACTTTTTATAATGCCTGCTTTGTGCCCTGGACTTGTTTTATCTCCTTTAATCTTCACAAAAATGCCCAGGGAGGTAAAGATTATCACAGCTTTGGCTTTTCAGATAAGCTGAAGTTTAGTGGGGTTAAGTAATTTGCCAAGAGACATATGGCTGCATTTCTACATGTGGTATATTTAATGGCAGAGAAATGTAGCTGGATGAGGAACAACACGAAGTGAATGAAGTAAATTTGCCCAGCACAGTGGGTAAACAATGTCTCTTTAGTGGAGAAAGAAAGGTTGGGGGGGTGGGGGTGGAGGGTGTGTAGGAAAGAAATGGAAAGGGATTTTGGATTGAATGGAAAAGAATATTGCTCATTGAATTAACTCTTCGGATGATTGGTTATGATGCTTGGTGGAAGGGAGCTCCCTGAACTGTTTTAACGTTGCATCCTCCTTGATTGCAGTGAAGTAATACTTTGAACTTAGTGTCTGTCTTCATTTCTTTACCCTTATTATAAAATACCAGTTAGAAAACTAAAATAAAAGCAAACATTCTAATAACCACCACCCAGTTTTCATTTTAAACTCGAGAAAAGACAAAGTTCCATAGTGTTATCTGTTATATGTATTGTACTACATTCTGAAATGTATGCAAATTTATACGTAATATAAAGTGTGACTATAGTATTGAAACTTAAAAATAAAATTAAGTATTCTAATAACAGCTTCTTGACAAAGATACAAGCTTATTTTAGAGAGATTGTAAATTTGTAAAACTTGATGGAAATCTCTTCTGGTCTCACCTTCCATCACAATTTAAGCCATGAATTTCTTTCTTTTTTTTATCTTAAAGATTTTATTTGACAGAGACACAGTGAGAGAGGGAGCACAAGCAGCGGGAGTGGGAGAGGGAGAAGCAGGCTTCCTGCTGAGCAGGGAGGCCGATGTGGGGCTCCATCCCAGGGCCCTGGGACCATGACCATGACCTGAGCTGAAGGCAGAGGTTTAACGACTGAGCCACCCAGGCGCCCCTAAGCCATGCATTTCTTAAAAGCCATGTTTCCTGGCTTACCCAAAGCATGCATTCACTTGATCAAGAGCCATATTGGTCATTAAAGCTCTGAGCGTTTGAATTGTTTCTACAAATTCACTCTCAAAGGACAAGCATTTGCTGCCATCTAGATGGCTGTACTATACGGCTCTTAAAATCTTCTAGTAGGGAGGTTCTCAGGAAAAGTGGCATCATAGAAATAGTGTCATCAGTAATCTGAAATGTCTTTTTTCAAACAGCCTAAAAAAGCCATTTGATACCTCGTGGTCTTGACTATATGTCTAAGTCCACATGTTCATTGCCTTGCATATGCTGTAAAGATAATAGGATGAAGGAATTTACTAACTTTGGTGTATACTTCGTGGTTTGACACTAAATGAAAGTGCTTGGTATTCATGCATTTGCTAGTACTTAATAAATTTTATTACTGGTAATGCCTCAGGACAGGATTGCTTGGGCCATTTTACTATATATTTACCCAAGAGGGTAATTGGAGACTCCAGGAAGTATGGGTGAACTCCAAACTGACAGGAAGCAGCTGTTCTGTGATTTCAAATAATTCTCAACCTTAGATACATTTTACTTGGCTTCTTGACTCTGTGAGTTTAATCTTGAGTTAGAAGCACATCATTTTACTTCCTCAAAATGTTTCCTTAACTTAATATATCCCAGGTTTAAACTTCGAGAAGAGTAGTTCAGTCTCCCGGTATGGAGCCTCTCAAGTTGAAGATATGGGGAATATAATTTTAGCAATGATTTCAGAGCCTTATAGTAAGTATTGCTGTTGTAACAGTTGCAGACCTAAAATTTGGTCCTGCCATATTTACCTCATATATACTTTTGAATGTCCTCCCACAGCTTTGTCTCCCTAATAGCTAAAATGATGACTTCTATGTTCTCATTTTTAGATCACAGGTTTTCAGATCCAGAGAGAGTAAATTACAAATTTGAAAGTGGCACTTGGTAAGTAGTAAGAGTGGTATTCCATTTGAGCCTTTTGATTTGTTTTATTCATATTGTGATATTTAACTCCCTTTGTATTTCAGTAACTTCACTAAACCTTTTGGCTATCCATTTTTTTTTTAACATTAGGTTATTTATAAAAGAAGGTTGTATCTTAAAGTGAGCTTGGATGTTGGGGGTTAAACTTAATGAAATATTTACATCCTTAGTCACTATGACCCTTAGGTATTGTCTGTGCTTCTTTTAGTCTCTCTGAACTATTCATCCTCTCACAGTAAAACTTACAAAGGAAAAATCATAGGCTTTAAGAGTTCACAAGATTTTTACTGAGATAATTTTAAAGTATGTTCTATCAGCTTCTACTTTAAAGCAAAGGAAATAACTGGCAAGGAGTATGATGTGGTATCTCTGTGATCACAGGTAGACCTGTTTGCTTGTAATTCACTGCGGTGAATTCCTGAGATTGCTTGGTGCCTGAAGTGAACAAAAACTTCTGACGTCGTTGCCCGTAGAGAGACTTTGGGGTCAATTTAGTTGGGGAGAAAGTAACTCATTTGGATAGTGTCCTAGGACTTCTGGAAATATGAATATGGGAGGAACAGAACATCAAAAGGTGTCAAAATATATAATAGGAGATTTGCAAGTGACTCATTAAGGTGTGGGAACTCCCATGCATTTCCATAAACACTCTGTGAAGGCTCTCCTCTTTGATAGGGGAGATATTTTAATGGCAGAGTTCTGATTGCATGCACACATTCCTGATGGGGGTTAATTGCCAGCTTTATGCAGATCTTAAGTTTTGCTCTCAAAGTGGATTTAACTGGTATACTGGCTGGATCTGAGAATAAATGTAAACCTATCCTTCTTGGTTCTAGAATAAATATAAACCTATCCTTCTTGGTTCAGGGTATTGGGAGAACTTCGCTTCCTTTGAGTTGATCCTGGATCCTTTTGAGTTTATGTCCAACAGGCAGCAACTCAGCTGATAGATGGTTTGCTGAGTGAACTAGCTGTGTTGGACCTGTATAGGCAGTTGGCTTTCTATAGTGAACTACCTAAGGAATACTTTGAACTGTACCCAGGTAATCTTTGAGGTTATGAAATAGGCAGTATTACAAGTCTATCTGAATACCAAATAATACCTTATGTGTAACTAGGAAAATGGTAGCATGGAATAGGTCAGACTCTCTAGCACTAATTAGGCAACGTGAAGTTTTGCTTCACCCACAGCAGCAAGATGGAACTTATTGATGACAATACCATAGTCCGCGCACGAGGTTTACCGTGGCAGTCTTCAGATCAAGATATTGCAAGATTCTTCAAAGGACTCAATATTGCCAAGTTGGTTTTCTTTAATCTCTATTTTACTTAGTAATCTCAAAGGGATAACGGGTGTCCTATCATTTTTCCTCACTGTGCTTTTTTTCCCCCCACTGCTATCTGTCCTTTTCAAAGGGGAGGTGCAGCACTTTGTCTGAATGCCCAGGGTCGAAGGAATGGAGAAGCTCTGGTTAGGTTTGTAAGCGAGGAACACAGGGATCTAGCATTACAGAGGCACAAACATCACATGGGGACCCGGTACATTGAGGTATGTCCTCACAACCTGAGATCCTTGACGTCTTGAATGAGTATTGATATTGGAAGCCTCAGAAACTGTATTTAATGTCCCTTTCTTTTTTTAGGTTTACAAAGCAACAGGTGAAGATTTTCTTAAAATTGCTGGTGGTGAGTGCTTTTTATATAATGCAGCTGTAAGAAGAATCTAAAATTTATTTATATCCCACAGTAGATAAATAGGGCCATGAATAGTTTTTATTTCCTAAAGAAACATAGGAACTGACTTTTTTTTATTATATATTTTTATTTTGAGAGAGTGAGAATGGGAGAGAGAGAGAGTACATGAGAGGGGGGAGGGTCAGAGGGAGAAGCAGGCTCCTCGCTGAGCAGGGAGCCCGATGTGGGACTCGATTCTGGGACTCCAGGATCATGACCCGAGCCGAAGGCAGTCACTTAACCATCTGAGCCACCCAGGCACCCCTGACTTTTTTTTTTTTTTTTTTTGAAGTTGGAAGAAATGACCCATAGTCTGAGTGAGTACAGTGTATACATTTGCCCTAAGACTTCATTCAACCAACTATAGTTAAATAGCCATTAAAAATAGTACCATACAGGGATGCCGATCTGGCTCAGTCAACCTGTAGAGTGTGCAACTACTGATCTCTGGGTCGAGAGTTCAAGCCCCAGGTTGGGTTAGACATTACTTTAAAAAAAAAAAAAAAAAAAGTACGATATAGGGGTTGCAAAGGTGAAAGGGTCCTGTAAAGTCACGTACAAAAGGAGAGAGTAGCTCTTGAAAGAAATTAAGTAGTCTGAAAACTACTTTCAAACAGCCACACCAGAAACCTGGAATTGTTGGATATGTGCTCGTAGGTTTTCTCTCAAGCTTCCGTAACTCATCAGTCAATGGCCAGGAACCCAGTAGTTTTCTGGCTCTAATATGTTTGAGTACATAGTGTTTGCAGTAATAAGGTCAGAAAAAAATGGGAACAGATAATGTTTTTATCTCATTATTGAGTGATTTGTTACTTTAAAATCTATAAGTAACAGATGCATAAAAAATGTTGATTATGGTTTGAAAGATTTTTTTTTCTATACATAAAACTACCTTGTAAGTTCCTGTTGCTCTGTTCTTACAGTTGTATAACTTTCTCCTTTTAGTGTATTAGGAATATTTTCCCATGTAACTAAATTTTCTTGAATGTTAATTAATATACAATATTATGTACCATACACGTTTTTTAACACCCTGTTGGACATTTATAGCTCATTTCCAATTTTTCACCCTAAGTATGTTGCAGTGAATATTTTGTATTTTGTATCTCTGTAAGTGCCACTCATTAGGATAACTCTAAATCTAAGAATGTAGGTAGACCTTTTAAGAGCCTTTTGAAAATACACTATTGCCAAATATATAGTGACTTTCACCTTAAATATAGAAAACATTTGTATCAGTAATATATAGCCCTGGTTAAAATCCTTGGAACTGTTGAACTTGTAGCAAAAACATCTTGTTTGCACAATTTGCTGGTATATTTCCATTCTGACACTTAAGTCTTTAGATATACTTGGGCTTCCAAATTCAGAGCTTCAAGTTTGTGTTTCCAAAATCCCAAAGTGATGTTTGATATTGGTTGGGGATAAAATATTTTTGGAGTTGCTATGGTTCTGAGGTTCCATGATAGATGGCAAGGTTAGCTCATACATTAATCCTGGGATTTCATGGTATGTGGGTAGTATGAGAGTTTGCTCTTAAAGGAAAATGTTATTGGGACATCTGGCTGGCTCAGTAGGTAGAACATGCAACTTGATCTAGGGGTTGTGAGTTCAAGCCCCATGTTAGTGATAGAGACTCTTAAAAGATAACAATAAAGGAAAGCGTTACGAGTATATGAGCTCGAAGGATGTGTATCTGAATATTTGCTACATGGCAATACTGTACAAGAGGCTTTATGACAGGCAGAATGTTGATAAATCTCAAAACTGGCTGCTGTGCATGTTCATTATACTCCCCTTATGTTTGAACCTTTCTTAATCAGGAAAATAATAACAGTGCTTTATGTGTAGTAACTTATTTAATTATCATAAATCTATGAGGTAGGTAATTTTACCCCCATTTTACAGATGAGGACACTAAAATATAGAGGTTAAACTTGACTAAAGTCAGAGCCTAGTAAATGGCAAAGTCAAGAGTGGACCCAGGCATTCTAGCTCCTTGACCTGTGTTCTTACCTATCCTGATGACTTACTGCCTGTCCATGAGAAGAATATAGTGATTGGTCCATGATTTAATTGTCTGGGCACCTTCCCAAGTTAGATGTTTTATGAAAATGGAAGGTTTCAAATTTGTGGGGAGAGAGTTCTGATTCCTGGGGTCTTGTCATGAATTCAGTGGGAGTATGAGTTTTAATGATAAACTCAAGACATTGCCAAGAATTTTACCATGTTAAGTTTGGTAAAGTTGATGTCTTAACCATTTCTCCCCATGCTTCCTGGTATTTGTGTTCCTTAGGTACATCCAATGAGGTAGCCCAATTTCTCTCCAAGGAAAATCAAGTCATTGTCCGCATGCGGGGGCTCCCTTTCACGGCCACAGCGGATGAAGTGGTGGCCTTCTTTGGACAGCATTGCCCCATCACTGGGGGGAAGGAAGGCATCCTCTTTGTTACCTATCCAGATGGTAGGCCAACAGGGGATGCTTTTGTCCTCTTTGCCTGTGAAGAATATGCACAGAATGCATTGAGGAAGCATAAGGACTTGTTGGGTAAAAGATACATTGAACTCTTCAGGAGCACAGCAGCTGAAGTCCAGCAGGTTGGTTTTTAAGAGCATTCTAGTGGCTTTGCATGATTTTCTATTTATTTCCAAGAACAATCCTACATTACTGTGTTAAAACTTGAAAAATACAGAAAATGTAGGTGCATTTAAAAAAATTTCATTCCGTAATTAAAAGATAGCTACTGTTATTTTCTATGCACAGAGAAAATGCATTTGTTTTTATGTAATTAGAATATTGCTATAGATACACTTTATGTTCTTTTTAAAAACTACGTATTTTGTGAGTTTACCCATGTCTAAAAAATTTCATTTTTAATGTTATGTACATAATTTATTTAGAAATTCTGTACATTCAAGTTGGCTTTTTTTCATCTATAAGAAATTTCTAGATAAACACGCTTATGAAACTCTCAGTTTCTGATTGATTCTTTAGAACTGGATGGGGTGAGCTTTTAAGGTTTTTAATATCTTACCAAATTTATTTACAAAAAGGCTTGATCAGTTGCATGCTGCTGGTGATGGTAGGAAGTGTCCCTTTTGTCCTGTTATTCTTTCAGAATTCAGAAATGTTTTTGAGGCACAGATGGGACAATTCAGTTGTGCAAAATGATCCAGACATGAAGCCATCTGTAGGGTTTCAAGCCTTTTGGCTATTCTTCTTGACTCCTCAGCTGAAACGTCTTTAAGGGTCTTTGCTTTTCTTTTGTATCTGAGATCATGCAGACTGCTTCCCATGTGGCTCTTCCAACTTAAACTACTTGGGTCCCCTAGTAGAATAGAGCAACTTTAATGATACATTTCATCTTTTTTACAAGCAATTAGGACACTGACTCTAGTATCATTCCTATGAGTTCATAAAATGATTTTGCCTTGCTTCTTTCTGCAAAGCTCACTGTGTATTGTGATTTGGAACAGTTGCCCAAAGTTGAAAAGAACCTCTCATCTGTTAGGATACTGACATGATTTTTATATCTGGAATAAACATAGGTGACATTTTAAGCTAGTTCTGCATCCTGATGTACTAGTGCTCTTGAACCCTAAACTGTGAACATACTTAAAATTTAAACAATTTTGTGCCTTGTTGAAAAGGAGTATCATAAATTCTGAATTTCTAAAATATGCTAAACATGCTTGAGCCTTCAAACATATTAAACACATCAATGCCAAACCAGAGGAGGGGAAAGAATAAGATTTTAGATCTTTAATTGGAAGAACAGTTTTATGGAAATCTTGGCCTAGAATAGACTACTCCAGGGCCTCAGCTACTATATATTGATTTGGTTTAGGTATAGAGAGTATGCTGTCTCTATATGACTTCACCATAATGAGATTTGGGTGATAGATGAGCTTCCTCTCCAGCCCCCATCGTACTGATTTATTTCAGAAATGCTGAAGTAATCCTATGTTCTGCACTGTAATCTTTTCATTCCTAATAATCATTTCATTCAATAACTACTTGCTCACCTTCTATTTGGCAGGTATCAGAAGGTACTTGACCATTTCCTGTGCTGAGTCTGTCTACAACCACACTTATTTTCTATTCATGTTCGTCCCATAATGTTTGTGCTGTGTTTGAATTATTTGTATACTTTTTTAAAAATCTTGCTGTCTCTGAAGTTTCTTTGGCTGTGTTGTATTAGTTCTTTGATTTCTGTCACCTCTTAGCATCTGTACAGGGTGGAGTGAGGAAATTAGGGCAATTTTGGGGGAGGGTTTTGATTCTATATTTTCAGTTTACGGGATGATTAAGGCTACAGTAGTAAGTTCAGAAAACCTAGGGCTGTCACACATGCTGTTTGCACAAGGAACTTCCTAGTATTATAAACTAGTAGGCATGTTCTGAACTAAGGCAAAGGTAGACCAGAACTTAATTTTTTTTTTAAAGATTTTATTTATTTGAGAGAGAGAAAGAGCAAATATGAACAGGGCGTGGGGCGCCGGGGCGGGGGGGGGGCAGAGGGAGAGGGAGAAGCAGGTTCCCTACTGAGCAGGAGTCCCATGCGGGACCCGATCCCAGGACCCTGAAATCATGACCTGAGCCGAAGGCAGACATTTGACTGAGCCACCCAGGTACCCCTCTTTAATCTTTTCAATTTTTAATTTTTTTTAGAGATAGACCAGAACCTTATAATAGAGTTTTGGCCTGGGAGTAATCCTTTCTCCTAAATATACCTAACCTCTTACTCATTTTCAAGATAGCCGAATTCCATGACTTTAAAAGATAGTCAAGATGCTCTGTCTTGCCACTATCTCAAATTCATATCAAAACTGATTATTTTGTGGTCATCAAATAATTTTTTTCATTTTTACATTACCAGCCATCCTGTCTTAGGCTTATACATTGTTAGAATGTGGCATTACATTATAATTAATCCAGAGTCATTGCTGGACCTGTGGTTCCTTTACTATGTCATTCTCTCGCTTGGGTTTGCAGGTAGAATGTGATAACAATATTAAGGGGAACACCGTGCTTCGTGAAACGGAAGTCTAATAGATTGCTATAAAAGTTCACATTTAGCAGTATGTCTAGATTGTTATACAAGCAACATACTTTTCAGGATATTTGTCCTGAGACCGTGACGTACTTGTCCAGGAGACCGGTCCTTAATTGAAGCACATCGTATTGTGTGTGGCATGTTCCTCAGCATGCACTTGACAAAAGTGGGGATCTCGTGCTTTCCCCGCTGAACAGTATGAATCCCTATCTCCTTAGGTGCTTCTCAAACTTTCTGAATATGCTTATGAATTACCTGGGGCTCTTGTTACAATGCAGGCTCATGTTTCCTAGGTCCGGGGTAGGACTGAGATGCTGAGCTGCTGCATTTCTGACACGCTCCCCAGCGTGTTCCACAGCACAGTGCTGCTGTGCTTGTTTGCAGACCCCATCGGAGGAGCGAGGCTCTAAATCACTTCTCTTTTGCTTCGAGTACAGGTGCTGAATCGATTCTCTTCGGCCCCTCTTATTCCACTTCCAACCCCTCCCATTATTCCAGTGCTACCTCAGCAATTCGTACCCCCTACAAATGTTAGAGACTGTATACGCCTTCGAGGTCTTCCCTATGCGGCCACAATTGAGGACATTCTGGACTTTCTGGGGGAGTTTTCCACAGATATTCGAACTCATGGGGTTCACATGGTATTGAATCACCAGGTAAGGAGTAACTTATTGGAAAACTGATTTGCTTATTCTTAGGATCAAAGGCTCTCTTCCAGTTTAAAAAAAAAAAAATACAGGTGTTCATCAGCGGTATCGTGAATTTCAAGGAAATTTTCAAAAAAATTTTTTTAAGATTTTATTTATTCAGAGACAGAGAGAGAGAGAGAGAGAGAGAGAGGCAGAGGGAGAAGCAGGATCCCCTCTGAGCAGGGAGCCCGATGCGGGACCCGATCCCAGGACTCTGGGATCATGACCTGAGCTGAAGGCAGACGCTTAACCATCTGAGCCACCCAGGCGCCTGGAAATTTTCAAAATTTTAAGGAAAGCTTTAACTGTAGATGCAGGAGGTCTTTCAGATGAACTCCAGAGAATTTTATCATGAGCATGGTAATTTAAATTCAGCTCTGATTCCAACATCACTTATATGCACCAAATTATCAGTAGTCTCAGGAAGGATACAAACACATCCGTCTAATACAACATTTTACTGTTGCCGCTACTGAGCTTTGCTGTTGTAGTATGAAAGTGATTGTAGACCGTATATAAACCAAAGAGCATGTCTGTTTTCCAAAGTATTTTTTATCTATAGACTGTTTAGAACTCACTTATTTTATATATAATATATATATGACATCAAATGACATTTAATAGAGTGCAAACTTAGTAAGGATTTGTATCTGTATCACCTGGAATACTGTGTGATCATAACAGGCACTCGAATGTGTTAATGAATGTTGAGAAGCCTCCATCAAGGGATAACGAAATTCTAATGGTATAGATGTACATATTCTAAGCGTATTAAAAGTAGTTCCTGTCTTGGTGTCCCTTGATTTTTGGTTAAACAAAATTAATCCATTAGTTGCTGAATTATTTACCAGCATTGTGTGCTATGACAAGCGGGACAGAATTTTTAAAAACCTGTAAACCAAGTGATTCTAATTAAAATTTTGGAACTCTTAAAAGCAAGGTTGCATTAATTTTTAAAAATGTTTTCTGAGCATTATGGGTTGAATATAGGTTTATATTGGAAATACCAACATTTTTCTAAATTGCTAGTCAGAGTATGAGGAATCAGAAAACCTCCTGAGCCCCTGGCTTGGTTTTCCACACCAGCACATGCTCATTCTAACTCTTATGTCAATATTAAGCTATGCAACTTTTAATCTATTTATCCTCTTAGCATGCTTCACTGGGGGGAGTCCTTTTGAATAAATCTTCCCTACAATTCAGCATCGCCAGGAAATTGTTTGGTTCTCTTTGAACACCATTTCTAATAACCTAGGGGCTATTGTTCTTTGATTAACCACAATGGACATATTTGCCTCTTATTGACCCACGTGACCTATTGTGATTGCATTTGGGAGAAATGCTTCTTTAGCGATGGACGAGCTTTTAGCTGCCTCGAAGATGTTAGGTTTCCATCTTGGACTGGGTTTCCCTGGTATCCCTAATTTCCCTGGTATGGTGACTCTTATGGTAACTTGCATGGTTATAATTTGCACTAAATAGTCCCTTAGAGACTTTTAAAGAAATCCATAAAAAAGGAAAGGAGTCTTAAAAGTTAATTGTGTCTTTTTCTCCCCCACAAAATGTCCATGTTAAAGAAAACTGACATGTTCTGGTTCTGTGAGACAGAAGTCTACCAGCTTGGTTTTAAACAAGATTTTTAGCAAGCTATCAGTAATTGAGGAAATGTCTGTAAACACCTGTCTGACCAAGGTTTCGGGTGGAGGTGCCAGGGAAGAGGTAAGATGAGGACTTCTAAGCAGGGCTGATGATACAGCTTTCACCCACCCTCACTGTGCTTTGCAGCTCCCATTTCCTTATCCCCCTTCTTTGTTCTCAAGCCCACATCTCAGCCTAGGCTTCAGGGAGAAGGGAAAGGGATGTTGCACGTCAGTGATGGACAATGGAGGGCCAGCACAGAACACCGGTTTATTCAGCTTCATGTAGGAGTATACATAAAGCCCTTACACTGGTTGTGTTCCTAGTTCTTCTCAGTCAAATAAGATTCAGTCAGATTTCTCAGAAAGGCAGAACCCCATATACCATCCTATACCTTGAAACCCCAATTATAAGGAGACCCTTTCAAAACCCTGTAAATCTGATTGATGCTAATTAGCAGAAATGAGAAAGGATCATTTTCAGCTATGAGCTCTCAAAACTTTCTCCGAGGTTTTGTGGGCCATTCTGGTTATTAGGTGATAAAAATGCCAGTTAGATTTCAGTAGGCAACACTTGTCACCCAGATTTTGTGGCTAAAATGTACTATGGGTGATTGTCACTTTTGCATGTTTTGTAAGCAACCATTTCCTTGTTGAGGGAGACAGTCTCCTTTTGTTTTTATTCTTCCCCCACACGCTCAGGGCCGCCCGTCAGGAGATGCCTTTATCCAGATGAAGTCTGCGGACAGAGCATTTATGGCTGCACAGAAGTGTCATAAAAAAACCATGAAGGACAGATATGTTGAAGTCTTTCAGTGTTCAGCTGAGGAGATGAACTTTGTGTTAATGGGGGGCACTTTAAATCGAAATGGCTTATCCCCACCGCCATGTAAGTTACCATGTAAGTTTTTCTTGGGTCTTGGCGCTCTTCTAAGCTACATGCTGGTAGGTGCTTAAGCTGCTTTCATAACTTTCTGTGCCCCTGGTTCTTTCTAAGGCAGGTGAGGGGGTTACATAAGACTTTCCCATCTGAAATCAGGAGTATCTGGTAATCATGTAAGACCTTGGTTGTGGACACCCATAATTAGAGATAGTACAAATACCTCTTTTCAAATTATATTCTTGCTTTTCCAGTGATAAGCACTTGATTTCTGAAGCTTAGTGTGCTCAAGATAAGCACTGACTCTGGGAGGCAACCTGGCTATGTAGATATTTTAATACGCATTTACAGGTAAAATAAGTATGGTTGGATCCTTTTTCCTTTTTTTTTTTTTTGGTAACACATTAAACTTTTTTTTTTAAGGGTGATTTGATGCCCATTTTGCATTTTTAATTTTTTTGAGCATTAAGTTTCTTTGGAAAGGACAATCTGGGGAGCACTTCTCTTGCTCTCCAGGATATCTGGAATGAGCAAGTTAGTAAAAAATACCAATGCGTAAATAAATTAGCCAAAGTTTCCACTGGATCGCAGGATCAGTGCTTAATTTCAAGCCATGCTCTTGCTCATTGGCACCTGGGTGCAAGCCATCTGGAACCCTGTGTGAGAGGAATAAGCCCTTGAGTCTGAAGACCATGTTGTTGTTCGTGACTAAGGAACATTTGGGAATCTGATGTTAAAACTTGAATCTTTTTGACACAGTTTTCACTTCTGAATAAGACATACCTTGTTAGGAGCCATGCAGGGTATGTTTAAAGAATGTAGCACTTGGAATATAGTCCAAAAATAATGGAGAAAGCTGACTGGATTATGGACTTGATCCTAATAAAATGGAGTGTGTTAGGACATCACTTTCTGTGAAGAGGGATTTGTACCGATAAAACTATTTGATAAAAGTATTTTTCATAGAACATTCAGTGGGGCTTACTCCTTTTTTTTCCCCTTGGACTTCCTAAATGCTAATAATTCCATTCATCTGCTGCTTGCTGTTGGTGAATATCTTAAGAGTTGATGACTAATGAGTGTCAAGTTCTGGAAACTTATGATTGGGTTTAAGTGGTGTCTTAAAGTAATCTTAGTCCTATGTATTCTGTTCATAAGCCACTGGTAATGTCAGTAACTTTTGCGATTTCCTTGTGATAATCTTATCAAGCATTGTGCGATAAGGGAATTTCTTCATGCTGTCTAACCCAAATTATTCTGCTATGGTATTCTTTTACTTCTCTCTCTTCCTGGTTGAAAACTGGTCATTACTTTATTCATAAGACTTTGATTTTTTTCCTCTTTCCTCTCAGAAGCCCTAAGGTAATAGAAAAAACTTAAAATGCCTTTTTCCACATAAAAATAGATTTCCATGTCTTTTAATACTCCCCAAAAATTTTAACCAAAATTGACTAATTGCTATTTTAGTGGAAGAGTTCACTCATTTAAAAAAAAAAAAAAGCCAATTGATACATGCTAATATTACGCCCATTCAACTGGACTTTTTTTTTCCCTACCAACTCACTTGAGGTGATCTCCTATTTTTTACAGCAAGCAAAAAAACTTAAGAGAAATTGCATGTTTTTCATCTACTCTCAACAACTAAAGAAGTTAAAATAGTGATTGCTTAATCCCCCATGAAGAGTTTCTTTTTAAATCTGGGAAAGAAATGCTGCTACATTCTCAGTGTTTTAAAGTTTTAAACTTTGTTTATTGAAATTTTAACTTTTTCACAAAGTTGAACATTTGAAGGTAAACTCCACTTTTCTAATCTAGGAATATACACATCTGATTCTCTTTTAGGAGTATAAGAATAACTGTCCTTTTATTTAAGGAATATCCAAACCTGAGCAGCCTAATCTATTATCAAATATTTCAACCTTTCTTTATATTGTCCTAAAATGAATTACTTAATAGTTTTGAAAGCAAGATATGGGCATAGGCTTTATAGTTTTCTATATGACTTAGGTGCCTCAATTTGTTCGGTTTGCCCTTTTGTGGAGTCTTTAAGGTCAGGAATCAATTTTAAAACTTACCTATGTTAAGTATCAAACATGCAGCACAATTTTGGTGAATTATGAAGCAGAGACCTAAAAGTTGAATATGAAATCAATATGACAGTCTTTGGTTTATGTAGCCCTGTGCAGCAGACTCTTACTCATCTCCATACACCTATAGAAACTCCTAAGAAACACAAAAGACAATAGAGATTTTCCTGTGAAAAGGTATCCTTTTCTGCTATTTGCAAAATATATTAGATGGTTCTATGTGTAAAAATTAAAGTCAAGAATTCCAAATTCAAGCAAACCATGCCGTTATCTCTTTTGTTGAATGCAGATGGCCTGGATAGTTGTGTTCATCCCACATGTTAAAGCTACCGAGCAGTAACTAGTGTGACTTAAAAGAGTTATGGGGCCTGGATTGAATAACTAGAAGATAGTAGAATTTCATCCTTTCTGTTTTCTCTTTAACCTGAGTCAGCATTTTGTCAGCTGACTCTCAGGAAGACTTGAGCATGTTTTTCTCGAGTTATTGTGCAGGCTGGGTTGTGGGGGTTTTGTTGTTGTGGTTATTGTCTGTTTTTTTAAAACAGGTCCAAACATGTAGATAAGCTTCAAAGCCCATCTTCTGGGGTTCATTTAGGTAGAAGTAATGCACAGTTAATCTGCTCTTAGGTCAGTTCACTCTGGAACCATCTATGCTTTGGCGTAATGCATGGAACTCGTGAAATCATTTTTATCCTAACCATTTTCATCTTACACTGTACTACAGAGTAGATAACAAGATGAAAGAGAAGCATAGCTCTCAAAAAAGCAGCAACAACCCAGCTTTTAGTGTGAAATTATACTAAATGTCAGTCCTGGGTTTTTTTCCTCAAAGGGTTAGTTTGTGCTAACTGGCGCTCAGGAGTAGAAAACAAAAAATCACATGTCACAAAATGGTTTTTCCCAATTTCTAGGTCTTCAGGTTTTGAGATTATTTTTAGCTGTTATCTATATAATCAAAAGGAGATTGCTTGGACATTTTAATCAAATTTTGTATGGAAGATCAGGATTCAAGGATTGATGAGTTGAAGATTCACCAAAAGAATTACCCACCATTAAAAAAAATTTTTTTCAATCTTTTAGAAGATTACATATTTGAGGAATTTCACATTGTTACAAAAATTTCAGAAAATATTAAATATATACAATGAAAAAAGTTGCTTGGGATGCTAAAGAACTGGTCTCTTTAAAATGTATGTGTGAAACAAAATAAAATGGATGTATGCGTGGAACAGTCAGCAATGACTTTAAAGCAAGCACAAGTGTCCATTGTGACAAATGTGTCTCAAAGTCTCTCTCTTTGCTTATTTAGGCCTGTCTCCTCCCTCCTACACATTTCCAGCTCCTGCAGCAGTTATTCCTACTGAGGCTGCCATTTATCAGCCCTCTGTGCTTTTGAATCCACGGGCACTGCAGCCCTCCACAGCCTACTACCCAGCGGGCACTCAGCTCTTCATGAACTACACTGCGTACTATCCCAGGTAAGGTTCTGATGGAAGTGGAAATGAGGGACAGAAACAAAGGACTCCTTTGATAGGCAGTACCTGAGTTCACAAAAGAATATTGTCTGCCACTGAAGATTAGGATGGCAGGCACCAGCCTCTGTCCTTTCTCTGACCAAGAAGACTGTTTCGAGACCAAAATAAGTTTATTTTTTAACCATATATTGACAGCAGGATCTTTTAGGTTACCTATGTATACAACTTTCCTTTTTTCTTTCTCCTGTCTTCGGGTCATAAGAAAGCACTGTAAGCATTGCCACAGCGTGGCAATATCATGTGCAAAATGAGATTTTTCAGTGCTTTCTTAGAATCAACATATTTTTAATCTGATTCATTCTTTTTAGTTTCTGGAAGGCAACAGGTATAATGGAGAGAACGCTATTGGTCTGAAAGTTGGGAGACCTGAGGTTTAGTCTCAGCTCTTAGCCTAACTGGGGCAAGTCACTTAACTTTTCTGGTTCTTATAAAATGATGAGATTGCCCATGTTTTTGGAAGTCCCTTTTAGGTCTGATAGCCTGTGATTCTAACTTGGATGTATAATGACCTTCTCAAATTTTCTTTTCAAAAAGATTTGTTTAGCCAGTCACCGGTTCATTATTAAAATTGTATTAAAATTAAATTACAACTTTAAAGATACATTTTTATTAAAATACAGTTTTACTTTGGCGCAAGCAATATTGCTCCAAATTTTAAAAATTACACCAGGCCTTATTTTTCCTTCCCCAGATATTTTGACTACATGTTTTGAGTATATCCACCAATATGTAAGTGAGGTTTTTCGATAAGTGATCTGGAAGTAACCTATCCGATCCCCATAGTTGCTATATCACGTTGTAGTTTTTTTCCCCTCTCCATCTAGTTTTCTAGAAGGAGGCAGAAACTGTAGAATCTCAGTAGCAGTGAAGCTTGTGGCCTCCGTTACTTACATTTGTTACTTTGTTAGGTATTTTTAAAACATTCATAAATGCTTTTGCACATACATATTCTTTATTCTGGGGAAGAATAGGGGGAAAGCCATAATAATTGTCAGTTGGCCATATTTTGAAGGTTTGAAAAGGCTCAGAAGCATGAATGATTGTTCATGGTTGAGTACTGTGTCAGGTGTCTGGCCCAGTCCCAGTCTGTCACCTACCCTGGACCCTGTGACAATCACTTGCTAGTCGTGGGCTCTGGTTATAAGAAAGATACTTATCTACCTTTCTTACACCATCAGGATGTCAGGAGTGAAATGCATTGTTCCTCTGGGTGCCTGGTGCTGTTTTTCCTCTCTAGAATACAATTGCAGAGTATCCAATTCCACCATTGACTTGTAATCTGGACCCTGTGAAAAGAAGGAATCCCTTAGAAATAGCTGGCTGGGGGCACCTGGGTGGCTCAGTCGTTGAGCGTCTGCCTTTGCCTCGGGTCATGGTTCTGGGGTCCTGGGGTCGAGCCCCGCTTCGGCCTCCCTGCTCGGCGGGAGGCCTGCTTCTCCCTCTCCCCCTGCTTGTGTTCCCTCTCTCGCTGTGTCTCTCTCTGTCAAATAACTACATAAAATATTTAAAAAAAAAAAAAAAAGGAAGAAATAGCTGGCTGACATGGTAAAATGGGAATTCGAGTCTTGAATGGAAGCCCCAAAGTCAAGAGGAACTGACATTTATGGCTTATAGTTCCTGTCATTTTGGGCCCATGACTTTAGGTTAATTTTTTTCTAGTAGTTTTGAAGTTTGTAAGGTCCTCATTGTTACATATAAGAGTATAGACGTATAATGAGTAAAAGTAGACTCCCATTGTATACACCTCGAAGTCCAGAAGCGGTCCCCATTACTGGGTTAGTAATAAAGACGTGTGTGTACTTTTAATACTGTGGCATACTTAACATGTATTGCTCACTTGTCCCTTTTGTGTTTTTTTTTTTTAACTTGCCGCTAGGTCATCGACATCTTCCCTAAGGAATATATATATATTTACCTCATTCTTGTAACTTCCACATGATGTCACAAGGGTGAAAATAACATCAGGATTTAACAATTCCTTTATTTTTAGACCTCTAATTTAAAAGAATTTTTCTCTGTTAAACAAAGCTCGTATTGATCTTTAAATACTTATATTTCTGTAGGACAATTTCACAGAAGGGGAGTTTTTAAAAAATACTCATTTTGAGAGAGTGCAAGAGGGGAGAGGGACAGAGGGTTAGGGAGAGGCAGAGTCCCTGCTGAGTACGGAGCCCAACCTGACGCTCAATGTCATGACCTGAGCCAAAACCAAGAGATGGATGCTTAACCGACTGAGCCACCCAGGCGCCCCAGAAGTGAAATTTTTAATTGAAGGTCATGGGTATTAAGTTAAAATTAATACTTTCTTTTTTCTCTCTCTTTTTTTTTTTTAAGACTTTTATTTATATGACAGAGACACAGCGAGAGAGAGAACACAAGCAGGGGGAGTGGGAGAGGGAGAAGCAGGCTTCCTGTGGAGCAGGGAGCCCGATTCGGGACTCGATCCCAGGACCCTGGGATCATGACCTGAGCCGAAGGCAGACGCTTAACGACCGAGCCACCAAAGGCGCCCAGAATTAATGCTTTCAAATAACCCCTAACATATTACATTATTTTAATTGACATTTCCCTAATTGTGAAATTACCCACCCAAAGTGTTTAAACATGGGAATGTCCTCTTATTTATACTGCAAAATCTAGAATAATTTTAAAAAAACAAATTCCAAACTATAAAATAGTTTACAGTTTTGGCAGGATACTACTAATTTCTAACCTGACATGACTAAAAGGCATTTGAGGTTATTGAAAAATTGCTGTGTAAGTATTCAAGTGTATTTTGACCATATTCTCTCATAAATGGGAAAGGCTTAAGAGAGTGTCTGTGAGGCTAAAAAATGATATTAATCAGACACTGGAGTTTTTCTCTCTAAAGTTTTTAACATTTCCTCCTTTTTTATGAAATGTCAGTTTGACTTAATTCATGTGTTCATTACTTTAAGAGGTTAAGATCCTGATGTATTTTGCAGATTTTTTTTTATTTTTATTTATTTATTTATTTTTTATTTTTATTTTTTTAAAGATTTTATTTATTTGAGAGAGAATGAGAGATAGAGAGCACGAGAGGGAAGAGGGTCAGAGGGAGAAGCAGACTCCCCGCTGAGCAGGGAGCCCAATGTGGGACTCGATCCCGGGACTCCAGGATCATGACCTGAGCCGAAGGCAGTCGCTTAACCAACTGAGCCACCCAGGCGCCCTGCAGATCTTTTTTTAAAGATTTTATTTATTTTGAGAGAGAGTGAGAGCATGTGCACACAAGTTGGGGGAGGGGCAGAGGGAAAGGGAGACTCAGACTCCCTGCTGAGTGCAGAGCCCTACCATGCAGGGCTCCATCCCAAGACCCCAAGATCATGAGCTGAGCTGAGCTGAAGGCTGCCACTTAACTGACTGAGCCACCCAGGCACCACTATTTTGCAGTTTTCCTTTTTTTTAAAGTATGTCCCTCAAAAAGAAGTGGGTGGCTTTAATTTTTTTTTTAAGATTTTTTTTTTTTAAGTAATCTCCATTCCCAACATGGGGCTCAAACCCACGACCCTGAGATCAAGAGTTGCATGCTCTACTGACTGAGCCAGCCAGGTGCCCCAGTTTTAACTGTTTTTAAAACTTCCAGTTTAACTTAGCAAACTATTATTTAGTACCTCTGTGAGATCTATTGGGAATGCGAGGATTAATAAAACATAGACTCTAGTATAGAGTGGCTGACAGAATGCGTATGTGACCCTGTGCTAAGTCAGTGACATCAGAGGTCTTCAGACAGAGGGCATTTGTTCTTATTTTATCTCTAATTTGGTCCTATTTAAAAATTTGAAGATAAACTGTCCAGTGGCTACTGCTCTGAGATATGGCATCTTTCATCATAAGCATTTGGGTTTCTTGAGGAACATTTAAGGAGAAAACAGCCATTTATTATTAAAGAAGTTTTTAGCAGTCTAAATGTGTGGCTGTGACAGTAACATTTTGAAGAGTAAGTGAAATAAAAGCATATGTGGTTTTATTTTCTGCTTATGGACTTTCCCCTCCCTTTTGGAAGACAGTTTCAGTTACCCAGTATCCTGGAGCTTAGCCAAGGATGCAAAGGAATGAGAAGGGTGGATACATTTATGTCCATCCTGCTTATCACTCAAAACTCCATTTCTATCACATCATTTCTCTCCAAAAGAAGAGTCCTACCTTTTATTCTCACCTTTCATATTTTTCTTAGAAAAGTACATTCTCCTTTTCACCAAAGCTGTAGCATAGATGAGAAACATGCTGATTTTTCAATCCTATGCCATCTAATTTAAGGAAAACCAGATTAACAAATGTCTTTATATGCATCACCTTAACTTTTGTAGGACACTAAATAAGTAACATATCACTTTGAACCAAGAAAGAGGGCAAGGGATATTTTATTCATGAGTGTGTTTCATTTGTGTGCCCATGTGAAAGATTTTTTTCTTTCTTGGGATAGCCATTTGTTATTCAATCACCTTATTTCTGCCTAAGCAATGAATATGTATATTTAGTAGTATTAAGGCATTCTGCACTATTTGGTTTGTTGTATAGCATTACTGTATTCTGTTCTGAAATTCTTTGCATTTGAACCAAAAAAATACCAACTCTCTGAGATGTCTATATTTTGTATTTTCAATGCCTAGCTTTCGAGATAAGCATACTTTCATTCACATGCAGTTTTAACAAATAGTGGGAGAGATCTCCTATACACTTTAGCAAGTTTCTCCCAATACTAACATTTGGCAGCCAGTTTACTTTCTTTTTCTTTTTTTAAGATTTTATTTATTTGACAGAGAGACACAGCGATAGAGGGAACACAAGCAGGGGGAGTGGGAGAGGGAGAAGCAGGCTTCCCGCAGAGCAGGGAGCCCGATGTGGGGCTTGATCCCAGGATCCTGGGATCCTTAACCTGAGCCGAAGGCAGATGCTTAACAACTGAGCCACCCAGGCGCCCCAGCCAGTTTACTTTCTAATTTATTTGGTAAAAGTTTTCCGATAGGACTAGGAGAAAAGATAAAATAATCTTTAGTATGGGGTTATAGTTTTCTTGGTTATGAATGTAATTTTTTTATAACTTAAATATTTAGTGCTACAAATGCAAACTGGAATTCAGCATACAATGAAGTGATACCAGAATATTGTAGTAATACAATATGAAACAGTGTTGTAATAATGGAGAAGTGTCACATAATTTGTGTTGGTGGGAATGATTATAACCAAGGTTTTTCAGTTTGACAGTTCTGAATCATATAAGCAAGAACTGCTGTGGGCAGTTGACTCTACTGTCGGTGAGAATTTAGTATAGCTTTCATGGAAGAAGTAGTCATCTGCTAGGCTGAAGACTATTCATGTAATGAGCAGTTCAGGGATTTAAAATGCAAATATGCTTACCATTCTTTTTAGCATGGCAGAAAATTATAGTGCAGTGAACATCAAGGAAAAATAACCATTCAGAACACCTGATACAATTCGTTCTGATTTATAAATTTGTTTTTCTAAGAATTTTTTCTTAAATTTGAATCATGTTACTTTCGAGCATGTTAAGAAAACTCTATTATAGAAATTTTCAAACTCAAGAGATTCTATTTTCCCTACTTGTGACAATATCAATGTTTTGCCCGTCTTGTTTCATCTATTTCAGTTTACCCTATACTCCTCTCCTGGAATTATTTTTTATATATTTTATTTTTTCTTTTAGTAGGCTGTACATTCTACCCACTGGGCCAGCTAGGCGCACGCAAACCCCCCCCCCAACATTTTGAAGTAGAAAACCTAGGGGTAATTTCTTCTTTTCTTTTTTTTTTTTTTAAGATTTTATTTATTTGACAGCACAAGCAGGGGGAGAAGCAGGCTCCCCGCAGAGCAGGGAGCCCCATGTGGGACCTCATCCCAGGATTCTGGGATCATGACCTGAGTCAAAGGTGGAGGCTTAACTGAACCCCCCCCAGGCGCCCCCTAGAGGTCATTTCTTTCACCTACTATTTGTGTGCCAAGTATATCGTTAAGCACCTTATTCTCAAAGCACTGATGACTTTAAAGCAGGCAATTTAGTTAAAACACATGTGTCAATGTTGATAACCCTCTTTTACCTTTATTGCCTTAAACATTTCATTGGTATATCTTTAAGAGATTACACTGAAGGAGACCTAAAGGAAGAATTGACATTCGTCTATGAATTTTTATTTAACATTTTAGATTAATGATATTTGATTTTCCTTAGGTCTTTTATTTATTTATTTTAAACATTTTTATTTTTAAGTAATCTCTACACCCACCATGGTGCTCAAACTCAAAACCCTGAGATCAAAAGTCACGTGCTCCACCAACTGAGCCAGCCAGGCTCCCCAAGTTAATGAGGTCTTTTAAACTACCTTTTTGTTTTTCCCAGCAAAAGCAAAATGCCTTTAATAGGAAGCATTTTCCATTTAAATTCAAAATAACTAATAAACTGTCTCTAGAAATATAGCCAGTAATAACCAAGCTGGAATAGGGTTGCTTCTGGAGAGGAATTCTCATTTGCTGGGTGAAAAGAGTGTGGTGGAGTTACATTACTAAATTTGTACCTTCCAATAGAGCTGTACTCTATTCCCATTCAACAATAAGACAAAAGTGCATTTAAAAAACAGTAACCCAAAAATACCTTTAAAAAATAAAAACTTTTGGGGCGCCTGGGTGGCTCAGATGGTTGGACGTCTGCCTTCGGCTCAGGTCATGATCCCAGGGTCCTGGGATTGAGTCCCGCATCAGGCTTCCTGATGGGTGGAGAGCCTGCTTCTCCCTCTGCCTCTCTCTCTCTCTGACTCTCATGAATAAATAAAAACATTTTAGGGCGCCTGGGTGGCTCAGTTGGTTAAGCAACTGCCTTCGGCTCAGGTCATGATCCTGGAGTCCCTGGATCGAGTTCCGCATCAGGCTCCCTGCTCGGCAGGGAGTCTGCTTCTCCCTCTGACCCTCCCCCCTCTCATGTGCACGCGCGCGCGCTCTCTCTCTCTCTCTGTCTCATTCTCTCTGTCTCAAATAAATAAATAAAATCTTTAAAAAATTTAAAAAAATATTAAAAAAATAAAGATAATAACTTTTGGGGGCACCTGACTGGCTGAGTCGGTGGAGCATGTGACTCTTGATCTCAGGGTTCTAGGTGCAAGCCCCACATTGGGTGCAGAGATTACTTAAAAATAAACTCTTAGTAACTTTTGTGAATATGCCTCTTTGGAAATTATCTTCTGTTTCTTTGCTGAAGAGCAGAAAATACCCACAATCACAGTGCATTTTACTTGCTTCATCTAGATTTTTTTTTAAAGTAAAATCAGTGGCCCATGTGGGGCTCCAACTCATGACCTTGAGATCAAGAGTCACATGCTCTACTGATAGCCAGCAAGGCACCCCTCAAATATTATTTTTAAAAATGTTTTATTCTAGGGGCGCCTGGGTGGCTCAGTCAGTTAAGCGTCTGCCTTCAGCTCAGGTCATGATCCCAGCGTCCTGGAATGCAGCCCTGGGTTGGGCTCCCTGTCTCCCTCTCCCTCTGCCCTCACTGCCCCCTCCCCCCGCCGTTTCTCTGGCAGGCTCTCTCTCTCTCTCTCTGAAAATCTTTAAAAAGAAAGTTTCTCTTCTAAGAGGATCAGTTATGTTGTTGTTTTGTACTTTCATTTGAGCAATAAGATTCCCTTCAAAATAATTACTAGGGGCACCTGGGTGGCTCAGTTGGTTAAGCACTGACTCTTGATCTCAGCTCAGGTCTTGATCTCAGGATCATGAGTTCAAGCCCCATGTTGTGCCCTGTGAGCTTAGAAAAAAAATTTTTTTAGAAAAAAAACGTCCTACATGAAAATTGACTCCAGCCTTTACACTTACTGGGATTCCAAGTGTTTCTCCACTTTCCAAATACATGGTCTTTGTAACGCAGTAGTGTTAGGAACGTTAATACAAAGGCTCTGCAATAATTTTGCAAGGCGGTGTGTGTTTCCTGTGTTAATGTGTTGTGACTCATCAGAGGGGAGAACGTAGTTCTCTAATCTTTTCACTTAATCTATTTCTCTAACAGCTTAGATAATACTTTGATCCTCTCTTTTCCAGAGAAATACCGCAAGTCTTCAGATTATGCATATTGTCATACTACAACTACCTCTATTTTGAATGTCATCTGATAATATTAATTAGTATTACCAATGTTTAGTAGTTTGTAATTAATACATGAAGGAAGTGTATTATAAGGCTTGTTTTCAGTAGTGTGTATTATGAGTATTCTGATGTGGTAGGCACCTTGGCCCCCAGGATTTTCATATATCTTTCCCTGTTCTGCAAAGAAAGAAATTTTTTTTTTTTGAGGGGGGAGAGAGAGGAGTGGGGGCAGAGGGAGAATCACAAGCAGGCTCTCCACCCAGCATGAAACCTGAGGGTCTCTTGACCCTGAGATCATGACCTCAGCTGAAACCAAGAGTCAGACTCAACTGACTAAGCCACCAGGTGCCCCTTTAAGATTTTATTTTACTTATTTTATTATTTATTTGACAGAGACAAAGCGAGAAAAGGAACACAAGCAGGGGGAGTGGGAGAGGGAGAAGCAGGCTTCCCAGCGAGCAGGGAGCCTGATGTGGGCTCGATCCTAGGACCTTGGGACCATGACCTCAGCCAAAGGCAGACGCTTAACAACTGAGCCACCCAGGCGCCCCTTTAAGATTTTATTTTTAGGCAATCTCTACACCCGACATGGGGCTGGAACCCACAACCTGGAGACCAAGAGTCGCACGTTCCACTGACTGGACCAACTAGGCACCCCTCCATTTTACATTTCTAACCAGGAATGTATGAGAGTTCAATTTGTCCACAACCTTTTAAACTTCTTATTTTCTTTTAACCATTTTATTGGGTATGGATTTGATTCCTCATGGTTTTGATTTACATTTCCTTAATGACTATTGATTTCGAGCATCTTAATATGTGCTTTTTAGCCATTTGTACATTTTCTTTGGAAAAATGTTAATCCTTTGTACGTTTTAAAACTGGATTAGTTTTCTTTTTTTTTTTTTAAGATTTTCTTTCTTTGACAGAGATAGAGAGCCAGAGAGCACAAGCTGGGGGAATGGTAGAGGGAGAAGCAGGCTCCCTGGGGGGCCTGATGTGGGGCTTGATCCCAGGACCCGGGATCATGACCTGAGCTGAAAGACGCTTAATGACTGAGCTACCCAGGTGCCAGTTTTCTTTCTTTCTTTCCTTTTTTTAAGATTTTATTTATGTATTGGAGAGAGAGAGCACAAGCGGGGAGAGGGGGTGCAGAGGCAGAGGGAGAAGCAGGCTTCCCACTGAGCAGGGAGCCCAACACGGGCTCCATCCTAGGACCCTGGGACCATAACCCGAGCCGAAGGCAGACACTTAATGACTGAGCTACACAGGTGCCCCTAGTTTTCTTATTTTTCAGTTGTAAAATTTCTTTATATATTCTAGATGAGGGACCTTATGAGATGATTTATAGATAACTTTTTTCCCAGTCTGTGGGTTATCTTCCTTTTCTTGATGGTGTTTTTTTTTTTTAAGATTTTATTTATTTATTTGACAGAGAGAGACACAGCGAGCAAGAGAGAACACAAGCAGGGGGAGTGGGAGAGGGAAAGCAGGCTTCCCGTGGAGCAGGGAGCCCGATGCGGGGCTCAATCCCAAAACCCTGGGATCATGATCTGAGCCGAAGGCAGACGCCTAATGACTGAGCCACCCAGGCGTCCCTTGATGGTGTTCTTTAAAGCACAAAGTTTGAAATTGTGATGAAGTCCAGTTTATCAGTGTCTCATTTTCTCATTTATAGTTCTATTGTAATATATAACCCAAGGTTGTGGAGATTTACTACATATTCTTTTTTTTTTTTTTTAAGATTTTATTTAAGAGAGAGAAAGAGAGAGCACATGGGGGGGGGTCAGAGGGAGAAGCAGACTCCCCGCCGGGCAGGGAGCCCGATGCGGGACTTGATCCAGGGATTCTAGGTTCATGACCTGAGCCGAAGGCAGTCGCTTAACCAACTGAGCCACCCAGGCGCGCTTTACTACATATTTTTGTAAGAGTTTTGTAATTTTAGCTCTTATATTTAGGTATCTTTAACTTGGATTAATTTTTTTATATAGTGTGAGATAGAGGTCTCAATTCATTCTTTTGCATGTGGATATTACATTATTCCAGCACTATTTTTGGAAAGACAACAGGCATATCTTGTTTTATTGTGCTTTGCTTTACTGCACTTTGTAGATACTGGGTTTTTTACAAATTGAAGGTTTATGGCAATCCTGCACCATCTTTTTCACAGCATTTACTTCATTTCTCTGTTGCATTTTGGCAGTTTTTGAAATATTTCATAGTATTTTGTTATGATCTGTGATCAGTAATTATAACTAGCTGAAACTTCAAGTGGTACTTTGCATTTTTTAGCAATAAAGTATTTTCAAGATATTTCCACTGTGTTTTTTAGGCCTAAAGCTGTTGCACACTTAAGACATTACAGTATAGTCTAGACAAAACATTGTGCACTAGGAAACCAGAAACTTCATTTGACTGGCTGTATTGTGATACTTTATTGCAGTGGTCTGGAAATCCACAACATCTCCCAGGGTTTGCTTTTACATTCTTTCCTCACTGAATTGTCTAGAACTCTTGTCAAAACTCGAATGAACCATAAATATAAGGGTTTATTTTTGGTTACTCAGTTGTATTCCGTTGATCATTACCTACCTTTATGGAAGTAACACACGGTCTTGATTACTGTAGTTTTATAGTAAGTTTTGAATTCAGCAAATGTAACTCCTGCTTTGTTCATTTTCAAGAGAGTGTGGCTCTTCTGAGTCCTTTGCATTTCCTTGTACGTTTTAGGTTCAGTTTTTTTTTATTCTTGTTAAAAAAAACAGTTGGAATTTTGATAGCTACTGAATTGAATCTTTAGGTGCATTTAGACAGTATTGTCATTTTAACAATATAAAGTCTTCTGTTTGTGAACATGGGCTGTCTTTCCTTGTATTTAGATTATCTTTTATTTTTAAGCAATGTCTTTTAGTTTTCAGTGTACAAGTCTAGCTATTCCTATGTTAATTTTTTTCCTAAGTGTTTTTTATGCTATGGTGAATGGAATTACTTTCTTATTGTCATTTGTGTTTTCACTGTAGGGTATAGAAATGAAATTGATCTATTTTATGTGTTGATCTTGTATATTAACTTTACTGAACTGGCTTTTTGATTTTAGTTTTTTTTAATAAATTATTTTCTACATAGGGGTTTACCTTGTCTACATCTTATCATTTTTTATTTTATAAATTATTTTTGTTGACTCTTCAGTAATCTGAAAGACTTCGGTATTTAGGTCGTTAGAAAAATTCTTAGTCTCATGTCCTGTCAGGTAGATACACAATTGTTTAATTTTCCTTAATATGCCTTGTGTATAGCAGGAATCCTAATACAAAAAACAAGGATATGATTCCAAGTTTAGGCTTCATGAGAATGGGTGCTACCTTATAGATGCTGAACATAGTTGTCACTTAAAACCTTACATTTCCAGTTGGATAACTTTTTTCTATTTTGTCTTTGTATTTTGAATGTATTCGACACCTAGATTTAATTTATAGGAGATCTTTAGCCAAAGGACTAGACTGTCAGGACAGAGCATGGAAGTAAGTCGTATACTGTGGAAACAATCTGAGTCTCATAGTCAGTGTGGAAAGTCTAATAACTCAAATACACAGAGAAGGCTTGGTGGTCTTTGTGAATTAGGGTTAGTATCTACCAGCCATTTGACATGAGCAAAATATGGTCTTTGAATGAGTGAATGGTGGTTGAAAAATCTGGGTGGTTCTTCTGGTTTGTTGAAGAGCTAACTGGTTGTGTGACCTTTGGGAAATTATTTAACTCTTGGTTTCTGTTTCTACATCTGTAAAAATAGGAGGTGTGTCTGAGTGATGGCTAAATTTCTGCTCAGGTGTAAAGTTCAGCATTCCCTCTGTCTCTGCTCTCCTAGTTGCACATAGATTGACTGTTAGCCTCTAGTAAATAGACTCTCCTCATACAAAGTTGTAAACATCTCGCAAATGACTCATGCAAACAAGTTGAGGATCACTGCTTTATAGATTTAAAAGGTTAAGGGCGGCTTGATGTCAAGTAATATTTTCAGGCTCTAATATTTAAAAAATGATGAAATGGAATGATGGTTATGGAAATAACATAAATTACTTCATTTTATGGTTTATGGTATATCATTGAATCTGAAGAACAGTTCTGTGAAACTAAGAAGGTGCTATTATCCCCGTTTTGCAAATGATGAAATTGAAGTTCAGAGAAATTAAGTGACTTGCTCAAAGTTAATGTGCTAATAAAAAAAGTGGAATCTGGAACTATATGCACATCTGGCACCATTCCTATTAACCCATCAGTTAGGATTATGTAGGAGAAATAATCTCAAAGATTTTTAGTCCCTTCCATTATGTGTTTACTTGTCTTTGAAATTGGATAATTACCTAGATTTATAAGATTTAATAATCTAAAGCTGTGGGTCTTTATTGCCTTTAAGGTAATAAGGTCCTTAAAAAAAATTCCCCTATATATTTGCAGTTACGGCTATCTGGCCACTAATTGTGATGGAAAACAGATTGGGTGGGGTACAGGATGAAACTAATTTCATAATATGGTAATCACTTGAGTTGCCACATGAAGAATGATTATGTATTTACCTGGCTTGTTCTCCTTGGAGGTAATTGCGGCAGATATGCAAGAGGACACAAGCATCAATTTTCCCCTTGTGTTAATGGTGATTGATTTAATTTGTTATGTGTCCCTTCTAATTTACTTTCTTCACTACCTTTTTTTCCAGTCAGGTTGGAAGAACTAACTCATGAGTGCTCTAGTACTTTGTGTTTTGTGCTGTACAATTGCTTGTACATATGGGTAGAACAGTCTATTCTTTGGAGCAATAACTGGATACTTTCTGTCTCTGTGGCTATGGTTCCTAGGAATCCTTTGAATTCATGCCTTTTCATGCCTTACTATTCTGGTAACTAGCCAGTTAATCATCAATGAACTGGGCTTTGGAAGTGGTGCTTTGTGGTTGAGTGACTGTGAAGGTTTAATTCTCTCCTTCCTGTCCCTTTAAGAAACTCAGAACTGGATTTCTGGGGAAGCCTTGCACTTAACTCTATATTGACTGTTCTACTTTTCAACTTTTGACTTTTGTGGAAATGTGGGACAGATCAGCTATGGTGTTCTTACCTGTCTTGGGAGAGATAACTGAGAATTCTAAGAAAGATCATCTTGAGAATATGTTTCCTTAAATAACCAATGTTTTTAGAGTAAATATTGGACGTTGTCTATTCCTATTGGTTTACTGTGCTTTCTCTCCCTTTAGCCCCCCAGGTTCGCCCAATAGTCTTGGCTACTTCCCTACAGCTGCTAATCTTAGCGGTGTCCCTCCACAGCCTGGCACGGTGGTCAGAATGCAGGGCCTGGCCTACAATACTGGAGTTAAGGAAATTCTTAACTTCTTCCAAGGTTACCAGGTCAGTAGCTTAAAGAAGAAAAATACACAGTGCCCTTATTACTTAAGTTGATTTGCCTGAAGAATGCAGCCAGGAAAGAAGCAGATTCTCTGAACCTCATGTGTACATGTGCTGATAGATTTGCTTACAGAGGCAAAAAGAACCAGAGGCAATGTCAGAGGGACTAGTCATGTGAGTGCTAACTTCAAACTCAGCCCTTTGACAAGATGATGGCTTTTCTGTGCTGTTCTACTTGTGTCAACATAATCTGTTGGTGCTCTTTTTGAAAATCGGGCTACTTTGGGAAAGCTCTTCAGAGCACACAGCAGTGTGGGTCTTTTCATCCAGAATAGGGTTGGCTGCTAAGGAGTTTTCCTCAAATTAGTCAAATTCTTGACTAACAACAACAAAAATGTACTTAAACATGAAATTTGAGTATTTTAAAAAGTGATTAGAGGCCTCTCTGCCTAACCTAGAAAAAAACAAAGGAGACTCAATGAATCTTTAGATGCTAACTTATTAAAATGAGCTGTAGGATAATTAGCCTTTTATGAAATGATCTGCTGTAATTCTTGTAAAACGAGTATTCAATCTTACCGGATTTTTCTACAACTGCCGGTGTCCATCAGTTGTTTTCTGGCTCAAGCTAAAAAATGAGATGTTTCTTGATAAGAGCTCTTTAACAGGAAGCAAAATCTCCTCAGTGCCATCACATCTGAGCAATCTTTCTTTCCACAAATGACATAATTACCTAGAACCTGAATTCCTTTCCTGCAATGTCTAAAAATCTGTATCCTGAAGCTTTTTTATTGCATCAATAGGAAAAATTATCTTTCTTCTTGGAGCTGAACTTTGCTTGAGTCTCTAGAGTTGAAAAGTGTTTATAGACATAATTGTCAAATCCTAAAATAAGCCTTGAGCGTTTACAGTACAGCGTTGTCCAGGTTGTGCCTGCAGAGGCTGTTTTTGCTGTTAGAACGGGTTTACAAGCTTGATATCCATGAATCATGGAGGACTGTGGAGCTCAGCTAAAATGATCTCAGTGGAAATACCACAAACCCACCAAGTTACTGTAATGGTCTTGTGGGCTTTTAACGTAGAGTATTTTCTGGCAAATGAAGAAAATCTAATGAAGGTTGGACAAAAGTGTCTTTTTGTTACTGCCTGGCTTAATGCCTATGTGGTGAGAGGAATTGAGGTGAATGACTTAGGCATCGTGATGTCGCATTAGGACCCTCTGCTTCCTGTGGAGGGTAACTGAAACTGCTGATAAGGCGGACTATTGGAGAGACTTTGCTTCTTCCTTAATCCATTATGCTGCCTCTTGGGAGCTCCTGCAGGACTAAACAAAGTTACTTTCTAAAGTTCATATGAGATTATGAAAGGAATAGAGAATTTTACTGAAGGCTATTGAAGAAATTGCTTAATGTGACCAAGATAAACATTTGAGTTTCAATATTTTCTTCCAATGTTTTCCAATTCTGGAAAGTTACAAGCAAAGTTTCAGGTTTTAGGGGTCAGCTGAATTAATTTTCTTTTTTGTTTTGACTAATCAACTTTTCGCCTTCAACTGAATAGAGAAGTAAGTGATCATATACATAAATTGGTTATGACATTAAGCAAAATTGCTCTTATTGTGAAGGGTTCTATGGCTGGCTTTTATGGGTATTTATTCTACCAGAAACAAATAAGAGCAGTTATTTCTAGATTTATAGCTAAAAGATGGACATGCTTCAGAGTTGAGATCAAATAAGTTTGTAGCAGTTTATTTTCTAGTAGCTTCTTGGGAATCATTGAAGGTTAGAGTTATCTGGTATAATCAGAAGTAAGAAGATTGTGCAAAATTATTTCATCTCAAGGCATTTGGGCTTCATTCCTGAAGTGCTTGAGTTTATGAACTGGATCAACGAATTAGGATTATGTAGGAACCCGGGCTGCTTGGCTGGCTCAGTTGGTAGACCATGCTACTCTTGATCTCACGGTGGTGAGTTCAAGCCCCAGGTTGGGCCGAAAGCTTATACTTAAAGATTACATAGGAACCTCACCCAATAAGTATATCAAATTATTCCAATGTCTTTAGTAATTTCAGCTTTAAGGCAGTAACTGTGCATGCATCCGAAATCTTTTGTATCACATCACTCTTACGTAAAGGCTCATATTTTCTGTCTTTGAGAGTCCATGTCACCTTTTTTTTTTTTCTTTTTCCTGTACTCCATTATTTTGGTAATAGCCACTAGCTATAAGATTTCAGATTGTTTAGACATAGCCTTACTGTAAGAAAAAATCAGTGGAAGATGACTTAAAACTGTGTTCTCTTAAGTGTATTCTGTGTTTGTCTTTATTTACGGTGTATTTCTTGCTATTTTTTATCTAATGGGAGGTTTTCATTTGATTTCTGGTTATTTATGATTATTATATGGTTATGTAAGATATAATTTAAACAAATAGGTGGTAATAATTGGTTGAGTGAATGAAATCTTTTGATAGTTTCTGATTCTGCCTTTAAAAAATATCTTGAGGTAGGGGTGCCTGGGTGACTTAGTCATTAAGCGTCTGCCTTCGGCTCAGGTCAGGATCCCAGGGTCCCTGGGATCGAGCCCACATCGGGCTCCCTGCTCTGCGGGAAGCCTGCTTCTCCCTCTCCCACTCCCCCTGCTTGTGTTCCCTCTCTCGCTGTGTCTCTCTCTGTCAAATAAGTAAATAAAATCTTTTAAAAAAATATCTTGAGGTAATAATGGCATATGTCATTTTCTATAAACATTATATTTAAATATAATTTTGGATGTATGTTTCTCCTACCCTTAGCAAAATTACTTGTACTGCAGTTTGTTTTTTTTAAGATTTTATTTATTTGTCAGGGAAAGAGAGAGAGCGCACAAGCAGGGGGAGTGGCAGGCAGAGAGAGAGGGAGGAGCAGACTCCCTGCTGAGCAGGGAGCCCATGCGGCGCTCGATCCCAGGACCCTGAGATCATGACCTGAGCCGAAGGCAGACGCTTAACCGACTGAGCCACCCAGGTGCCCCTTTGTACTGCAATTTAATGTTTCTGTACTTCATACTTGGAGAGGGGGTGTGAAGCCAGAAAGGTCGAGGATTTACAAAGAAGGAAGAATTCTGATGGCCAAAGGAAAATGCAGGAAATGGATTCTGCTATCAAATCTGTAATTTTGTAGGGTCACCTGACTGGCTCAGTTGGAAGAGCATGTGACTCTTGATCTCGGGGTTGTGAGTTTGAACCCCACATTGGGTGTGGAGATTTTAAAATATATATATATATATATATATATATATATATATATGAAAAAGTCTATAATTTTATAAAGTTAAAGTGCCTGGGTTGGGTCCATTTTGATAAATGAGATTTATAGAATGAGAACAGACTATATCAAGACAAGCTACCATGAAAATATTTGGTCAGGAGAATGTCATTCTGGTTATGAAAATAAACCCATATCTATATTTTAGTTGATGGGCCTCTTTTTCTGGACTGTCTGGTATCCTTTCATAATTCCTTTAACTTTATTTGCTCTTTGCTGGTATCCTTTCATAATTCCTTTAACTTTATTTGCTCTTTGCTTTACCATTTACTGTTAATGGGTTTGCATTTTCAATAGTGCTAGTTTTTGTTTCTTCTCAAAATACTCTAATCAGTATCTCTTTGGGCTTCTCACTGCTGATATTTTTACTTGCTGTCCTCCTGAGAGAATTAGGCTGATATTCCAAGTAACAGCTAATATTTAAAGTTCACAGAGTTGTTTGCAGAGGCTGGGCGTATTGTACAATACCTTGCAAATAGTTGGTACTCAACTCTTTCGCATCTAGTCACACCTGTGGTATCATGGAAACTGTACCCTTAGCAAGATCTGAAAGGTTTGGTGTTTATTGTGTTAGGGTATTCTTTTCTTATCCCTATGTTCAATCGAACGAACTTCCTAAAAGGAAGTTTTATGGTATTTAGACATGTTAAGTAGGATGTGGCGACTTGGGATTTGTGGTTATGTATGTGGCTTATACCAGTGTTTTAACTTGTTTCCCACAGTCTAAATATAGTATAATACTGTTAGTAGATCTATTCAGTTGAAATACTAATCATCCATAGTGGCAGTTTGTCCATCTTTTGATCCTGTTTGTTCTAACTTGCATTTTAGTATGCAGCCGATGATGGATTTGTACACACAAATGACCAGGCCAGGACTCTACCCAAAGAATGGGTTTGTATTTAAGGGCCCCACCAGTTAGACCATCCTCAGAAAAGAAGGTAAGGTACTATGATGTGAAAGCTAAAGCATAAAGTGTCAAACAAAAAGAGAGAGAATCTGAAAGTATTTTTTATGAGTTGGGTGAGAAGTTTCCCCTTTTCTTTAGTATGATGTAGGAGGGTCAGAAATCCTGGAAGAAATGGGAGACTGGAATTCAGTGTGTCACCCAAGGAGACAGTATCTAAGCAACATTTATGGATAATAGTTGTATGTTATTTTGGGCTCAAGGGAAAACTTTTCCATCTGGAAATCCATTTTGCTGTATTTCATGTGGAATGCAGGTTGGGTATGCTTTTTGTTTTTGTTTTAACTGTAGTAAAAATCACATAACAAAATCCATCATTTTAAGTCTACAGTTCATTGACATTTAGTGTATTCACAACATGTGTAACCACCATTTCTATCTAGTTCCAAAACCTCATAATCACCCAAAGGAAACCCCATGCTCATTAAGCAGTATCTCTCCTATTTTCTTTCCCCATCGACCCTGGCACCCAGTATGCTTCCTGTCTGCATGGATTTGCCTATACTAGATATTTCATATAAATGGAATCCTACAGTATGTGACTCTTGTGACTGGCTGCTTTTCACTTCACGTGTTTTTGAGGTTCATCCTTGTTGTGGCATGTATCAGTACTTCATTCTGTTTTATGGCTGAATAATATTCCATTGTATGGATATGCCACATTTTGTTCATTTCTCTGATAGACACTTGGGCTGTTTCCACCTTCTTGCTATTGTAAATAGTGCTGAGATGAATATTTATGTACAAATCTTTGAGTACCTGTTTTTAATTCTCTTGGGCATGTATCTAGGAGTGGAATCACTGAGTCCTATGGTAATTCTATTGAGTTGGGTGTACTTTTTTCCCATTTCTTTTTTTTTCTTTAATAGTGGTAAGTATAGATAACATAAAATTAACCATTTTTAAGTGTATAGTTCAGTGGCATTAAGTACATTCACATTATTATGTAACCATCACCACCATCTAACTTCGTCTTCTCGAACTGTATCTCCCCTTTCCCTCTTCCCTCAGCCCCTGGCAACTACCTTTCTATTTCTGTTTCTATGCATTTGACTATTCTTGGTACCTCATAAATAACACAATATTTGTCTTTTCATGATTAGCTTATTTCTGTTAGCATAGTGTTTTTAAGGTTCATTGTCTAAATCTAGAGGGAAGGAACCCTGATAGTTTTTGAAAATAGTTTTTTAATTGGTAAACTTTTCTTAAAGGATACTGGCTTTCTGTGTGAGACTGCTTGTGAGAGAATGTATTGTGGGGACATGGTCAGGAATTGGTGTGGCTTAATTTCTTCATATTTTATTATTGAGTTTGCTGAAATTGGTTTCCTGGCATACCATCTTCAAATTTTGTTACCATTTTTATGGCTGCGGATCCTATGGGCCTTAACCATATGGATTCTAAATTGGAAAATGTGGTTACTAGTAGTAGAATGTTTACCTTGAAAAATGACAGTTGGGGTCTTACACTCTCCTTCTGAAGTTTTAGAAACCTCAGTTTTGGGGTGGAGGTGATGATTCTCTGCCATTTTCTGTGAGGTTTCAAGATCTCTTGGGTCCCAGAGAGCACCATGCCCAGATACTTTGCAGTGGGAAGCGGGGTATTTTCTAGTCTAGTTCACAGTAATGGGAGCACATTAATCTAGCCTTCTGATACTCTTTTTGGTCCATACTTTGTCATTTGAAATGTTCTTTATTTAACCTCTAAATGTTGTTTATGAATTTGATAAGCATACTATCTATATAGTAAAATGAATATATTGAATTAGAAATGAAACTTTTTGCCATTACATTAGAAATACCCTAAATTGAGTATAACCATTACTCACCTTTGATTCTGTCTTATGCTTGGGGTCATGACAGAATAGCAAATCAGGTGCTCTGTTAAAACCCAGATTTTTGGGACGCCTGGGTGGCTCAGTCGGTTAAGCATATGCCTTTGGCTTAGGTCATGATCCCAGGGTCCTGGGATCGAGTCCCACATTGGGCTTCTTCCTCAGCAAGGAGCCTGCTTCTCCCTCTGCCTGCAACTCCCCCTACTTGTACTTGCTCTCTCTCTCTCTCTGACAAATAAATTTTATTTATTTACTTGACAGAGAGACACAGCGAGAGAGGGAACACAAGCAGGGGGAATGGGAGAGGGAGAAGCAGGCTTCCCGCTGAGCAGGGAGCCTGATGCGGGGCTCCATCCCAGGACCCTGAGATCATGACCTGAGCTGAAGGCAGACGCTTAACCACTGAACCACCCAGGCGCCCCTAAATAAAATCTTAAAAAAAAATTTTTTTTTTTTGCATTTTATTCTAATATCAGATTAATCTGCTTTTATATTGAGAATTATAAAAAATTTACATGGGGTATTTTGTGAAACACTTGGCATAAGTTATAAGTTATTTAATGATTTCAGCAACTCTGGGAGGTAAGGATCACAAAAGTATTGTGTGCTCATTTTAAAGAATTTGGAACATATAGACAGGTACAAAGAAGTCTAATAATTCCATCCTCCAGAAATAACCACAACGAATATTTCCTTTCAGCTTTTTTGTATGCCCTCATGCAGTTTGGACCTAGTTTCTTTTCCCCTTAACCTTGTAGTATGACTATTGTTTTCAACTCATCTATATTAATAATCAGATTTATCATCACCAGTCATCTCTTACACCAATAGAGTGCCTTATGCTCTTAAACATTTTATACCTCCAGTGCCTCTTGAGTCTTATCACAGCACTGTGAGGTATCGGGGCGGGTGCCCCATGGTTCTATATGACAGATGAGGAAGTGAAACCCAGGAGGCTGGGTAACTTTCAGAGTCATACATCTTATGACCAAGCTGACCAAAAGATCCATCACTTCTAGTTTCAGTCTTGGTACTCTTTTTCATTGAGCAAATAAGAGCATGGCAGAGTAAGTACTCGTAGTCGGCTGAACGGCGGTCCCAAATATATATCCATGTCCCAATCCCTGGAACCTGTGACTGTTACCTTATCTGGCAAAAATGTAAATTAAGGATCTTCAGAGAAGGAATTTATCCTGCATTATCTGGGTGGGCCCTTAATGCAAGAGGCAGAAGGAGAATGGGCAGATAAAGAAGAAGAGGGGGCAGTACAACCATGGAGGCAGAGACTGGGATGATGCAGACATAAGCCAAAAAGCACCTGCAGCCATCAGAAGGTGGAAGAGGCAAAGAATGTTCCCAAGAGCATCTGGAGGGTATGCATCCTGGCTGATAACCTTGATTTCTGACTTTTGGCTGTCAGAATTGTGAGAGAATAAGTTTCTGTTGTTTTAAGTCACCAAATTGTAGTAATTATTTTATTTATTTGTTAGAGAACACAAGCGGGGGGCGGGGGAGGAGGAGTGGCAGACAGTGGGACAAGCAGGCTCCCTGCTCTATTTAACCAACTGCCACCCAGGCATCCCATAGTAATTTTTAAAAAAGACTTGTTTGTTTGAGCGAGAGAGAGAACGCGCTCTTGCGGGCATGAGCAGGGGAAGCAGGAGAGGGAGAGAGGATCTCCAGCAGATTCCCTGCGGAGCATGGAGCCCAAGTGTGTTGTATAAATGAAATAGCATAGTGGAACCAATCTGTGTTCAAATTCTGGACCTGCTGATTACTGGTTTAATTGCTCTATGCCTCCATTTCCCCATCTGCCTAATGGGGATGACATGGTAATCTTATAGGGTGGTTGTGTGGATAAATGAATTAATCCACATAAAGGTTGTTAATCAGCAACTCACATGTAGAGTTCATGTTTCCTATAATGTCATGCCTCATTGCCTTTTTTTTTTTTTTTAAGATTTTATTTATTTATTTGACAGAGAGGGGCAGCGAGAGAGGGAACACAAGCCGGGGGCGGGGGGTGGGAGAGGGAGAAGCAGACTCCCCGCTGAGCAGGGAGCCCGATGCGGGGCTCGATCCCGGGACCCTGGGATCATGACCTGAGCCGAAGGCAGATGCTCAATGGACTGAGCCACCCAGGCGCCCCGCCTCATTGCTGCTTATTCAAATATTTTTGTTTCACATTATTTGAAATTTCTTATATTAGAATTTAATTTTTAAAAATTGTCAATGGTTTTAATAGTAGTATCGAACCTCTAATATCAGAAGAATGCTGTGGTAACTTGGGAACCCAGACTGAGGAATGTCTGTGTGCGTATAGACGTTGTAAAATGGTCTCTCCACAAAGGAGCTGAGTGAAGTATGGAGGTGAAAACATACACATTATCATGCATGGTAATACATAGGGTAGGGAGTTGTGGAAATTCCAGTTATCACAAACTTCACTTACCAGCACTGTACTCTGAGAACTTGCCTTGTGAATGCCAGCTATGTATAAAATAAAAATTTGGACTACCTAAGGCTTTTTTTTTAAGACCTTGTGTCATTCAAAATAATTTTTTATAGCTCCCAATAATTGAAAAATTTGGAGACTATAATATTTCATTTTTTTTTTCAGTGTTTGAAAGATGTATGGTGATCCTGAAACCGTCAGATATGACAACTTCTAGCAACTTCAGGGGAAGTTTGTCTATACTCAGGCTGCAGTATTCTCAGCAAACATGATTGGACAGTGGGCTTTTGCCCTATCTTTTGGTAGAGTAAAAAATTTGAGCCAGTGAAGCCAAATCCTTGTAGCAAGCAGCATGCCTGGCTCCTTGCTGATTGCAAATAGGCATTTAAAATGTGAATTTGAAATTGGGTGACTCCATTACTTCCAGCTAACATGGCATCATTGGTGTTTCCTAAGTTTTAAGTCTTGGACAAAAAAAATACTAGTGTCTACCATCTCCATCAAGAACTCTGTTGTGGAAGCTTCATTTGTGTGTTTCCATTTTTCATTCTCCATCTCCCTGTCTTCTGCACAAGTGTGCCCTCTCACTAAGTAATTCAAGAATAAGGTCTTAGAATCCATAAGTCACAAACTTAAATAAAAATCGTATTTTCCCACTCTCTTGGCCCTCATGATGTCTTAAGAGTTAAACCAATGAAACTGCCTTTTAAAACACCTTGGGATAAATCAGAAGACCTCATGCACCCACCATCAAACACTCCTAGCTTCAAAGTTCCATCTTTTTTTCTCAGCAGGTACCATTGTAAATAAGAATGAACTAGGGGCCAAAATGCAAAACCAAAAATGAAGCAGCTATGTGTAGTTAGTAATTTCTAGTTTAAACTGTAACTGAACATTGTGGCTTCATATGTATTATTTTATATTGTACTTTTCCCATTACTGATGGTTTGGACTTTAATAAGAGAAATTCCATAGTTTTTAATATCGAAAATGAGAAATTTGAACAGTGTATTCTAGAAAGCAAGATACTAACTGAAGTGAATGCTTGTATATATTAAGATAGAGCCTTAAATTTTTCTCTCTAATGCCTTAACTGTCAAATAATTAAGACTTTTGAAAGCCTAGGATTGTAGTCAGCATGCTGGACCAAGCGGTAGACACTAAAGCCGTTATAGCAGTTACTGATACTGTCAGTGTTCAGCACTGTGTGTTTAGCTGTGTTTATGCTAAAAAGTGCAATATTAGACACTAGCTAGTTAGTACGGCTGTCTCCTACAACTCCAGAGAGGAAAACAGGATTTGATAAAGTGCACACGTGTCTTTAAGGTACCCCTGTTGTCCTTGGTTTGGATGCAATGCTCTGCAGATTCATGTGGCTGCTATTTTTATTTCCTTTGCGTTACTTTGATTAACACCTTGAACGGAGAGCCAAACATTCCCTCTTCCCGGGACCAGCCACGGCCCTCTAACTGCAGTAGGAAAAAAACCAAATACCGTTTGGTGTGAAAATTGGTGACACCTGGCACTTAAGATCAGAAAAAGAGTTGTTTATACTTGATGCCTTAAGATGCTGTCTGCCCAAAGCTCTGAAAGACTTTAAGAAAGTAATACCACACTACTACTGAGTTTTCGTAGAATTGTTACATTTGATAATAAAATCCACCTGTTTAATCTCAAAGTGTGTGTGCTTTTTTTATTCCTGGAAGAGTTGGGGTCATGGCGGGAGGGCATGGGTAAGCCATCTTTTTCCGAGGTGGTAGGGTTTTTTCTGTTTGCGATAAGGATTTGTAAAAGCCACCAAGGATAAATGCACTCCAGATATAGTTCAAACAACCACACTTTTTTTTTTTTAAGATTGATTTATTTGACAGCACAAGCAGGGGGAGTGGCAGGCAGAGAGGGAAGCAGGCTAACTGCTGAGCAGAGAGCCCGATGTGGGGCTTGATCCCAGGACCCTGAGATCATGACCTGAGTCAAAGGCAGACACTTACCCAACTGAGCCACCCAGGTTCCCCCAAACAACCATCCTTTAAAAACATAAATCACTGAAACTTTGATTTTGAAACGTTTAACTGTTAAAGCAGTCAGGTCATTTTGTCCTTGCATTTTATTACTGGTGCTCTACTTGACAATTTAAAAACCTAATGTAAGCCACAGAAAACTAAGAAGACGTAGCACTTTGTTTCTGAACCCCACACAGTCCTTTATTCCAATTACTCTTTCTTTGCCCATATGGAGTTGTGCAATATTCTCAAATCCAAATTCTTTCCAGTCTTCAGGCTACAGTCAAGTCTTGGCTGAGGTCTGCTATTTCAGAACTGTTGTGTATTGTCAGGATCACTTGACATACATAATCTTGTTACAGAGCTCAAGTGTATCAACTCTGAATTTAGATTACAACCTCACGGCAGGAAGTATACCTGTATTTCCCTCTGTCTAGCATATTTCCGTTCACTCCGCCCTTGTGAAGCATTCACAGGATAGGAAGTTGAGTTCACCTGGAAAGTTTTTCAGTCCCGGCGATTGCCAATGTCATTTAAAAAAATGGAGTCATTGCTTTCAGGTTTGTACTTCACCTTTGGGTGTCTCTGCCATCATCCACGAGGAGGTGGCAGAGTTCTCTAGGCAAGCTGAGATTCTGATCCACATTCTCTTGTCTCTGGCAGGCTTTTAACATTGCCCAGTCTATTCCCTGCCTTAACCAAAATGTTGCCTGTGCTAAACTTGTTTTTCTATTTACCTCCCTGAGATAGCACACATGTAGCTGATATTCCCATGGCAGATAAAAAATAGGATGTGGAGTAAGGGAAGGAAGAAAAAATGAGCACAAAGAAGACCAGAATATGTAAAAGACCTTAAAGGTCCATCTCTTAGGTTTATAGCTGATTACACAATTTCTCATCTCCCTACTTTCCCCAGCTATTGGGGACATAAAAGTAGAATGATGAACACTGCACCCTTTACCCAGCTTCAACAATGATGAACTCCAGGCCCATCTTGCTTTATATCCCTTTCCATTTTCCCCATTGTATTATTTTGAAGCAAATCCTTTGGGTCAAGTCTAAAATGGATCCTCCAAGGTGCTTGGCTGGCTCAGTAGGAAGAGCGTGGGACTCTTGATCTTGCGGTTGTGAGTTCGAGTCTCATTTTGGGTAGACGTTACTAAATAAATGGGGGGCACCTGGGTGGCTCAGTCGTTAAGCGTCTTCCTTCGGCTCAGGTCATGATCCCAAGGTCCTGGGATTGAGCCCTACATCGGGGTCCCTGCTCCGCGGGAAGCCTGCTTTTCTTCTCCCCCTCCCACTCCCCCTGCTTGTGTTCCCTCTCTCTCTGTCAAATAAATAAAATCTTTAAAAAAATATTGATCTCCAAATTTAAAATTAAGCCACTGTAGGAGGTGATGTTCTTGAGAAGAGAAGAATAGAACTGAACTGGTTGGCGGGGGGGCGGGGGGGCCGCCTGGATGGCTCAATTGGCTAAGCGACTGCCTTCGGCTCAGGTCATGATCCTGGAGTGCCGGGATCGAGTCCCACTTCGGGCTGGAGTCTGTCTCTCCCTCTGACCCTCCCCCCCCTCATGCGCTCTCTCTCATTCTCTCTCTCAAATAAATAAATAAAATCTTAAAAAAAAAACAAACGGGTGGGGATGCCTGGGTGGCACAGTTGGTTAAGTGTCTGACTTAGGCTCAGGTCATGATCTTGGGGTCTGGGATCAAGACTTGTGTGGAGCCCCATGCAGAGTCCTGTGTCAGGCTCTGTGCTCAGTGGAGTTGGCTTCCCCCTCTCCTTCTGCCCCTGCCCCTGCCCCTGCTCATGCACGCGTGTTCTCTCTCTCAAAGAGATAAATAAAATCTTAAAAAAAAACAAAAACAAAAACTGGGGATGCCCGAGTGGCTCAGTTGGTTAAGCCTCTGCCTTCTGCTCAGGTCATGATCCCAGGACCCTAGGATGGAGCCCCACATTGGACTTCTTGCTCAGCGGGGAGCCTGCTTCTCCTCTGCCTGCTGCTCCCCCTGCTTGTGCGCTCTCTCTCTCTCTCCGTCTCTGACAAATAAATAAACTTTGAAGACCAGAAGGCCACCAGGATGAAATTTGGAAATAAGAGCACTGCGTGGGAGCCTTAAGGAGAAAACCGTTTTTCTACATTTTTACTGCTCCGTTTGTGTTGAGTGAGATAGTAAAAGCCAAGATACCAAAGTGTTGGCCTAGGGAAAAAAGGTTCAGAAGCAAATTACTTGACTTGCCCCAATCTCAGACCTAAATTTTGTCCTTATTTCATTGTAGTTCAATACAATTCCATTATATGGGATGTGGAGGGATATTTGGAGCCAAAAACCAAGCTGGAACTCATTACATGGGAAGAATATACTGTAAACTACAACAAAACAAGCACTGAGAACGTGTATGTCCAACAATAATAAGCATTATATTGGTTAAATGAATCTTCATAACAACCTATTATAGTAGGTACTGCTATTATGATAGACTAGGAAATGGTCAAGTAAAACTTCACATTGCACAGAAAGTAAAGGAAGGGATGTGGAAAATTAGATTTGGAGACTGGATGACGTGGTTAATACTCTCATAGCTGCTCCCTTATCCGCTTTGGCTCTTTTTCCGAGCCCAGCACAAATTGTTTCGTTGTTTATAGTGTCACAAAGTTGGGCTCCAGAGTATTCCTTGAGTCTGTCTTTCTACTTTATTGCCAGCATGCCACTAATTCAGCACCTGAATTATTCAGTAGCTGCATATTGTTGCTGTTCTGAAAGTGAATGTAGATAAATGAGTAACAAAGCTTCTGGTTACACACTTGAATTTGAGGCAGTGTTTTATAACCGCAACCTGTATGATAGTAGAATTAAACACCAAAAACAGGGGTGCCTGGGTGGCTCAGTTGGTTAGTGTCTGGCTTCCACTCAGGTCGTGATCCCAGGATTTGATGCTCTGCGGGAAGCCTGCTTCTCCCCCTCCCACTGCTGCTCCCCCTGCTTGTACTCTGTCAAATAAATAAATAAATAAAATATTTAAACACCAAAAACAGGGGTGCCTGGGTGGCTTAGTCATTAAGCATCTGCCTTCAGCTCAGGTCATGATCCCGGGGTCCTTGGATCGAGCCCCGCATCGGGCTCCCTGCTCTGTGGGAGGCCTGCTTCTCCCTCTTCCACTCCTCTGCTTGTGTTCCCTCTCTCTGTGTGTCAAATGAATAAATAAAATCTTAAAAAAAAAAACACCAAAAACACATTTTAAAAAATTAATGGAGGGGCGCCTGGGTGGCTCAGTTGGTTAAGTGTCCAACTCTTGATTTTGGCTCAGGTCATGATCTCATGGATTGTGAGATTGAGCCCCAAGATGGGCTCTGTGCTGAGCGTGGAGTCTGCTTGAGATTCTCTCTCCCTCTCTCTCTCTAAAATAAATAAAAAATTTTAAAATTTTTAAAAAATCAATGTGAGGGGTGCTTGAGTGGCTCAGTCGTTAAGCGTCTGCCTTCAGCTCAGGTCGTGATCCCGGGGTCCTGGGATCGAGCCCCACATCGGGCTCCCTGCTCGGCGGGAAGCCTGCTTCTCCCTCTCCCACTCCCCCTGCTTGTGTTCTCTCTCTCGCTGCCTCTCTCTTCAAATAAATAAATAAAATCCTTTTTAAAAAGTCAATGTGAATCGCTTCTCAGCCTTTTGGCTAAGATCAGGAGTAGTATCTGTTCCCATCAGTTTAATATCTGATATGTCTTCTATCCAAGGACAATATATTAAATGGACTTTTGGAGTAGGGAGACTACAGGAGTTTGCTCTGTCCACTCCACACATCAACCTGGTATTGCAGTACTTCCAGGAACGGTGCACCTGCCTCCAAGGCAACAGTAGAAAAAATAAATCAATGTGAAATTCTCAGCTTATTCTGCTTCTAGCCCCCCTGGTGATTCATCCTTTCCTGCCTGATGGTATTTCTCACAGTTCCTTCCTCAGCTACCTTTTCCTTCTATTCATTCTCTGGGCAAACTCATTTTCTTCCACACTCTTCTGTGGAGCTACAGACTTCTGTATCCAACACTATAATGGACATTTCCATCTGGACATCTCCCCTGGCAATTCAAATTCGACATGCTTAAAACAGAACTTCTCTCTCTATGATCTCCATGATCTGCTACTCCTGTATTCTTTTTACTTCAGGAAGCAGTGCCGCATACCACTGGATGCCAAAGTTAAGAAAGTCATTCTTTAACTTCCTCTTTCACGCATTTTTGCCTCAATACTGCACTCCATGTATCAAATTCTGCTTTCTTCTATTGCCGAAATGCTTTTTAGAAAACCTTTTTAAATGACCACAGATCTGATTATATGTTCTTTAAAGATTTTATTTATTTATTTGAGAGAGCAAGAGAGAGAGTGTGAGTGGTGGGGGGTGGAGGGGAATGGCAGGGGGAGGGATAGAGGGAGAGACAGAGGATTTCAAGCAGATTCTGCACTGAGCACGGAGCCCAACATGAACTGAAATAGAGTCAGACACCTACCAGCTGAGCCACCCAGGAGCCCCCAATTACATGTTCTTTAAAAAAAAAAAAAGAGAAGCAGTAATTGAGGTATGACTGAGATATGAAAAGCTGCCCATATTTAACATATACAAACTTGATGAACTTGGAGTTAAGTATACACAGGTGAAACCATAACCACAATCCATGCCACAAATATCCATCCCCTCCAAAAGTTTCCTCCCGGCCTCTTTATTTTTCAATGTGTGTGATAATAACACACATAATGATTACATGTTCTTAAAAATCTTCTGATTGAAGGTTCCCATTTGCTGTAGGAAAAAACCCACACATGTATGGCTGAATGATTATTGCATGGGCTGAGCATTTTTCAAGGCACTCGTTTCGTGTGCTACATTTTGTTGTACTTTTTCTAATTCTTTGCCATCTTTGTCTGAAACAATTTTTTCCCCTCTTACTCCTCTCTTCACTAACTGCCACTCAGAAATAGTTTTCTGAGGAGGGTGTTTCCTGATTCACTGAGATCTCCCTGTAACCAGCTCCCCATACATCGTAACTTTCATCAGAGCAGTGTGTATCTTCTTCCCAACTTCCTTAGTGACTAGCTTGTGCTTGGGATATATATACAATAACTGTTTGTTGAATGAACAAGTTTATGTTCATTCCTGAAGGTGAAAACTAAAGTGATTCTTAAAAAAAAAAGTAATTACATACAGCTTTAAGAATTTTTATAAATTTAAATGTTGCTAAACAGCAAAAATTGTTTTTCTTTAGTACCATTAAAAATCTTAAAATGAGGGGCGCCTGGGTGGCTCAGTCTGTTAGGCAGCTGCCTTTGGCTGGAGTCATGATCTCAGGGTCCTGGGATCCAGCCACACACGGAGCTCCCTGCTCAGCGGGGAGTCTGCTTCTCCCTCTGCGCCCCCCCAACCCCTGCTCATGCTGTCTCTCAAATAAATAAAAATCTTTTTAATATGTTAAAATGTATTAATTGAGTTATTAATGGTATGCTTTTTATATTGGAGTACATATCCAAAGAGAGAGTTTGGTATAAAATTTACCTACACTTGATGATTTCGGCTGCTTCTGCCATCTACTGGACATGTAGTGCTGCTGGCTCAGCAGAATCCTAGTCTCAGCCAGAGTGTTTATCTAAGACTGCAATAAGATTCTAAAAATTTATCTATATTTAAGTCATGGGATAATTGATGTGGTTTTTTTTACTGTATTTAAAAAATAAATGTCATGCCAATTCCCTCTATTACATATTACATAAATTGTTATATTGCTAAGTCATAATTTCGGTGGGAAACAATCTTCCCCCCCAAAATCGTTATGCTCTTTTGGTTTTAAGATCCCTATAATTTGGAAGTGTGATTAGTTCTCCACACGGCAGGTCTAGATATGCCTGATAAATCATCTGCACTGGCTGTTTGAGAAGTAGTTCAGTGGTAGCTCCAAGGCTGCACTAGGCCAAACCAGGTCTGGCCTGAGCCCTTGATAGCCCAGCAAAACAGCAGAAACAACTTCATGTGTTGGGGCTTTAGAGTGACAGATTTTGTTTCTAAATTAGTGCAATTGAAGTACTCAGAGTCCACCTACTATCTAACTGCCTTCATCATAAGAAAGAATTTAATCTGTTAATTACATGTTCCCAGAAGGCCTGAAAGCAATCAATGCTAGGTGGCTTTGAATGGGGTAGTCTCAATCCATATAAATGGAACTGCCAGAGTTAGCAAAAACAAAACACCAAGCCAAACTGAAGAAAAAAACCAAATACTCAATTAAATGGGAATTTCAGACAAACAACAGATAATTTTTAGTATTAAATATGGCTCAATATTACATGGGACATAGTTACACTAAAGTGTTCTGTTTTTTATCTGGCAACTCTAATATAATCCATTTTCACAAATATTTAGAGGGCTTACTATCTGAAAGAAGAGAGGAAAGAATCTTGGTACAAAGTCAGCAACCTGTGTCTACTAAAATAGAAGCTTTGCTGGGAAAATCTCAATAATAGACCACTAAGTTCCAATAATGTTTTGCTTTTTTTTTGTTAAGATTTTATTTGAGAGAGAGAGTGAGCGAGAGAGAGAGAGAGAGCAGGAGTGGGAAGAGGTAGAGGGAGAAGAAGAAGCAGACTCTCCGCTGAGCAGGGAACCCCATGCCGGGCTCGATCCTAGGACCCTCAGGATCATGACCTGAGCCGAAGGCAGCCACTCAACCGACGAGCCACCCAGACACCCCTGTTTTGCTTTTATTAATGAGCATTGTTTCATACGACCAATTTGGTCAAAAATCTCTTCCTAGAGGAGTTTTAACTCTAGAAAAAACTGAACTTTAGAAAATCTAAGATGTCTAATATGTCCAATTAAAAAATATTTAAATAGAACACACATTTTTAAAAAAGATTGTACCTATTTGGGAGAGAGGGAGAGAGAGCACAAGCAGGGGGAAGAGGGCCCCCAACATGGGGCTCAATATTGGGGCTGGATCCCAGGACCCTGGGATCATGACCTGAGCCAAAGGCAGATGCTTGACAGAGCCACCCAGATACCCCTAAATAGAACATACATTGTTTAATGTATCCCACGTGGGAGGATTATACATTTCACAGTTTGACCCTGTTAGTTTGTATGATTGTCACCCTCCCAGTCAGTGGAAAAGGACAGCAAGTCCTTATGATGAGTGACAATAGGGCAAATGTATTCAGGAGGCATGGAAGCTCAGTTTCAAACAATGAGGAACAAGTGAGGCCAGCTTGAGAAGCAACTCTGGGAGCAACTGACAGTATAAACCTTGATCCCTCTTCTAAAGAAAAGGCACAGGGAAAAAATCTCATATTGATCCAAAATCACAATCAGAATTAGTGAACAAAATAGCTTCAAATCAAGGGATAGGGGCGCCTGTGTGCCTCGTTCCTTAAGCGTCTGCCTTCGGCTCAGGTCATGGTCCCAGGGTCCTGGGATCGAGCCCTGCATTGGGCTCCCTGCTCAGCCGGAAGCCTGCTTCTCCCTCTCCCACTCTCCCTGCTTGTGTTCCTTCTTTCATTGTGTCTCTCTCTGTCAAATAAATAAATAATATTTTTAAAAAAAATCACGGGATAGTTCTCATGGATAGTGCAGAATACACGATTTATGTTGGTCTTCTAAGTCCCACCTACAGCTGATACTAGCTATTAACTTTTAAGTCACTTCTCAAAATATTTGTCTATAATGTGTTTTCAAAGACTTGAAAGTATGAGGATCAAACATGACCAAAATACAAGCCAGAATATAATGGCAGTAAGGGTGTTACATGTTTTCAAAAACAAATTGATCGCATTTGGTTCGGACTTCACAAAAGAGATGGTGTCTGAGAATAATATAAATATGTTGTTAACCAATGGATAACCAAGGCTTTATTACATAATAAAGATAAAATAAAATTCCATGTCTTTAATAGGAGAAAAGATGAACTGATGCAAAGATTTACTAATTCTGTTCTGTTACTAAGATGAAACATTTGATAGAAGGATGTTTTTGAAATAGGCTTTGCCTGTATTTTTTTTTTTTTTTTTTTTTTGGTTTCAAGTAGGTAAGTCCTCAGGGGCTTTTATTTTATATTCTTCTCATATCTTGGCAGCATACTATACTTGGCATACAAAAAGCACATGATTAATTTCAAGATAGGAACCTCAGGAATCATCTTCAACTCATCGTGTATCACATCCAATTTGTCATCAGGTGCTGTAGATTTTATCTCCAGCATCCTTTGAGTCCATTCTCCTTGAACATTTCCATGACCTTATTCCAAGTCTTTATTCCTTACCCAGTTTACTACAATAGCCTCCTAAGCTCCATTTCCATGACTTAATTTCTTAAAACAAAGAACATTTTATATCACTCCCTAAACATATCCATTGCATAGAGAAGGGATCCTCAAACTTCCAGAGGTAGCAGAAAATCATACGGTTTCTTTGAGAGCATATTGTAAATGAAAGAGCATTTGAGAAAATGAGAGGTCTTTAGGTCAAGGTGAGGCAAAAGGCAATGAAAGGACCCTTCAAATTTTGGACTGGAAACTAGCAGTCCATTATTGCAGTGGTAAAATAATCAAGTTATCATCAGAAGTGATCTTTGGACCATGCATCCACTACTCATGCCCGCTGCCATCTGGAAGCAGCTGGCATTAGAGAATTATGGATTGACCTACTGAAAACTCAGGTATAATGCCTGCTGCAAGGCAACATCTTGAGCACTTAGGGTTCTATCTTTTGGGATTATGTATATGTTTTGGAAAAAATGGCCTATTTCTCTCAGAGCAAAATGAGAGATTGGGGGGAAACAGAATGTTCCATTCTCATTATCCTTTGTGGAAGTTTCAGGATTCAAGGGAAGAACAATGTTTCTACTACGGAACACAATCATGATTCCACTGATTTCTATCTAAAGGTTGAATAATGATTCTTCTTTCATAATTCTGTTTCAGTTTAAGAGGCTATTTTTCCTCTCTACCCACTACTGTTTAGAGCAGGCACATTTGCAATTAAGCCCATCATCACCTTGAGGTGATTACGAAGGAACTGTAAGAGGAAAAGGCATCACTTTAAGACTCTTGACTTGGAAAACAGTGGCCCTCGGTGGCCACTGTATTGTTCCCCATGAAGTGGAGCTCTTGCAGTTAAGGTCATCTGGTAAGGAGGAACTCTGCTATCTGCTCCCCATTACCCTGGGTCCTGCCATATCTTGCGGTTTTCAAGGTCCTTACAGTCTGGTCTCTGCGTTGATCCGGGTCTTTTCTGGTCTACTGGCAAACTCCACCATGTTTCTAACTCCTGGCCCAGTGTTGTTTAAGGGCAAGACATATTTACAGGCAGTCAAAGACATAAAAAGAGTTCCTGGAACTGTTTTTGCACAGCACTGAAAAGCGATAGCTTCTCTCCAAATATCCTAACGTGACAAAGGTGCTACTAGGAGAATCTTGCTGTCTGCTAAGAATGGGACATCCATAATTACCCGATGACTTCAGTGACTTCAGTGAGTTCTTGTGCTTTTTTCTCTCACTCCAAAATGAGCATTTTGGGGGCACCTGGGTGGCTCAGTCGGTTAAGCGGCTGTCTTCGGCTGGGGTCATGATCCCAGGGTCCTGAGATCGAGCCCCGCATTGGGCTCCTTGCCCAGCGGGGAGCCTGCTTCTCCCTCTCCCTCTGCCTGCCGCTCCCCCTGCCTGTGCTCTCTCTCTCTCTCTCTCTGTAAAATAAATAATCTTAAAAAATAAAATAAAATGAGCATTTTGTCTGTTCCTAAATCTACTTCTGAATATTGTCGGAGGAAATTTCCTGGTATTTGTTGGAGAATGCCCGAGGTAACACAAGCTAGGGTAGAAACAGTGCAACAAGTTGAAACTATGTTCCGCTCCTATGGAATATCTAAATGCATCCCGCTCCCCGCATTGACCATAGTATTACTGTTTCTTTAAATAATAACATGAAATGCAAATGTATGTGTTTAACCAGTTTGGGTAGTTATGAACTCTTAAGTTCCAAGTAGAAGCTTCTGTTTTGTAATGATCTTGTACTCTAAAGTGGCCTACGAAACCAAAGCGCCCACCCAGAGCATTTTGCGGCTCTCCTGAAATCGCCAAGCACGCAGGCACCGAGAGGAGTTCGGAGCCGCGGGCTCCAGCTCAGGCTTGCGCCGGCTTCGTCACTCACACCTCGCTGGACCTCAGCTTCCTTTCCGTCACATGGGGCGCGGATGGGGTTTGGATCTGGAAGATGACACTGATGCTATTCTCTGACTGAGTCGAACGACAAAAGCCGCGGAGGGGCCGCTGGACTCCCAGCTTTCGGAAGGGCGGGGCGAAAGGGAGAGGCGGCCCGGAGCCCGGCGGAGGAGGCCGGCAGCGCCGGCCGTGGGCGGTGCCACCCGCGTCGTCCAGTCTCCTTCCTGCCCGCGCAGGCCGAGGCGCGCCCGCAAAACGCTCCGGCAGCCCTCCGCTGCCGGCTCCCTGGTTCCTGGGCCGCCGGGCGGGACGTGGTTGGCGGCGACACCGGAGGGGGAAGGGTCAGGAAGTGGGGGCGCGGCGGCCGGGAGCGGTCTTGGGGCTGCTGAGGGGTTCGCGACGCGGAGGGCCAGAGACTCCGGGCCGCGCGGGACCCGGAGGGGAGCCCGGGCCTCCGCGGAGACGATGGCTGAGGAAGAAGGTGAGGGCCCCGGGGTCCAGCGCGCCAACTGTCGCCCGGGATCTCGGGAAAGAGGGGCGGGGGCGCGAGGGGCCCAGAGGCCTGGGCTGCGGGCGGTCAGTGGCCGCGGCTGCGCGCGGGGTGGCTGCGTCGGGGCCGGGAAGGAGCGGGGCGGCGGCGGCGCGGGGACATTTAGGAGCGGAGTGAATGGCCCGAAGTTTTGTCCGCCCGCCTCAGTGGGAAGCAAAGGTGGAGCTCAAAGTTGGGAATGGGGTAGGGAGAGAAAAAGCTCTGTGTGTGTGTGTGTGTGTGTGTGTGTGTGTGTGTGTGGCGGGGGGAGGGGGTACTGTTTGAGGGGGAGGGCTACTAGCAGACAATTAATGGGGTGGGGGCTTAGAAGATGGAGGCTTAGGTACTGAGTGCATATTTGAAAGTGATAGTGTTTAACCAAACGCTCCTCATTCTGAGTGCCTTCTTCAGAGGTCTGTGGATACCGACAAATACAAAGTCACGGGGGCGGGGGGCGGGGGAGAAGCCTCACGCCGCGGCTGTAGAAAGAGGCAGGGATTTGGGGGAAACAGGTGAATTGGGAGGGGAAACGGAAGAAGGCCCGTTCATTTATAGGTTAGGGGGAGATGGCAAAGGGTTGAGGGATGTAAGTAGTTTGGGAGGATTAGGAAGCCAGGTTTGAGCGTGAAAGTGGGTGGGCTTAGAGAAATCTTCCCATGCCCCCACAGAGCCAATGCTAAGAAAATTAATCTCTTCAGTAGTATTTATTCATAGAAAATGATAGGTACGGGAGAAAAATGGGGAATTAGAGGAACTTATTAGCTAGCGATAGATATTACAGGAAACATTCATGGCAGGCATAATAACTTCATGATACCCCTGCTAGTTTCAGGAACAGGTATATATGATGGTGTCGCTTGACAGAGCAGTTAGATTTTGCATTCTGGTGGGAAATAGAACTTTTTACCTTCTTGAGTGCAGTTGTGAATGTGATCTCACTTAGATTTAATCCTTATTGAACCAAGAATGCAAGGAGGGAATTTCAAGAATTCAGTGGAAAGCAATTTATTTTTATTTATTTATTTTAAGATTTTATTTATTTGACAGAGAGAGACACAGCGAGAGAGGGAACCCAAGCAGGGGGAGTGGGAGAGGGAGAAGCAGGTTTCCAGCGGAGCGAGGAGCCCGATGTGGGGCTCGATCCCAGGACCCTGGGATCACGACCTGAGCTGAAGGCAGACACTTAACGACTGAGCCACCCAGGCGTCCCGAAAGCAATTTTTAAACAATTGTTTTCTGCTCTTTGGCTTGCTGCTTGTCCCTATGCTCACACTGGCTTCATATTTGCCTCTTCTTTCTTGAGTTTTCAGAGTGTTAAAGCTGATCTAAATTTAAGACAGTCTACCAAAAACAACGTCAAAAACAACGTCAAAACCGATGGCTATTTGTAGTTGGTGAGGAAGAATGTAATTCCATTTGTTACCTTGGTTTTATCTTTGGTGGCAGTAGTTTAAAAGATTTCTTGATATTTTTTCCTTTTCTGAATAGTTGCAGATCTGTGGAGTAGGTTGATAAACTAGCTTGTATGTTTCCATTAACACTTTCATGCTTAAGCTAAAGCATGAAAAAAAATTAATACTGCAATACTAAAAGTCTTTAATATGCATCATGCAAAATGAGAAATTGTTTTAGATTATAGTTACACTTAATTAAAGGCAGTGTGATGTGGAACTAATTAAAAAGACCATACTATTTTGTGAAATTTATTTATGGGATATAAAATGAAAAGTGGTTTTGGTTGTAGAATTACTGATAATCCAAAAGCAAAAGCAAATACATCTTATATAGAACAACTAATGTATTGATGTTTTGTTAAAATATATTTTCATTCAGCAGTTTTTTAATTCCATAAACATTTGGGTGCCTACTGTGTTAGGTGCTGGGATATAATAATAGTCAACAATGAATAATTACAGTCTTATAATAATGCTAGTAATGGTAATCTTTATAGCAAATATGTCTATGTGCTAGGCATTATTCTGAGTGCTTTACGTTTGTTTTATTTGGCACTTTTCCAAATACAAATTATCTTAAAATTAGACTAAATGGTCTATTTTACTGGTATCTTGTTCCCTATATCCCTTTTTTGCTTATCGTTCACATTCACTTGGGTCCTCTTCATTGTCCCACTGTTACTCCAGGTAAATAGTTTTTTGAGAATGTCTTACAAAAAATGTCTTCCTTGTTGCAGTAGAGGGTCAGGTTGTTCATACTTATCCTTCCTGAAAGAAATGTTAGAGCAAAGAAAGAAGTGACCACCTCGAGTACAGCAGTATTAACATTTCATTTGGAAATTGCTGTGTGTTGTCTGGATGGACATTTGCAGGCCTATTTGTAGTTCTTCTAACAATCTCATGTGAAGATCATTGGACCAGACCTGGAAATAGCAGGTTATTTTTGTGGCTATGTTATCATTTTCATTTAGTTTGACTTTTGCTTTACAATGCTAAAGATACAAGAAGGAAAAGGAAACTTAAAATCTGTCCTAGAACTTTCCTATCAGTTAATCCGCATCATTCATGGCTTTGGCCTTTGCTGCTTCTCCACCTGGGCATTCCTGGTTTTGTCTTCCACTTATGAAGCTATGAGATCAGTATAAAGGAAAGAAGGTGAAATTTGGATCTAGTCAGTTTTGTTTCTTGGTGACAGGTAAAAAATTAAAAAAAAAAATTTTTTTTTTTTTAAACCCAACACTGGGCTTGAACTCATGACCTTGAGATCAAGATCTGAGTTGAGATCAGGAGTCAGAGGCTTAACTGACTGAGCCACCCAGAGGCCTCCCCTACACCCCCCCAGACTCAATTTTTTGTGAGGGACAGGTTGAAGAGATTGGCTAAAATGAATACTGTATTTCCCAGGTTGTACTTTTTTTTTTTCTTAATTTTATTTATTTATTTGAGAGTGAGAGAGAGAGCCCAAGAGGCGGTAGAGTCAGAGGGAGAAGCAGACTCCCTGCTGAGCAGGGAGTCCGATGTGGGACTGGATCCCAGGACTCTGGGATCATGACCTGAGCCGAAGGCAGTCACTTAACCAACTGAGCCACCCAGGCACCCCCCAGGTTGTACTTTTTGCTCCCACAATTTAATGTCACTGAAACCAACATGTCTTAAAATCAGTTCATACATTTAATATGGTAGTGTTTTTCCCCCCTTTGAAAAACTGCTTAGGGGCACCTGGGTGGCTCAGTTGGTTAAGCATCTGACTCTTGATTTCAGCTCCAGTCTCGATCTCATGGTCATGAGTTCAAGTTCTGCGTTGGGTTCCATGCTGGCCCGGGAGCATACTTAAAAAGCAAAACAAAACAAAACAAGGGGCGCCTCGGTGGCTCAGTCATTAAGCGTGTGCTTTCGGCTCAGGTCATGATCCCACGGTCCTGGGATTGAGCCCCGCGTCCGCTCCCTGCTTGGCAGGAAGCCTGCTTCTCCCTCTCCCACTCCCCTTGCTTGTGTTCCCTCTCTCACTGTGTCTTTCTCTGTCAAATAAATAAAATCTTAAAAAAATATATAAAAACAAAAGCAAACAAACTGGGCTCCTGGGTGGCTTAGTTGGTTAAACATCTGCCTTCTGCTCAGGTCATGGTCTCAGGGTCCTGGGATCAAGCCCTGAGTTCGGTTCCCAGCTCGGCAGGGAGTCTGCTTCTCCCTCTCCCTCTGCCCCTTGTTCCTGCTTGTTCTCTCTCTTTCTCTCTCTCTCTCAAATAAATAAATAAAATCTTTAAAAACAAACAAACCCAAAACCCCCAAGATACCTGCTCAATATCTTAAAATGTATAGCATCTTAGAACCAAAAAGATATAGTGTTATAGATCCTTTATAGATAATTTATTTGTATGGCCCTTGATTGTTGCTAATATAGATTCTGGAAAGATGGTTTTATGAATTATTTGGGAATCTGTGCAAAATTTTTGTATAAGCTCTACTTCTATAAATAAAATCCATTATATGTACTAAGAGAACACTTTAATGTCTCTGTAAAGTGATTGATTTTATGAGGAAATTTTTTTTTTAAGATTTTATTTATTTATTTGACAGAGAGGGACACAGCGAGAGCAGGAACACAAGCAGGGGGAGTGGGAGAGGGAGAAGCAGACTCTCCACTGAGCAGGGAGCCCGATGCGGGGCTCGATCCCAGGACCCTGGGATCATGACCTGAGCCCAAGGCAGACACCTAACAACTGAGCCACCCAGGCACTCCTAAGGAAGTTTTTTAAAAAGGAAAATGATAGCTTTTTGTAAAGAACACTTTTTGTGTGATATCCCCTTCCCAGTCTATCTTTATCTTAAATGTGTGCTTTTAACCTCTCTATAATAAAAAAGACCTACTTAACCCATTTGTAAACTACTTTAACAGATTTGTTAGCTTGCTTTCTGAAATTATCCAGTTAAATTTTCAAAAAAAATTTCAATACTATCAATGTGTTTGATCTTGCAAGTGTAATGACTGAGTAAACTTCTTGGGGTTTTGTCACCCAGTTACTGCGTCCCCTCAGCCACCTCCCTTCCAGCAACCCTCAGTTTGTTTCCTGTAGTTAAGAGTCTCTTATCGCTTGTCTCCTTCTCTGATTTCACCTTATCTTTTCCTTCTTTTCACCTATGTTCATCTGTTTTGTTTCTTAGATTCCACAAAAAAGTGAAATCATATGATATTTGTCTTTCTCTGACTGACTTATTTCGGTCAGCATAATACCCTCTAGTTCTAGCCATGTCATTGCAAATGGCAAGATTTCATTCTTTTTGATAGTTGAGTAATATTCCTGTGTGTGTGTGTGTGTGTGTGTGTGTGTGTGTGTACACACCACATCTTTTTTTTTTTAAAGATTTTATTTATTTGAGAGAATGAAAGAGAGAGAGAGAGCATGAGGGGGGGAGGGTCAGAGGGAGAAGCAGACTCCCCGCTGAGCAGGGAGCCCGATGCGGGACTTGATCCCGGGACTCCAGGATCATGACCTGAGCCGAAGGCAGTCGCTTAACCAACTGAGCCACCCAGGCGCCCCCACACCACATCTTCTTTATCCATTCATCTGTTGATGGACATCTGGGCTCTTTCCTTTTTTTGGTTATTGTGGACATTGCTACTGTAATTATTGGGGTGCATGTGCCCCTAAATCCTCATTTTTGTTGGGTGTTTTTAACTTTTGCTTTATCCCAGAGCAATTAAAAAGGCATCACGAAAAAGAAATGCAGTAATATTTATTAATTGACCCAGATTTGTATGCAAAAATACTGAAAATCTGGGATGTTTGGGTGGCATAGTCAGTTGGGTGTCCATCTCCTGGTTTCAGCTGGGGTTGTGATCTCAGGGTCATGGGATTGAGCCCCGCGTTGGGCTCCATGCTCAGCATGGAGTCTGCTTGAGATTCTCTGCCCCTCCCCCAGTGTGCACACACATGCTCTCTCTCTCTCTCTTTTTCTCTAAAAAAAAAAACTCAAAATCTGAGGCATGGCTTTCTAATAATGTCATTTTCTAATCTGTTCACTGGCTTCAGTACTTAAGACAATTACAAAATAAATGATAGCTTAGAAATGGTTAAAAATTAGACCAGACTGAATCCACTAAATATAGTTACTATTTTTTAATCACAGTGCCAGTGTTTAAAGATATTTTAGCAAACTTGAATTTGCTCTGAAGCTATTTTAAAAAATGTCTTTTTTAGGGAGGACCTGGCTGGCTCAGTTGGAAGAGCATGTGACTCTTGATCTTGACAGTCATGAGTTCAAGCCCCACATTGGGTACAGACATTACTAAAAAAAAATAAATTAAAAAAATATAGATTTGTTTTTTCATTTTCCATAGTAAAGCTAGAATCCTTCATCTGATCAGCAGTAGTGGATTCATTCTCCTTCTTTGACTTCTCTTTTTAGGTTCACATTTCACAGCATAAGGTCATCCCTAAAAGAAAAGAGAAAACTCTCCTCTGCTCCAGTAAGGAGGAAATAAATTCTTGAACCACCTTATAAGCTTGGCAGGACAGTTTGTACCAACATGACAGTCATAGTCTACCCTTATAAGATAATTAATTCTGGGGGCACCTGTGTGGCTCAATTGGTTAAGCATCTAACTCTTTTTTTTTTTAAGATTTTATTTATTTATTTGAGAGAGAGAGAATGAGAGACAGAGGGCATGAGAGGGAAGAGGGTCAGAGGGAGAAGCAGACTCCCTGCCGAGCAGGGAGCCCGATGCGGGACTCGATCCCGGGACTCCAGGATCATGACCTGAGCCGAAGGCAGTTGCTTAACCAACTGAGCCACCCAGGCACCCCTAAGCATCTAACTCTTGATCTCAGCTCGGGTCTTGATCTCAGGGTCATGAATTCAAACCCTACATTGGGCTACATGCTGGGTGTGGAGCCTACTTTAAAAAAAAATAAAAAGAGGGGGCGCCTGGGTGGTTCAGTTGGTTAAGCGTCTGCCTTCGGCTCGGGTCATTATCCCCTGGTCCTGGGATTGAGCCCTGCATCGGGCTCCCTGCTCAGTGGGGAGCCTGCTTCTCCCTCTGCTGCTCCCCCTGCTTGTGCTTGCTCTCTCTGTCAAGTAAATAAATAAAATCTTAAAAAAGAGAGAGATAATTAACTCTAGGAAGGAAAAGTAGTTAGGTTTGACTATAGTAAATTTTTGTTTCATTTGGAATTTAGTTTACTCGTTTGGAGGTACTTTTTTTTTTTTAAGATTTTATTTATTTATATGACAGAGAGAGCAGGAGAGCACAGGCAGGGGGAGGGGCAGAGGGAGAGGGAGAAGCAGGCTTCCTGCTGAGCAGGGAGCCCGATGCGGGGCTCGATCTCTCAGGACCCTGGGATCATGACCCGAGATGAAGGCAGTTGCTTAACTGACTGAGCCACCCAGGCGCCCCTTGGAGGTACTTTCTGCTTTACATTTTTTATTAGACATAAAAGGGTAGTCTAACATTGGGAAATTTTCTGACAGTTTTCCACATATAAGGATATGCCTATTTCACATATCTAAATCTATAAGACTGTACGATGATAATAACACAGCACTGTGAAATTCTGCAGAACTTGCAGGATTGTTTTAAAAATGAAGTATAGTTTTGTGATGAATGTATTTTATTATATTCAGATTTTTTAAAAATTGTTTCATTGAATGATGAGTGTGATACTCTCAGGTAATTAGAATAATATGCTAATGTATTAAATAACACCTTGTTCCCCAGTCATTCTGGAAAGGGGTTTACTTATTTTGGGATATTTTGAAAATAACATGTATCTCAGGAGAAGAGCTTGTTGGTTTATCAATAGGACTCTGAAAGCACAGGTGAAAGGGAGAACCTAAATTTTTTTTGGTATGAAAGACAGTCTTTCTGTCTAAATGAATTATTTATTTCATTGTGAAAAAGGGTATCTTTGATACTAAAAGGTATCCATGTGACTTTTGCCTTAGTATAATAAAAGTTTGGGTTCTAGATTAGAACAACTTGATACACATGTTGCAATAATGTCTTAAATATTTTAAGGACCAACAGTAGAACTGCGCCAAAGAAAAAAGCTGAAGTCTTCAGAAAATAAGGAATCTGTCAAAGAAGAGAAAATCAGTGACACTCCAATTCCTGAAAGAGCTCCAAAACGTAAGTCAGATAAATTTGGAGTTTTTGTGCTACTACAAAAATGGCTTTTTATATGCTAGGTATTATATTTTATATTAATATTTTATCAACTTTTTTTTTTAAGATTTTATTTATTTGACAGAGAGAGACACAGTGAGAGGAGAACACAAACAGGGGGAGTGGGAGAGGGAGAAGCAGGCTTCCCACCAAGCAGGGAGCCCGATGCGGGGCTCGATCCCAGACCCTGAGATCATGACCTGAGCTGAAGGCAGACGTTTAATGACTGAGCCACCCAGGCTCCCCTTGTATGAATATTTTAAATGTGTGTACCTGTTTTGAGATTAATTACATGGTATTATCAGTCAACTTTGGTTTTGCTGTAGAACAAACCCTTAATCTCACTGGCTTACAGAAAACACTTATTTCTGACTAATGTTCCATGTTGTGGCTTCAGGTTGGCTGGTGTAGCTTCATGTGTCATGAAGGAACAGCCCCTACTTGGCGACATTTTTTTTAAGACAGGAAAAGAGCAGGAGAACAGGCAGAGTCATGCCGTATGTCTTAAATTTTCTGCTGAACTGGCACTCTGTCATTTGTACTTATATTCTTTTGACCCAAGGAAGTCATATAATCAATCCAGACAGTGAGGTGGAGAAATATACCTTGACTACAAGGAAGGGATGGAGAAGTATACCTTGACTACAGGGAAGCGTTGCAAGTCACATGGTAGTGGGCAGAGATGAATACTTTTTATAGGAAAGGATAACATAAGTGGGAATAATAATATAACATTCTACCACATTCTTTCCTTTTGGTCATAAATATTTACTTTTCTCCCTCAAACAAAATACACTCACTACCTCTCTGACCCCAAGGAAGATACTGTCTTACCCAGTCCTGGCAGCAGTCTTACAGATTTTACAGTTTCTTACAGATTTTAGCCCTAGGCCTTTTCCTTTTGCTGATTTTGTTGTGTACTGTTCACTCTAATAAGTCATTGCTGTAAATATTCTGCGACCTGTGAGTCTTTCTAGCTAATCACCAAACATGGGGGTGATGTGTCTCTCTCAAATAAAAAATGAATAAAATCTTTAAAAAAAAATTTATTTTATTTTTTAGGATTTTTTAAAAATTTATTTATTTTGACAGAGAGAGAGAAAGAGAGACAGCGAGAGAGGGAACACAAGCAGGGGCAGTGGGAGAGGGAGAAGCAGGCTTCCCGCTGAGCAGGGAGCCCGACGCGGGGCTCGATCCCAGGACCCTGGGATCATGACCTGAGCCGAAGGCAGACGCTTAATGACTGAGCCACCCAGGCACCGCCCAAAAAAAAAAGATTTTATTTATTTATTTGAGAGAGAGAGGGAGAGAGTGTGCATGGATGAGCCAGGGGGTGGGCAGAGGGAGAGGAAGAAGCAGACACAGATGCTGAGCAGGGTGCCTGACATCACCAGGACCCTGAGATCATGACCCGAGCTGAAGGCAGATACTTAACTGTCTGAGCCAGCCAGGCAGCCCTGCACAGAGTTTTTATTGGTGGCTAGTCATGTACCCGTTACCTGCCACATACCAAAACTAGATTCCCAGAAGGAAAGCAGTGAGCATAAACCACATTGTTTGTACAAACAGGCCGGGCACAGTAAACTGACTGATGAGAGAATGGTGGGAACCCCCCTGAAATCCTAGCTCCCAGATTCCAACAAAGAGCCTAGCTTGCAAGCCGGCCTTTCTCCACAAAGCAGTTGCAGGGCTGCTATGTTAATTTTTCTGCACATGCCCCCTCTCCCAGTGTACACTGTTGGGCAGGGACAGGAGGAGTAAAATAAATGCTTCCATTCAGAAAGAGGAAGAGAGACACATCAGCCACTGGTCCATAGCAGTTTTGAAGTCCTACCAGATAAATAGGGTTCCTTACTCCGGGGTAGGGATGTTTCTTGATTAAGCCCCAGTTGTTTTCCTTGGGAGTAGCTTCCCAGCTCAGTGTTCTCTGTGGTCCTTGGCTCCACCCTCTGGAGGTCCTTCTTTTTCTTTTTTTTTTAAGATTTTATTTATTTATTTGACAGAGAGACAGAGCGGGAACACAAGCAGGGGGAGTGGGAGAGGGAGAAGCAGGCTCCCCGCTGAGCAGGGAGCCTGATGCAGGGCTCGATCCCAGGACCCTGGGATCGTGACCTGAGCTGAAGGCAGACGCTTAACGACTGAGCCACCCAGGCGCCCCGGGCCTTCTTTTTCTGTTATCCTACTGAACTATATATGAAGATGGCTTTGGAGAACATGCCATCCTTAGGGGCTGAACAGCCTTCTCATTGCTTCCTGCTGAGAGTTGAAGAGAGTTGAAGGCCCATTTATTTTTTTATATGTTTTTTATTTTTTAAAGATTTTATTTGTCAAAGAGAAAGAGAGAGCACAAGCAGAGGGAGCGGCAGGCGGAGGGAGAAGCAGGCTCCCCGCTGAGCAAGGAGCCCAATGCAGAACTCTGTCCCAGGATCCTGGGATTATAACCTGAGCCAAGGGCAGACACTTAACCAACTGAGCTACCCAAGCGTCCCTGAGGGCCCATTTATATATTTTTTCTCAAGTAAGATAAAGGCGGTGGGTTATCTACAGAACTAGTTTTTGGGGGTAGCAGGAAGAAAATTTTTTGGAAGCTGGAAAAATAGTAATCCATATTATGCAGTGATAAATCCTGTGAATAGTTGCAATTTTAATACTACTTTTTTATGATTTTAGGTAACAGGATTGTAAAACAGGAATGTTACTGCAGTGCCTTGGTTATCACTTGCATTTGATTACAGGAAAGAGATGAATTTAGAACAGAATTAGCCTATTTGCAAGCAGGAATGAAGAGGAAAATAGAGAATCCAAAATTTCTGGGACTTGTAGTGTTGAGTTAGAACTGTCTATTTTAGCTAATAAAATCAAGAAAATTGAGAAATACTTTGAGCAACAAAGACAATGACTACGATGAATCCTTAAGGCAATGACTAAATCAGGGGCAAGGCTCTCCCACAGAGTTTGTTAAAAATATATGGATGGATGAAGGTATTTCCTAGAAAATTAGACAGGGTGTGGTTCCACAGAAGCCTAATAAGATCAAAATACATGTAGTTAAACCTTTTCAGAGACTCATCTAGAAAAAAAATTGTAAGTACAGTAGTCCCCCCCCCCATCCAGTAGTTTCAGTTTCCATCATTTCAGTTATCTGTGTTCACCACAGTTTGGAAGCAGATAATCCGCTTTCTGATGTGTTATCAGAAAGTTAATAGTAGTGTAACACTACTTCATGGTACCGATGTCATTTTCCTTACTTTATCTCATCACTGTCATTTCACATCATTACAAGGAATAGGGTGAGTACAATACAGTAAGATATTCTGAGAGAGAGAGAAACCGTGTTCCCAAACTTTTATTATAACATACTGTTATAGTTGTATTTTATTATTAGTTATTGTTAATCTCTCACTGTCTATAAATTAAACTTTATCACAGGTATGTGTGTATCGGAAAAAGCATAGTGTATCTAGGGTTCAGTACTATCCACAGTTTCAGGCATCCACTAAAGATCTCAGAATATATCCCCCACACACAAGGCAGGGGAGGACTTCTGTATAGTTGTTGGAACATGGATGGAGCTGACTAGAATCAAGTAGGTAAAAAGCTGACAAAATTGTTCGTTTCTTTGCAGAAATAGGTAATTTAATTTTTAAAAATTAAGGTACAGGCATGCCTCCTTTTATTACGCTTTGCAGATATCTTTTTTTTTTTTAATGAACTGAAGGTTAGTGGCAGCCTTGTGTCGAGCAAGGCTAACAGCACCATTTTCCAACCGCATTTGCTCATTTCCTATCTCTATGTTACATTTTGGTAAATCTCGCAGTAGTTCAAACTTTATCATTTTATCTGTTGTGATCTCTGGTCAATGATTATGACTCACTGACAGCTCAGGTGATGGTTAGCATACTTTAACAAGAAACTCTTTTTAAAATATGTATGGTTTTTTGGGGTTTTTTTTGACATAATGCTACAGTGTAGTATAAAGTTAACTTTTATATAACCAGTAAACCAAAGAATTCACTTAATTCACTTATGGCAATATCTGCTCTATTGCAGTGGTGTGGAACTGAACCTGTAATATCTCTGAAGTATACCTGTATAATTAGCTTACAATAAAATGCACAGAATCTTAGGCATTTAATTAAATGAGTTTTGACACTGGAGTACAGCTGAAACAAGATACAGAACATTTCTATTATCCCAGAAAGTGTCTTTATATCCTCTTGCAGATTTTCCCTGTACCCCCCTCAAGACAACCACTCTTCTTTTTTTTAAAGATTTTATTTATTTATTTGTCAGAGAGAGAGAGCACAAGCAGAGGGAGTGGCAGGCAGAGGGAGAAGAAGGCTCCCCGCTGAGCAGGGAGCCCTATGCGGGGCTCCATCCCAGACCCCGGGATCATGACCCGAGCCGAAGGCAGACACTTAACCGACTGAGCCACCCAGGCGTCCCAACAACCACTCTTCTTATTAATTCATTTTGCATGTCGTAGAATTTCCTATAAATGGAATCATACAACATGTATGCTTTTGTGTCTGGATTTTTTCACTTAGCTCGGCATGTTATCCTTTAAAAATATCATTTTGAGATTCATTCATGTTGCTATAATTTTTTATTCTGTTCTTGTTGGACATTTGAGTAATTTTCAGTATTTAGCTATTATGAATAAGGCTTTTGTGAACATAGTTCTACAGATCTTTTTGTGGACGTTTGTTTATATTTCTGTTAAGTAAATATCTAAGAGAATTTCCTGCTAAGTTTTTGAGAGAGATGTTCTGTTAAAAGAACTGTCAACCTAGATTAAAAAGGATGTAACTATTCAGGTCTTAAAATGATATAAACATGCAGGAAACAAGCTGAATAAGCTGCTCTTAGGGCGTCTTTCTTGAGAAGCAGTGAGTGTGTTTTGCCTTTGGGAGGAAGTAAGTATTTGTGATGAATGGGGCAGACCCTGGTAGACTCTTTTATTGTTTGCAAATGTTTGCTCCCTTCCCTAAAGTGAATTATCCATTTCTTCCCGTTGCCATGTGATTTGGAGTGTGTCTCTGAAGCAGTGTGTACTTTGCTCCCTCATTGTCAGGCTTATTGATGTGACTTGCCTAGACCAATGGAATGTCTGGAAGCAACACTGTACTAGTTTTGACCAGAAACTATAAGAGGCATTGTATGCTCTGCCTGTTCTCCTGCTCTTTTTTTTAAGATTTTATTTATTCATTTGAGAAAGAGAGAGAGCACAAGCAAGGGGAGTGGCAGGCAGAGGGAGAGGGAGAAGCAGGCTCTCTGCCGAGCAGGGAGCCAGACTCGGGGCTCCATCCCAGGACCCTGAGATCATAACTTGAGCCAAAGGCAGGCGCTTAATGGACTGGGCCACCCAGGTGTCCTGTTCTCCTCCTCTTATCCTCTGTCATGAGAATAGCTACTGGCCCCAATCTGGGACTCTGAAGAAGATAGAAGAAGAGCCACAGTTAATCTGAAGTCTGAAATTGGATGGAGAGTCACTGCAGACCCAAAACCCACAAGTAGCATAAGTGAGAAATAAACCTGTGTTTTGTAAGCCACTAATAGTTTGGGATAACTTTTTTTTTATCATAGAAAAGCTTACTAATAGAGTGGTCATTTAAAACATTTTGGAAAATACAATACAAGAAAGATAATTAAATAATGTAGAGCTAACTACTGTAAAATAGTATTTTCCCCCTGAATACAAAAATATTTTGTATTTTTTGTACAAAAATTAGGGTAGAAAATGTGGAAAATAGAGAAAAGTATAATAAAAATACAATGTATAAATAACTCCAGGGAACTACTCTTAAAAGTTTTGGCAAATATTGCTTATATTTTTTTCAGTGCACTTATACCTTACTTTTTTTTTTTACTTTTTTGTGAAATTGAATCCTGCGTTTCTTTTCCTAACATGTCCTTAGCTTTTTCCTTTGCTTTAAATATTACTTAACTATGCCCTGTATTATTGGTATTGATATTTATGTAGTGCTCTTTTTTTCTTATTCCATCTTTGACTCTTCACAAAAAACTTTGAAAACAACATATTTAGTATTAAGGTAAGGCATTTATATGTAGGATTTGGTTTACATACTTTTTATAATAGCTACTGATAATTAGGATTAACTTACCGTTATCTAAGACAATGAAAAAACAAAATAAAACAGGAAAATATACACTTTCAGAAACTTTGAAGCACTTTTGCCAGACTGCCACCACTGATAAGTTTTTTTACCAGTTTTTTTAGTTCATATTGTGTCAACATTGCTTTAATTAACTATCATATATTTTTGCATGTATGCTTCTGTATTTCAACAATAATAGCTAGTTTTTACTGAGCTCTTACTATGTGCCAGGCCAGATGCTTTACACATGCTATTGAAAACAGTAATTTTAAAACAATTTTATCCTACTGATAATAATAGTTGATTTTTGGGTACTGTTTTTCAAGCATTTTGAATGTAATTCTTATTGCCTTAGTGATATCTAACTACTTAGTCTATTTAATGTCTCTAGTGTTCCATGAAAACTAATATTTATTAAATAATATTTTGAAAATGGCTAAGATTTTAGTTTAGCTAAGCTCATAAATCAGCAAGTTGAGTTTTACGGACCTGTCAGTCATTTGGTAATAGAACATTGGGCTTTGGGCCCTTAGGCCTGTGCTCATTATACCTAATAGCTAGAGTAGAGCAGGACTAAATCACCCTGTGTGTAGAAAATTCACATGTATTTTATATTATTTCATCAAGAAGTAGTTACATATGTATAACAGTTGCATATGATGTTTTACATACATAATCATAAAAAATCATTGAATTATATATACTTTAAATGGCTGTAATCTATAGTATGTAAATTATTCCTCAATAAAGAAAAAAATTCCTTGATAAGGAAAAGCTGTTGATAGTAATTCTGAATGAACCTGTATTTTTTCTTAGATGTTTGTTAGTACATTCCTTTTATTCTTTCTTTTGATTAATAGACTTTAATTTTTGAAATCTTTTTTGATTTATAGAAGAATTGGACAGATAGTACAGAGTTACCTTCTTACATCCTCCTTCTGCCCACACACAGTTTTCCCTATTATTAACGTTTTATATTAGTATGGTATTTTTGTTATAGTTAATGAACCAATATTATTGGTATATTAATACACTATTTTTAAATAAGATCCATACTTTATTCAGATTTGCTTAGTTATTACCTAATGTCCTTTTTCTGTTCCAGGATCCTACGTGACATTTAGTTGGCATGTCTCCTTAGACTCCTCTTGGGTGTGGCAGTTTTTTAGGTTTTCCTTGTTTTTAGTGACCTTGACAGTTTTGAGGAATACTGGTCAGGTATATTTAGGATGTCCTTCTATTAGAATTTGTCTGCTGTTTTTCTCATTAGACTGGGGTTATAGGTTTTGGGGAGGAAGAACACAGAGTTAGAATGTCATTTTCCTCCCATCTTATCAAGGGTACATACTACCTTTTGATTACTTTTTAAAAATAGAAGTGCATTAATATAAATATCATCTACATCTGATTACTTTTAATATGCTTTTTCAGATGTATTATTTCAGCGCTTTGCAAAGATTTTCATTGGCTGTCTTGCAGCAGTTACTAGTGGTATGATGTATGCTCTCTATTTATCAGCATACCATGAACGGAAATTCTGGTTTTCCAACAGGCAGGTAAGAAGAAAGAATTTTGAGCATATGGAAGTTGTTTTAGTATTTAATTTTAATCTAAGTAATGTGTTTTTCAGGGAGCCAAAATAGATGTGTGATAAGTATGACAAGTGCTTTCTTATTTACAGGCATTAGAAACAAAATGGTGCAGGAGCTATTTTGAGAACATAGTCACAGCATCAACCTTGAAAAATTTAATACAATGTATTTCCAGGCCTTGGAATAGAAACTATGAGGGTGCTTTCCTTCATGCAACTAATTTATCAGGGGCTTTTGATGACAGTGAAATGTTATGGAGTTTAGTCACACTTTGAGTAGGTTTGGTGGTTTACGTAGTTTACATTTCAGAAACAATCTGTAGAAGTTTCAGCAGTAAAATACTTTAATTTTTAGATTACATGATTAGAATATTTTGGGGCATGGAAATGATTAACATGCATGACAGTATTTATTAAAATGTCTCTTTATATTAGTATGTTTAATGTCTGGTTTTAAATCATGTGTATTCCACAGACCCTTTAGTCACCATAGCTACTTACATAATTCATAATTTAGCCTTTGAGTAAATTTGTTCTCAGACTTCCCTTCACAATCAGATACATCTTTCATGCATTGATAAGGTTCACAGTGTTATCACTTGACTAAAGAGTTTTATTTTCTTTTTTAGTCCAAACTGTTTTGTTGTTGTTCTTATTTTTGAGCAGTAGTCAAGCTGACTGACTGTTTTTAAGCCATTGATTGACCTAATCCCACCAAAACATTTAGCTGAATAATTACCTGTATTGATTTGACGAAAGCTTTTACTATAGCATATCCTATTTCCTTGAAAATGTTATGCATATTAATAACTATTAGTAGTTTTCAATACTGGATGTACAATAGAATCATCTGATGAGCTTTTAAAAAGCTCACAGATTCTTAGGTGGGGTAGCAGGGAAGTGTCTAGGATCAGTGTTTCAAAATATGTCCAAGCAATTCTGTTGTGTAGGCAGAATTGAGAACAACCAAAGGTTTAAAAATAGTAGAAGGCATGCATCAAAAAAACACTGTGTTTTTTAAAACACAGTATGATTCAGGAACATTGACTTTACCTGGGAGCTTTTTCAGAATTGCAGATTCTCAGGCCCCACTTTAGAATCAGAATCTAATCAGAGATCTTTTAATAAGATCTCTAGGAGTTTCATATGCACATTAAATTTGAGAAGCATTGATCAAAAGTTCACATCTTTGAAATCTTAGAAAGAAACGAATGTTTCCATTCGTAAAGAATCATTTTAAGGAAATTTATTTATCAGAGTTTTGTTAAGGAAACTTATTTCGATTACTAAGCTTTAAATGAGGGAAAAAAATTCACTGGTGAAATAGATCTAGGAAAGATTTCCTCTTGGAGATTCACAGTTGCATAAGGTATCCTGAAACTCTGAGAAGTCTTACAATAAAGAAACCCATTAATTTTCTTTAATGCTGTCTTTGCATAACTTATTTAAGTATAGAACTCTTTAGGTAACTCCCATTTATGTCTTAGGAGATTCTGTTGATCAAACTTAGGAAAAACTGCTCTGATATTTATTGTTTTGTATTAATTGATAAATATACATGAAAATAAAGGAGTTTCATTTTCAGAGACTGTAGATTTACAAAAGCTTGATTTGTCATGAAATGTACAAGGTTTTTCAGTGTTTTTGAATTTTGTATATTCTTGGTTCTATATAGCCCAATTTTTTTATAATAAAAATTTTTTAAAGATTTATTTATTTTTAGACAGAGAGAGAAAGAGAGAGCATGAGTGTGGGGGAGGAGCCAAGGGAGAGAATCTGATACAGACTCCCGGCTGAGTTGAGTGTGGAGCCTGATGTGGGAGGCTCTTAGGACCCACGACCCTGAGATCATGACCTGAGCTGAAATCAAGAGTCGGATGCTTAACTGACTAAGCCATGCAAGCACCTTGTATAGCCCAATTTTAGGAACTTAAGATTTAGTTATATTTCTGAAAGTTCTTTTTTTTTTAAAGATTTTATTTATTTATTCATTTGAGAGAGTGAGAATGAGAAAGAGAGAGAGCACATGAGAGTGGGGAGGGTCAGAGGGAGAAGCAGACTCTCTGCTGAGCAGGGAGTCCGATGTGGGACTCGATCCTGGGACTCCAGGATCATGACCTGAGCCGAAGGCAGTCACTTAACCAACTGAGCCACCCAGGCGCCTCTGAAAGTTCTTTTGAAAAGCACTGATTAGGTATCTGTTGCTCTGGAAAAGAGTTAAGGGCTTACAGTTCTGGATATATAAGGAAGTGGATAAGCAATAGAAAATACTGATTTCTTCTTAAACTTCTTTTTTTATTATGGACTTTAACACCTCAACCATCATTTTTTATTCTTGCTATCCTTAGGGCATTTTTTCTGGTTTTCCTTCTAGATTTTCCTTATATATAACAGGTAAATGACTCATGAGCTACAATCCATTTTTTTTTTTTTAAGATTTTATTTATTTATTTGACAGAGAGAGACACAGTGAGAGAGGGAACACAAGCAGGGGGAGTGGGAGAGGGGGAAGCAGGCTTCCCGCTGAGCAGGGAGCCCGATGTAGGGCTCGATCCCAGGACCCTGGGATCATGACCTGAGTCAAAGGCAGACACTTAACGACTGAGCCACCCAGGCGCCCCTACAATCCATTTTAAACCTTAGGTGTTTCTTTTTTTTTTTTTTTTAAGATTTATTTATTAGAGAGAGTGTGTGTATGAGCAGGGGGAGGGGCAAAGGGAGAGGGAGAGAATCTCAAGCAGACTCCGCTGAGCACAGAGCCTGATGCAGAGCTTAGTCTGAGGATCCCTCAGATCATGACCCAAGCCAAAATCAAGAGTTGGACACTTAACTGACTGAGCCACTGAGGTGCCCCAAACCTTAGGTGTTTCATTAAAATATTGCCCAATTATTGAAAAGTTTAACCTCCTTAATGTGGCCACTAGTGATTAAAGGAAAATTCAAACATGTCTTTGAATAAAAGGATAAGTAAATAGCATTAATTTAGAAGATGAGGAGAAAGAAGATTGCAGTTGAAATTTAGGATACTGGTATTTGAATAATCATTTCATTTTCTTTTAGGAGCTTGAACGAGAAATCACATTTCAAGGTGACAGTGCCATTTATTACTCTTTTTATAAAGATATGTTAAAAGCACCCTCATTTGAAAGAGGTATGATAACCACATTTGTTTTTGTTTTTGCTTTTTTTAAATTAAACTCTACCCCCAACATAGGGCTCAAACTCAGGACTCTGAGATAAAGAGTCGCATGTTCTACCAACTGAGCCAGCTAGGTGCCCCCCACATTTGTATTTTTTTGAGAGAGAGAGAGAGAGCATGAGAGGGGGGAGGGTCAGAGGGAGAAGCAGACTCCCTGCTGAGCAGGGAGCCCAATGTGGGACTGGATCCTGGGATTCCAGAATCATGACCTGAGCTGAAGGCAGTTGCTTAACCAACTGAGCCACCCAGGCGCCCTATACATTTGTATTTTTAATAACAACATTTTTCTAAAATAAAACATTGTTCTACTATGTAGGAGCTCTTGAATGTGGAGATTTGTCTTAGAATATAAATACTATTCTTTCTTATACTTAATAAAAGCATAGGAAAAATGAGGCACAGTGTACTATATTTTCAGATTTTTCTTAGTAATAATTTAAAATATTTATTTTTTAATACAATTTCATTCTTTTTTTTTAAGATTTTATTTATTTATTTGAGAGAGAGAATGAGATAGAGCATGAGAGAGGGGAGGGTCGGAGGGAGAAGCAGACTCCCCACTGAGCAGGGAGCCTGCGGGACTTGATCCCGGGACTCCAGGATCATGATCTGAGCCAAAGGCAGTTGCTTAACCAACTGAGCCACCCAGGCGCCCCATAATTTAAAATATTTAATGACCTCTGAATGACATGTTTAATTATTGTAAAAGCAGAATAAATAATCTGGAGAAAAATTTTTCTGTCTTTAGGTGTTTATGAATTGACACACAATAACAAAACTGTATCTCTGAAGACTATAAATGCAGTGCAGCAAATGTCTCTATATCCAGAACTTATCGCCAGTGTTTTATATCAAGCAACTGGTAGCAATGTATGTTTTCTTTTGACTTTAATATTTATTTTCTTACACTTTGCAAATAATTAAAGTTATTTAATGTCCTATTATCT